>NC_067152.1:20527762-20827762 GCF_903995435.1 Acomys russatus | reverse complement strand
CTCGGCGGGGCAAAAGAAGCACCTTGGTGAAGCCGGGAAACGCGGGAAAAGAAAAGGAAGGGCACGTTTTATTAAGAGCGAGCTCCGGGTTTTTACCGTTTGAAAAAGAAGGGCAAAAGTCTTCCGTTATCTGGGTGCAGCCATCGTATTTAGCCTGATTTCTGACCAGTACTCGTGTGTGTGTGTGGGGGGGGGGGGATCGTGGCAGTGCGTTAGTTAGGAGAGGTTCTGTTTCGACACTTCTTTGGGAAGGTAGACGTTTGAAGCAGGTAACTTGTTCACAGTTTGTCGTAAACAGTATTTGCCAGTACTGTTTGATGGCAGTTGTTTTAAGTCCCTGAGGTAGGCGGTTGTCAAGGTTTTTGCTTTTCACGTAAACTCAATCGATCCTTTTACCCTCTTAGAAGAGTTAAGTATATAAGTCCAGGTTCACACACAGGTGAGGCTGGAGCCGAGCAGCTCATTCAAGATCTCTTGTTAATCGGCAAAACTCTTAATTTTTGTAGCACGGTCCAGGTTGCACGGTTCTCTGATGCTGGCTCCGTACAAATATTGTACTGTATTTCAAGTATTTTTTATCTAGTTTTGTGCATGGCGCGCACTGTTTTAGATCTTACCCGGAAAATAGATGCACCAGACCTTGCTTTGCAGTTAAAATCAAGCAGCAGTTTTAGATCACTTGCTAATAAAATGTGAGGGAATGATTCAACAAACGCTTTTGTTTTGTTTTTCTTGAGACAGTGCTTTACTTTGTTGGTCAGGTGGTTCTCGAACTTGAAATCTTTGCCCAGCTTTCAGAGTGCTGGGATTGCAGGCGTTTCCACACTTGGTAACTGATAGGCTTTTTAGGAAAGTTACATATGCATTATTTTTATTTATTTGTTTGTTTTGTTTGTTTGCGACAGGTTTTCTCTGTATCCTTGGTTGGTCTGGACTCTCTTTATAGACCAGGCTGGCCTCGAACTCACAGAGATCCGCCTGCCTCTGCCTCTCCAAAGCTGGGATTAAATGCTTGTGCCACCACGCCTGGCTCTATGTATTGCTTTTAAACACAAGGTTTTAGTAAAGTACAATTTTCTCTTTTGCGATGCGGAAGAAATAAGATGGGGTACATGATTTCTTTACGTTAAAAATGTGTAATGCCAGCACTCTGAGGCAGAGGCGGGCAGATCGCTATGCGTGGGAGGCCAACCTGTTCTCTGCAAAGTGAGTTCAGGACAGCCAGGGCTAAACAGAAACCCTGTCTCAAAAAACAAACAAACAAACAAAAAGTGATTGGCTAAAGTTGTATGGAAATGATACCTGACTTCAGAAGTCTTCTTAGGGTATAATTATGGTGTTGGTTATTAGTCATATTTATTAGTGTATTGATTGATTTCAACACATGAGTCCCCTGTGGATCCCCCTCCCCCCCCAACATGGCTTCTCTGTGTTCCCTGGCTGTCCTGGACTCACTTTGTAGACCAGGCTGGCCTTGAGCTCACGGAGAGCCGCCTGCCTCTGCCTCCCCACTGCTCGGATTAAAGGCGTGTGCCACCACGCCTGAGATTTTGAAATGTTTATTGTGTTTATTGCCCCCATTGTTTATCACTAGACTCTCGGTTTTTGTTGACCCTCGTAGCTTTTTTTTTTTTTTTTTTTTTTAAGATTCATTTATGTATATGAGTGCTCTATTTGCATGTACACCTGCAGGCCAGAAGAGGGCATCAGATCACATAATAGATGGTTGTGAGCCACCATGTGGTTGCTGGGAATTGAACTTAAACCCTCTGGAAGAACAGCCTGTGCTTTTAACTGCTTGGACATCTATCCCCAAACAGGTTTTGTGTTTGTTTGGTTTTTGAGACGGATTTCTCTGTGTAGCCCTGGCTGTCCTGGAACTCACTCTGTAGACAAGGCTGGCTTGGATCTCAGTGATCCCCTTGCCTCAATTTTCCTGATGGCTGGCATTAAAGGGGCGCCCCACCACTGCTCCTCAATCTAAGCCTTTAAAAGGTTAGGAAAAATTAGCTGGGCTTGGTGACACACCTTTTATCCCAGTACTGGTGAGCAAGAGGCAGGTGGATCTTGGTGAGTTCAAGGTCAGTCAGAACTACACCTTGAAATTGTCTCAAAAATTAACAACAACCAAGGTCAGGAAAAAGTAGGGTCTCCCTGATACACAAGTAGGACATTTGTGGGTTTGGATTAAGGATTGGCTCCTTACTCGCTTGGTTCTGAACGTGCGTTGTGAATAATGGTGCGCAGTGATATGTGTGGATAAGTGTATGACTTCTCATTGGCGAAAGTAATAATTAAGGCTTTAATGTCATCTCGGCCACGGATGTGCTTTCCTTTCAGTTTTTTTAAAGATTTATTCATTTAAGTATACAATGTTTCACCTTCATATATGCCTGCATGCCAAAAGAGCATACCAGGTCTCACTATAGATGGTTATGAGCCACCATATGGTGGCTCAGTGGTTAAGAGCACTGCCTGCTCTTCCAAAGGACCTGGGTTCAGTTCCCAGCACCCACATGACAGCTCACAACTGTCTGTAACTCTAAGATCTGACACCCTCACACCAACACACATAAATTAAAATTAAATAAAAAATATTTTTAAAAAAGACCTTTGCAAGAGTAAGCAGTGCTCTTAACCTCTGAGCCATCACTCTAGCCCTCCTTTCAGTTTTAATGCTTTTTAAAATTTTTATTTATTTATTTATTTATTTATTTATTTATTTATTTATTTATTTATTTATATAGTTATTGGTTTTTGGCTTTTCAAGACGGAGTTTCTCTGTATAGTCCTGACTGTCCTGAACTTGCTTTGTAGATCAAGCTGGCCTTGAACTCACGGAGCTCCACCTATGTCTGCCTCCCAAGTGCTGGGATTAAAGGTGTGCACCACCACTGCTCAGCAATGCTTTTTTTTTTATTTTTTTTTTTTATTTATTTATTTTTTTTAAATATTTATTTATTTATTGTATATGAGTGCTTTATCTGCAGAAGAGGGCATCAGATCACATTAGAGATGGTCGTGAGCCACCATGTGGTTGCTGGGAATTGAACTCAGGACCTCTGGAAGAGCAGGCAGCGTTCTTAACCGCTGAGCCATCTCCCCAGCCCAATGCTTTTTTTTTTAAAAAAGATTTTACTTATTGTATATGAGTGCTCCATTTGCATGCACACCTGTATGCCAGAAGTGGGCATTGTATCACATTATGGATGGTTATGAGCCATCTCAGGACCTGGAAGAGCAGACAGTGCTCTTAACCTCTGAGCCATCTCTCCACACTGTTTTAATGCTTTTTATTGATACACTATGTAGTGATTGTCATCATGCCTTTAAGGATGAAGTTGCATTGTATTCTAGTTTCAAAGATTTCCAGGCAGATACTGCTGCAGGGCTAAGGTGAGTGCTGAAGGTCATGACCAGGGACGAAACAGGTGGCCTTTTTTTATAAATAGCGTAGATACTGTAGGGTTCAGTAAGCATGAAGAAGGAAGCTCTTGGACTTACTTCAAGTCAGTCAGATGCTGTGCTTTTGGTTGGTAATAAAAACCTCGCCTCTAGCCGGGCTTGGTGGTGCACACCTGTAATTTCTGCCCTCGGGAGGCAGAGGCAGAGGCAGGAGGAGGATCTCTGAGTTGGAGGCCAGCCCGGTCTACAAACCGAGTCCAGGACAGCCAAGGATACACAGAGAAACTCTGTCTCCAAAAACCAAAACCAAATAAATAAATACCCCCAAGAGATGGACAAATCCAGCATGTGAGGAATGTAAAAGGTTCACCATTGTGTCACTACCACCTGACACTGCAACATAGCTTTGCATTTTTATTCCAATTTGAAATTTTTTTCTTCCTAAATTAAAAAAAATATTTTATTTATTATGTACAGTGCTCTGCCTGCTGTACACCTGCAGGCCGGAAGAGGGCATCAGATCACACTGTACATAGTTGTGAGCCACCATGTGGTTGCTGGGAATTGAACTCAGGACCTCTGGAAGAGCAGTCAGTCTTAACCTCTGAGCCATCTCTCCAGCTCCTGAATATTTTGAAAGTAACATTTAGAAATTTATTTGGTGTGTGTGTGGAAAGATGGAGGGATGGACATTAGTGCTCAGGCGTAGCAGCAGGTGCCTTTACCCAATGAGCCACCTCTCTGGCCTGTGTTCAGATTTTTTTCCCTGCCATTGTTGGATTAGATGGAGAAAAGCCATCTGTAGATATTTAGCAGTCAAAATGGAAAGTGCATGGTGGTATTCCTTTTGTGCCTTTAGTCTCAGCACTTCTAGATTCCAGGCTAGCCAGACCTACATAGTGAGACCCTGTCTTTTTTTGTTTTTTTGAGACAGGGATTCTCTGTACCTTTTGGCTTCAGAGCATTCGCTTTGTAGACTAGGCTGGCCTGGAACTCATTGCTGTCCACCTGCCTCTGCCTCCTGAGTGCTGGCATTAAAGGCGTGTGCCACCATACCCAGCTAATGTATGCTTTTTTTTTTTTTTTAAGATTTATTTATCATATATACACAGTATTTTGCCTGCATGTACACCAGAAGAGGGCACCAGATCTCATTATAGATGATTGTGAGCCATCGTGTGGTTGCTGGGAATTGAACTCAGGACCTTTGGAAGAGCAGGCCACGCTCTTAGCCTCTGAGCCATCTCTCCAGCCCTAATATATGCTTTTAGTATATATATTTTGCCTGCATGAATGTGTGTGCGCTTCAGATCTCTTGGAACTGAGATTAAAGAGACTTATGATTTGCCATGAGGATGCTGGGAGTTGAACCCTGGTCCTCTGGAAAACAGGCAGTGTTCTTAACTGCTAAGCCAGAGGGGGGAAAGAAAGTAAACCTTACTTTAGTGTTAGTACTAGCTCTATGGTACGTTATCTAAAATATATTTGTGTATTTGTATACACACATTTCCATTTATCTTATTGATATGGGTGTCTGTATGTATGTCTATGCACTATGTGGGCACCAGAAGAGGGAATAGGACCCTACTGGAATTGGAGCACGAACATTTTGTTTTGTTTTGGTTTTGGTTTTTCGAGACAAGGTTTCTCTGTGTAGCCTTGGCTGTCCTGGACTCACTTTGTAACCAGGCTGCCCTCAAACTTACAGAGATCTGCCAGCCTCTGCCTCCCGAGTGCTGCGATTAAAGGCTGGGATTAAACTCTTGATCTCTATATCCCTAATACTGGGTTTACAAGCATGTTAAAACTATTCTTGGCTATCGCTACAATTTTAAATTTGTGTGTGTGTGTGCGCACTTGTGTGCATGCTTGCGTGCATGCCAGTCAGAGGACAGACAACCTCTTAGAGACTTGGTTCTCTCTTTCCATGTGGCTTTAGAGATTGATCTTGGGAGTTCAGACTTAGTTGCAGATGCCTTTAGTCTTTAAGCCATCTTGATGGCCCACATTTGCTTTTGGGGTGCCAAAACCCCCACAAACCCAGCTTGTTGAGTCTTGAGTGGTATACTAGTGTTAGTGCTTTATAGGCTCTTCGCTGTGTAGCTTGAGAATAGTTTTCATCCTATATCAGCCCTTTCAGTGATTCATTAGCATGCTCCTTTGCCTCCTGTTTCTGCTTTCTTTTGCTTACAGTCGCCGATGTTTTTTGTTTTTCTTTTTAGTTTTTTGAGACAGGGTTTTTCTATGTTATCTTGGCTGTCGTGGACTTACTTTGTAGACCAGGTTGGCTGCTGGTGTTTTTTAATTTTGTTTTGTTTTTAGTTTTTCGAGACAGTTTCTGTGTGTTATCTTGAACTCAGTAATCTGCCTGCCTCTGCCTCCAGAGTGCTGGGAGTCGCTGGTGAGTTTCTACTAAGCAGTTTGTCTCAGGTTTGGTTGGTGTACCTGCTACTGCCCAGGGCTACCTTTCAGTTAAGGTCTACATGGAAGATTACAATTGTCAGAGAAGCCATTAGAAGCTATATTACAGAAGACTGTAGGGAATTACAAGGTCTAATATGGAGCTTTTAGTATATTTTTTTTATTTTTTTATATTTTTATTTATTTTTTTAAAGATTTATTTATTATGTATGTAGTGTTCTGCCTGCGTGTACATCTGCAGACCAGATAGTATATTTTTTATATAATATGAATTTTGTAGTTCACATTGGAGTTTTATATTCAGACCCTCCTTCCAAAAGTGAATTTAACTATGGATGATGTAACTGACTTTTACAACGTTTGCAGTGAGTCAAATGCAGTTGGTTTATTTGCTGGGACCAAAATAGTTTTTCAGGCTGTCCTTAAGTAATCTTCTTGCCTATAGGAGTGCTCTTCCACATCATGTGACTGCAGTTGCTTTTGTCACTTACCTTACTTAATTCGAGTATAACCTGTTCATTAAAGGTTAACAATCTAAGAAGTAAATTGAACTAAATGTACATTTCTAAAATTTTGAGGATGTTAGCAGATAGTGTCAATGTAAAAAGAAAAAACTTTAAAAAAAGATTGAGTGGGCCAGGCATGGTGGTGCATGCCTGTAGTCTCAGCACTCTGAGAGGCAAAGGCAGGCAGACCTCTGTGAGTTGGAGGCCATTTGAATGCTCAGGAGTTGGAATTGCACATCCATTGGGAGCTGCCTGACCAGAGGAGCAGGAAGTACTCTTAACTGCTGAGCCATTTCTTCATTTGGAAAAGAGAACCAACTCTCACAAATTGCTCTCTGACTTTCAGGTGCATGCTGTAGCATATACATGCCCACACATACACAAAAATAAACTCTTAAAAGTTAGTGTAGTCCATGGTACCTACTATTATATATTAAATGCCTAAAGGCAGTTGAACAGGGTGGAGAATGTCCTTTCTGAGTGATTCAGTTGATCTAAATCAGACTCAGGACAGGTTTCTCATACAAAGTGGCCTTTAAATACTGGAACCTAAAGGATTGGTAAGAATTAGCCTGAAGGAGAGCCAGAGAGAAGACACGTTACTATCCTTGAGTGCAATTGGGAAGTTTTTAGTACGGTTAGAACGGAAGCCCTTGTTTGGGTCTCTTGGGTAGGGAGTGATACTGAGATTAAGTGAGAATTTGGTGTCGATTCATTACATTGCGAAACAATTGAAGGCTTTTAGCAGTGGAGATGTTCACTGCCTGGCTGCTGTGGAAGATTGATTTGTTTGTTTTTCTGTTTGCTAGTTTTGTTATTTGCTTTCTGTTACACATAGCTCTGATTATCCTGCACTGACTTTTATAGATCAGACTGGCCTTGAACTCAGATCTGCCTGCCCCTTCCTCCCCAGTGCTGAGATTACATGTGTGCACCACCACTCCCGGCAAAGGTCGACATTTTATCATTCAAAATGTGTAACCAGAAATGTGTGGGCCATGACTGCAAAGGAGTATGGAATACAGTGAGAGACACAAAGACTAATTACTCGAAAATATGATCATGGTATAACTGGAGCAAAACTGTAGCTAACAGACTGATTCTTACACAGCCTTCTGTTCAAAACTGTCTTTGAGAAGTTCCTTTCTTTTTTCCTTTTTCTGTTTATACGTTTCTTTATCTTAAAAAAAAAAAAAAATTAGCTAGGCATGAGAGCACAACCCTCAAATCTCAGTACTCAGAAGGCCGAGGCAGGAGGAACTCAAAATGTAGGTCAGCTAGGATTATTGGATGAGACTGTTCTTAATACCCATTTGGTTCTAGGCTGCATGTAGCCAGAGTTAAAGTATTAATATGGACAAGAAACTATAGTAAAACTTTCTGGTGTCCTTGGATTTTAAGTTAATGCATGTATAGCAGTTGCAGGCTTCATAAAAAGTGATCAGGGTTGACCATTAAGTGGTTTTTTTCATGTTGTTGATTGTTTTGTTTTGGGAGGAAGCTGAGTTAGGAGCTCACTGTTATTGCTCAGGTTTATCCCAGACTCAAAATCTACCTGAGCCACATAGCTGAAATTACAGGCATGTAGTTTTTGCCTGTAGTGCAGATTTCATTAGCATCGTCTTATAAAATGGAACTTGAAGAAGGCAGACCTCAGTGGTAGTGGTACAGGGTACACTTCACTTAGTTCACTTACTCAGATGTGAACACTACCACTGGGAGGGGTGGGAGAGCTGGAACTTGACACTTTAAAAAAATTATTTATTTATTTATTGTGTATACTGTGTACACCTGCACACCAGAAGAGGCCACTAGATCTCATTCTAGATGGTTGTGAGCCACCATGTGGTTATTGGGAATTGAACTCAGGACGTTTGGAAGAGCAGCCAGTGTTCTTAACTTCTGAGCCATCTCTCCAGTCCTGGAACTTGACACACTTTTTGTAGCCAAATGCCTATCCAATATTAGTAGTAAATTGTGTTTTGGGTTTTGTTTTGGTTTTTGGTTTTTCAAGACAGGGTTTCTCTGTGTAGAAGCCCTGGACTCACTCTGTAGATCAAGCTGGCCTAGAACTCACAGAGATCCTCCTGCTGAATGCTGAGATACAAGGCATGAACCGCCACACCCAGCTAATTAGTAGTAATTTATAATACCAAAATTCTGGGAGCATTCCATAGGATGTTAAGTAAAGGATTCATATTTGACTGTCCTGGACTCATTTTGTAGACCAGGCTGGCCTCGAACTCACATTGATCCACCCGAATCTGCCTCCCAGAGTGCTGGGATTACAGGTGTGTGCCACTGTGCCCAGCTTCCTTTTTTCTTTTGGTTTTTCGAGACAGGGTTAATTTGTGATAAGGGTTTATATTTTTCAGTGATTAATTTTAAATGCCAAAGGCTAATGTCTTAAATTTCAAGCAGCTGGCACAATTTTATCCCAGAGAAAGATACCAATTATGCAGCTGGGCACCATAGTGTTTCTGTTACCCCAGTGCTAGGCAGCCAGAGACAGGTGAATCTCTGGGGCTTACTGACCAGTTAGACTAACCAATCAGCAATCCCTTAAGTTCAGCAAGGGCACTGTCCCAATAACTAAGGTGGAGAACAGCTGCAGGAGACAGCTGGTATTAGCAGCCTTTACACACACCAACAAAAGTGAGGCGTGTTAGAGGAAGATACCCCACATTCACTTCTGACTTTCTCAGGCATTTGCCCACAAACATACATGAACACAGCACACAATAAATGAAATAAAATAGTATGTGGATTTATTTGTATTGTTGGGATTAATAACTTTATTTGAAACATCCAAGAATGTACTACCAGTTTTTCTATGTTCTAATGTGTTTGGCTTTTAAACTCTTCCAATTCCTGGGGAGAATCAGGAACAGTCTAGGGCCTGGAAGTATAGTCTATGGGTTAAAACCTGCCAGCTGCATGCCAGTCTCTGGGTTTTATTCCAGCATGGTGGGGAATAGGGATGAGCCTATGTAAGGAGAGCATTCAGGATAGAGTGGCATAGTTTTGGTGTACTGCTATATGATGGACTTATCTTTTTGGTTTGATTTGGTGTTGTTTGGCTACTGAAAAAGCTTTCATGATTAAAGAAATTGTGGTTTGGGTGGGGTGTGGTGGCGCACACCTTTAATCCCAGTACTCAGGAGGCAGAGGCAGGTGGATTGCTGTGAGTTTGAGGCCAGCCTGGCCTACAAAGTGAGTCTAGGACAGCCAAGGCTACCCAGAGAAACCTTGTCTCAAAAAACCAAAACAGAGAAGATATTATGATGTGTATGTGCAGCTCATAGGACAGCTGGTGAAAGTTGGCTCTCATTCTGCCGTATGGGTTGTGGGAATCAGACTCAGGTCTTAAGTCTTGGTGGCAAGCACCTTTGCTTGCTGAGCCATCTTGCCAGCACTGGATTCATCTTTCTGGGCAATCTTTTTTCTTAGCCTTGGCTTCAGAGTCCCAGTGACCCTGCTTTGAATCTTAGGTGCTTGATTGCAGACAGAAGCTCCCATGACTGGCTATTTTAGTCATTTTGCGAGGCAGATTACTACAGGCTCTGAGCTTAGAGCTTCTGCCTTTGGTTCCTAGTGCTGCGATTGCAGAAATGTGCTACTATATCCCACTGGGAGGTTCAGAAATAATTTGAGAAAACATGTATTTCTAAAGCACAGGAGCTGGAAAGATGGCTTGGCACTTAAGAACACTTGTAGTTTTTGCAGAGGCTCTGGATTCTTTTCCCAGCATCCACGTGGTGGCTCACAATGATCTGTAATTACAGTTTACTTTAAATAAGTGTTATCTTTGATTTAGACCACAAGTTCCCAGTCCTAATCTGTAGTTTAGTCTATTAAAAAGCTTGAACATTGATTTTTGGAATTTACTATATAAAGGACCAAAGTACTGTAAGAAGAGAAAATTAAGTTAGGGTAGGAAGCTGGACATGGTGGTAGAGGCCTTTAATCAAAGCACTCTGGAGGCAGAGGTGGGTGGATCTCTGAGTTTGAGGCCAGCCTGGTCTACAAAGTGAGCCCATGATAGCCAATGCTCTGTTACACAGAGAAACCTTGTCTCCAAAAAAAAAAAAAGAAAAGAAAAGAAAAGAAAATGTTAGAATGAAATCATATATTTGTATACATGCATATTACTGAAGTATCACTATGTATCTCATGTAAATGACAAAAAGGGATTTACAAGAATGTGGTTTTTTAAAAAGATTTTTTTAAAGATAATATTAACTGTGAGTGGGAGGTGGTGTGTGTATGTGGATGTACATAGGACATGTATGCATGTGTTCATGCCAGAAGAGAGTTGGAGTTACAGGTAGTTGTGAGCCTCTCCACTTGGTTTCTGGAAACTGGACTCAGGTCCTCTGCAAGAGCAGTACATCTTCTTAAATGCCGAGCCATCTTTCCAGCTTCTGTTAGAGATTTTTTGTTTGTTTGTTTTTAGATAATAACTTTTGTTTTGGCCAAACATGGTGGTGCATGCTTTTAATTCCAGCACTCAGGAGGCAGAGGCAGGCAGATTTCTGAGTTTGAGGACAGCCAGGGCTACACAAAGAACCCCTGTCTTGGGGACTTACCCTGCCCCCCCCCCCCCCAATTTCTTTTTTCATTATTATGAGATCCACCTGCCTGTGTCTCCCAAATACCATGCCAGCTCACAGCCAGTTCTTAAACACAAGACGCTGTTTACTGGGAAATGGATCATTCTGAGCAGACACACATATCTAGAGCATAGCTGATGCTTCTGTAAGTTGTGTTCATTTTTATTAAAATTTAATGAATATAAAGGTCACGGTTTAACAGGTGAAGTTGTACTCAAAAAGACGAAAACATCAGGACATAAGAATATTATTTGGAGTTGGGCATGGTGGCGCACCCCTTTAATCCAACCCTCGGGAGGCAGAAGTAGGCGGATCATTGTGAGTTCGAGGCCAGCCTGGCCTACAAAGTGAGTCTAGGACAACCATGACTATACAGAGAAACCCTGTCTCGAAAGGCAGACAAACAAACAGAAAGAAAGAGTATTATTTGGTGCCCTTCTAATGGAATTTTTAGAACTAAGGTTTTTAAAAGTACCTTTTTCCCCCTTCTCTCTCAACAGGTTTGTAAATATTATCTCTGTGGTTTTTGTCCTGCGGAGCTGTTCACAAACACCCGATCTGATCTTGGTAAGTGATTTTTTTTTTTCCTGTTTACCTTTTTATCATACTTGAACTTAATCTGTCTTCAAGTATGGTGGTATAAGCCTAAAATCTCAGCAGGAGGCAAGGAAAGCTTGAATTGAAGGCCAGCCAAGATTATGTAGTAAGACCCTGTGGTCCAAACAAAATTCAAAACTTTCTTTGTAATCCTGAAATTCTTTTCCCCTTAAAAACTTGCTAATAAGTAATTTCTTGGTTAATTTTGAATGTTACTAAATGCCAGTCTTATTAAGCATACTGGCATAATTAAGTATTCACACCTTCACTTGTAAAACATTAAGGTGAAAATTGTTCACATATACACTCACCCTACTATATAGCCCAGGCTAGCTTGAAACGTATGTTGCCCAAGCTAGCTCCTGTTCTCCTCCCTCTGTCTCCTGAATGCTGGGATTATAGGTTTAAGCAACCAATGGCTGGCTAAGATAGAAAATGTGCTGAAGGCGTGGCATCAGCAGTAACATGGGTATCAAAACAGTTTTAGAAGATTAGTCTCAACAGATCACCTGCATTGAAGTCTGCTGAGGAGACCGAGAAAGTAAGTGTTGGATCCTAGAATCTTGGCTAGTCCAGGATTTGGGTAACCAGAATACCATAAAAGCCAGGGCTGAGTCCTAAGTCTAAAAATGCAGAAGATTTTCAGTTGAGAGATTTTTCAGCCATGACACTGCTAACATTTTGAAGCAGTTTTCAGGGTCTCTCTTATATATTTGAGGATATTGGCAGCATTCCTGTCCCAGACCTGGAACTTCAGCAGCACATACAACATAACAACAAAATCGTCACCAGACATTGACAAATGTCCTCTGGTGTCTAAATAGCTCCCGATAAAGAGCCGCTAGTTTAGGTATTGCACATTTATTGGTGCTGACTTTTCTACCCCAGTGCCCCAGGAAGATAAAGGATTATTTTTGGAATAATTGACCAAAGAGGCTCTCTGGCTGAATTATGAGCTCTCCTATATTCCTGATGTCAGAGCATATTATGGCTGGAAGAGTCTGAATCTTGAACATTTAAGCACAACACTGGGCAATTCTGAGCAAAAATAAGATTATTAAAAAGTTGTGGGGTTTTTTGGTTTTGTTTCATTTTTGTTTGTTTGCTTTTCAAGACAGGGTTTCTATGTAGCCTTGGCTGTCCTGGACTCACTTTGTAGACAAGGCTAGCCTCGAACTCAAAGTGATCTGCCTGCCTCTGCCTCCTGAGTGCTGGGGTTAAAGTCATCTAGAAGGGTATAACTAGCTATTTCCCCCAGTTATAGAGGAGCAGGTGAAGACTTCAGAGAAGTAACCTGTCTGCATCCTGGCCTTCTGAGAATACCTTCAAAAAAATTAGTTCTTGGTTTCCTTTGGTAAAGGCCCTTGCTGACAGATCTTGCCCATCCATCTAATTTCCCGTCAGAATTTGGAATTATCCTTTTAAATTAGTTGTCAAGGCTAGAGAGATAGCTCACAGTTTTAGGGCCTTGCTCTTGCTGAGGACCTGGTTCAGTTCCTAACACCCAACATGGTAGCTCGCAACCATATGTGACTCCAGTTCTAGGGGATCCCATGCCCTCTTCTGGCCAGAAGTGCGCGTGGTAGCTCGCAACCATATGTGACTCCAGTTCTAGGGGATCCCATGCCCTCTTCTGGCCAGAAGTGCGCGCGCGTGCGCGTGTAGATGTACGAACACAAAAAGTCTTTAAAAAGCAACTTGCCTGTCAGGGAATACTAACCAAGCAGACAGTTGAAGAATACCTTTAACTTGGATAATAAAATGGGCAAGGGAAGAGGCCTGATGGGAAGTACAGGGGAAGGTGGTTGGAAATTGTTTAGACATCTTATCTACCTTTAGTATCTTCAGATAAGTGGTCTGTGGACATTAGAAAGAATAGATTGTAATTACGCTGAACTTCTTAAAAGTAAAGCTTTTAGAAGCAGCCAATAAGTGCTCTTAACTGAGCTACCTCTCTAGCCCCAAGAAATACATTTTCTCTTTTTCTTTTGAAGTAACATTTTTAAATGCAGTGCTAAATTTCAGTCTTTACATTGGGTAAGTCCATCAAGTGATAGACTCGACAAAATAGGATCCGTACCTTCCCTGGCACACTATGGTGAATTTGAGAACAAGGAGCATAGGACTCTGTAGGACACAAAGTTATGATTCAGAGTGGCCTACGACTTGTCAGTAGCAACGCAAGAAATGTGAAGACAGAGAAATACCTTCAGGGTTTATGTTAATGCCAGAGTTAGTATAGAAAACATCAAAGTATGGGGTGAAGAAAGATGGTTTGGGACAGAAGTCTCAACAAGCATGTTTCCCAAGCATCCTTTCTCAACAGAGTTATCCAGGAGAATGTGTGTGAGGAGAAGCTCTGGTACTGTATCCAATACAGTGAGGACAAAGAATTCTTTAGGATGGCATCTCTAGTATACTTGCAAAGGAAGCATTCAGGTAGAAGGAAGGCTTCCTGGTTTTTTTTTGGGTTTTTTGTTTGTTTTTTGATTTTTGGTTGGTTTGTTTGTTGTTGTTGTTTTTTTTTGTTTTTTTTTGTTTTTGTTTTTTTTTTTTTTTGGTTTTTCGAGACAGGGTTTCTCTGTGTAGCCTTGGCCATCCTGGACTCACTTTGTAGACCAGGCTGGCCTCGAACTCACAGCAATCTACCTGCCTCTGCCTCCCGAGGGCTGGGATTAAAGGCGTGCGCCACCACGCCCGGCTAAGGAAGGCTTCCTGAAGAGAGCAAAACTTGATCAATTGCTGCTTTGTAGTATTTAGGGAAATTAATATGGAGATGCTTTCTTTGGCTCGGTGGAAGTATTTAGGAAAGATCTAAAAAGATGTGCAAAGACAGATTCCAAGGAAAGAACTTCAGAAATAACCTCCAAATCTTTTTTGTCTACAGAGAATGCTATTACCCTGGTAAAATGTAAATATTAAAAAGTTGTTTAACCTTTAAAAAAAAAACTTGATAAGGTCTCCATGTAGTTCTAGCTGTCCTGGAACTCACTATATAGATTAGGCTGGCCACAAACTCAAGGGTTGCTGAACTTTTAAGTTCTGGGATTAAAGGCGTGTGCCACCATATCCAGCCTGATCTAAATTTTCTTGTTTTTTTTTTTTGAAACAGGGTCTCTGTGTAGCCCTGACTGTCCTGGACTCACTTTGTAGACCAGGCTGCCCTCCAACTCACAGAGATCCACCTGCCTCTGCCTCCTTGAGTGCTGGGATTATAGGTGTGTGCCACTATGCCCAGCTATAACCTCGATTTTTGATGTATAAGATTAAAAATAAAAGGGAGCCAGGTGTAATCCCAGTACTTGGAAAAGCAGAGGAAGGGAGCTGTCTGTGAGTTCACGGGTAGCCTGGTCTACAGAGAGTCCAGAACAGCCAAGGCAACAACACAGAGAAACCTTGTCTCAAACAAACAAACAAAAAAACAAACACCCAAGCAAATAAGCAAGCAAAAGAGCTAGAAAGATAGCTCTTTGGTTGCTCTTCCAGAGGTCCTGAGTTCAATTCCCAGCAACCACATGGTGACTCAACCATCTATAATGGCATCTGGTGCCCTTTTCTGTCGTGCAGCATACATGCAAATAGAAGGCTCATGTGTATAAATAAATCTTTAAAAAAAAGTTTTTTTAAAGCAGAAAATTCTGAAATAATGGAGTATAATTTCAGAAGACAAAGCCGAGAAAGTAGGAAAAGCTCATACTTGGGGTTAAGAATGGGGCATAGCTATAAGTATTTGAAGGTCCTGTCAGTACTGGGTTACAGCAGTGGCCTATAGCAGCCAAGTTTTGTGTGGTGGCAGTAAGGAGCAGTTTCCTTCTGTCTTCTCACTGTTGTTCCTTGTCCCCTTTGTTGACCTTGAAGGCTAAAGAGATCAATTTTCACGATGGTTCATGGTTCGGCGGGATACGTTCTGGTATCTGTAGTCTACTCAATGATAGAATGTGTCCTTTTCTTCTTCTTCTTCTTCTTCATTATTATTACCATTTTGTTTTTTTGAGACAGGGTTTCTCTGTGTAGCCTTGGCTGTACTGAACTCGCTTTGTAGACCAGGCTGACCTCGAACTCACAGAGATCCACCTGCCTCTGCCTCCCGAGTGTGGGATTAAAGGCGTGCACCACCACGCCCAGCTTATATTTTATTATTTTTCAAGGGCTGCCATATTAGCCATGCAGCTGCATTGTTTCACAGAGATACTAGGAATCAAACCCGGAGCATTGTACATGTTAAAGCCAGTGCTCTACCACTGACCTACAGCCTCAGGTGTCTCATGTTGTCCCCGACCCCACACCTAAGAAGGAGCAACATAGCTTGATTGTGACTGAAGTGACACTTACTAGAGGGATACACTGTCCAGGTTGACCCCAGGCCACGTGAGTGAGAATGCTCAGGGACCTTCAACACTTTCAAAAAGAGAAAGAGGAAAAACATGCTGTAGTTGTCAGGGAAGCTGAGGTAGTAAGATACTGTTTAAGAAAGAAAAAGTGGCCTGGAGAGATGGCTCAGAGGTTAAGAGCACTGACTGCTCTTCTGGAGATCATGAGTTCAATTCCCAGCAACCACATGGCGGCTCACAATCATCTGTAACATGATATGATGCCCTCTTCTGGCCTGCAGATATACATGCAGACAGAATGTTGTATACAAAATAATAAATAAATCTTTAAAAAAAAAAAAGAAAAAGAAAAAAGCCAAACAAATCTTTTATGGCTTGAAAAGGGGTATTAATGTTGCAAGTAATTGATCACCTTCTTTTCTCTCTCTCAGGTCCATGTGAAAAAATTCATGATGAAAATCTAAGAAAACAGTGAGTTATCTTTTTTTTTTTTTTTTTTAATCCCCCTCCTCCTAGTTACTTAAAAGACAAGTATTGAAGAAATAATTAGAACTAATATGAAATAATGTTGCCTATAAGTCTAGGCACTGGCTTGGCATGGTAAGATTTAATAACTTCATTAATGAAAGTAGCTGCCATGTGAATGTATATTATATGCCTAACATTATTATTTTATGTTTACTTCTCTGTTTTCCCTTTTAGATTTTATTTTATAATTGTTTTGTAACCTTGTGTGTCAGATGATAGCCTTCATTGTCCATTCTTGCCTTTGTTTAAGATAGGCTCTCTTGCTGGGTGCAGTGGCGCACATCTATAATCCCAGAACTCGGGGAGGCTGAGGCAGGCGGCTCTGTATGAGTTCCAGGACAGCCATGGCTGCACACATACACAAAACAAAACAAAAAACCCGTCTCCAAAACAAAAACGGGGTGTGGGGTCCTCTTGTTTCAGTGCTTCTTGTGAAAGGCTAACTGGCCCAAAAGCTTTTGGAATTTTCCTGTGTTTTCTTTCTATCTCACTATTAGAATTCTGGGGTTAGAAACCTGTACTACTGTACCTGGCTTATATGGATCCAACCTCAGGCCCCCATACAGTTGCAATATGCAGTTTAACCCACTGAGCTTGCTCTTCAGCTCCCATGGGGTAGGGGGGTGGGTCACTTGAACATGGGGTGGGGATGTGGAGCCTATCTTTCTTGATCACTTTCCATTTTATTTATTGAGGCAATGTCTCCTGTTGGCTAATTCTGACTGTTGTACCTGCCAGCTTGCTCCAGGAATCCCCCTTCCTCAAGCACCAGGAGTATAAATGGCTACAATGTCTGCACAGCTTTTTACATGGGTTCTAGGGAGCCAAGCTTCCAGCTTCATCTATATTTATTTACTTGTTTATGGCTTTTTCAGACAGGGTTTCTCTACGTATCCTTGGCTGTCCTGTACTCACTTTATAGACCAGGCTGCCCTTGAACTCACAGAGAGCCACCTGCCTTTGCCTCCCCTGAGTGCTGGGATTACAGGTGTTTGCCACCATGCTCAACTTCCTTCACTTACATCTATTTACTTATTTATTTATTTTGATAAAGTCTCACATGTAGCTCTAACTATCCTGGAACCACTTTGTAGACCAGGCTGGCCTTGATTTCACAGACACCCACCTACCGATGCCTTCCCGGTGCTGGGATTAAAGGCACGAGCCACCAAGTCTGGTTTATTATTTATTAAAAATTTATTTATTATTTGAGAAGGTGTCTTACTATGTAGCCTAGCTGGTCTGGAACTCACTATGTAAGCCAGGCTGGCCTCAAACTCAGATATCTACTGTCTGTAGCATTATAATTAGAGCATATACCACCATGCCCAGCTTTTTTTTTTCCTTAAGATTTTGTTTACATATATGAATGCTCTATTTGTGTGTACACCTGCATGCCAGAAGAGGGCATCAGATCCCATTATAGATGGTTGTGAACTCCCATGAGGTTACTGGGAATTGGATTCAGGACCTCTGAAAGAGTAGACGGTGCTCTTAACTGCTGAGCCATTTCTTTGTCTGCCTGCCTGTCTCTGCCTGTCTCTCTTACACAGAGATGTGCCTGCCTCTGCCTCCCTGACTGCTGAGGTTATAAGCCTGTCCCACCATTGCCTGGCTTTTGTTGTTGTTGTTGTTTTGTTTTTAGAGACAACGTTTCTCTGTGTAGCCCTGCCTGTCCTGGAATTCACCCTGTAAACCAGGCTGGCCTTGAACTCAAAGTTATGTTTGCCCTTGCCTCCCAAGCACTGTGATTAAAGGCGCATACGACCACTGCTCAACCTCCCCCCTCCCCTCCTTTTCAGAGTATAGCCGTTTTTAAATTACATTTTAATTTTAGTTTTTATGCCGTACTTTACGCTTGCATGCACCTGAGACATGGAGCACTTGTGGAGCTAAGAGGATAGCTTCTAGGCATTAGTTCGCTCCTGGTATGTGGGTTGCTGGGATCAAACTCAGGTTGTCAGGCTTAGCAGTAAGTATCTTTACCTGCTGAACCACCTCACTGGTCCCGGCCCATATTTTATAGATGACGATTTGTCCTGGGTTCTGGGTCACAGATTCAAAGTAGTGGTATAGCTGGTCCTTAAACCTGTGTCTGAAGCTTGTGTTTTTACCTGGGCCTGGTAGTGTGGGCCTATAAAACCAGCTCTTTGGGAAATTGAAACAGGATGATCCAAGTTCAAGGCCAGTCTAGGCCATTTATCAAAAAACCAGGGTTATGGAATATAGCTCAGTTATAGAGCACTTTGCTAATATATGTTAAAGCCCTGGGTTCAATACATAGTACCACCAGATCAAATAAACAACAAACTGATTATTAACGAATAGTAATGCAGTATGTAACGCCTTTCCCTTTGATAGGATAAAGTAAGAGCCAGAACTTTTTTGTAATGGTTCGTTTATGCATCAGTCTTTGAGCTGGAGTGGTAGAGAATATATGACTTGTAATATTCAAAGCTTTATTTATTTTCATTTTATCAGGTATGAGAAGAGTTCTCGTTTTATGAAAGTCGGCTATGAGAGAGATTTTTTGCGATACTTACAGAGCTTACTTGCTGAGGTAGAGCGTAGAATTAGACGAGGTCATGCTCGTTTGGCATTATCACAAAATCAGCAGTCCTCTGGGGTAAGTATGAAATCAACTTAGGCTTTGTAAAGGGCTCTTGTTCTCTGGAGGCCCAGGTATCTCATATTTTTTTAAACTTAGCTTCCATTCGTTACTTTGTCCTTTAAAATCATATAAAATGTAAGAAGCATCTTTCTCTCTGTTACTTGTATAGGGAAGCATCTTCCTTCCCCTCTTTTGTTAGTTTTGGTGCTGGAGCTTAGGCCTTGGGGTTTCCGCTTTGTTAATCCTAGGAATGGCCGGGCAGTCGGTCCTCTAGGGACTAGCCCTGACCCAGTGACTCATCCCCCTCCGTGATGAAAATGGGATAAGCAAAGGGCCCAGGCTGTCTAAGGGAATTGCTCTTCCAAGGAGAGCATGACTAAAAAGACAGTTCTAACAGTGGCCTTGGAAAGCAAGCAAGGATCTAGCCAGCAGACTCCAAAGGAAGCCTCATGGTGGTGGGGAGACAAGGTTCAGCAAGCTTAAAGACGAAGGAAGAGATGATTTCTTCAAACAGCCATAGCTGAGCCAGAGTGAAGGGTGTGAAAAGAACTGAAGTATAGATTTTAAAGGCTCACTCTGAATAGAGAAGGGTGTACAGTGGAGGCAGCAAGTCGTCTGGGGGCTTGTGTAATGATTGTGGTGGGTTGGGTGACGATGGTTGGAGGGGGAAAAAAAAAAAAGCCAACAGCCTGCAGGGTGAGGATTTGGGTGAGCAGGGAGGGGAGAAATCCATTTTACCTGAATGGTTCCTGGTTTGAGCAGCCAGGTGACTAACAGAATTTAATATAGCTAGGAACTAGAGGAAATTCTGCTCTTACAGTTTCTATGTTAGAAATGTCAAATTTGAAATGCCTTCCAAATATTCAGGTGGAGACATTAAGTAGGAGGTGAGAAGTGACATGAGCTTGCAGCTGCAAGTCAGGCTATCTGGGCATGAATCCAAAATTTTCCAATTTCTGAAAATTACTAACCTTTGCCTCATGCCTTGGAAATAAAAAAGTAACTGTTGGACAAGTCATATTTTGTGACTAGTGGTTAGCACATGGTTAGGTGCCCAGCAGATGTTAGCTGTTTGAGTCTGGAGGTCATGGAAGTGCCCAGAAATGGACATACAGGCCTTGGATCTTCTTGTATAGATGATGCATGCCTGACGCAGATTAGCCTCAGTCTCTTCTTTCCCATTTTCTGGGCTTTGTAGTTCTTAGACAATTTTCATTAGTAAACTAACATTGGTTTTATGAGTAATAGCTTTTCTTTTTTTGAAGCGGGTCTTGCTGTGTGACTGTGGCTGGAGCTCAGTGGTGCTCTCGCTTCAGTTTCTCTTTTAAAGATTTATTTACTTAGTGGTGGCACACGCCTTTCATCCCAGCACTCGGAAGGCAGAGGCAGGTGGATTGCTGTGAGTTCGAGGCCAGCCTGGTCTACAAAGGGAGTCCAGGACAGCCAAGGTTACACAAAGAGACTCTGTCTTGAAAAAGAAGGAAAGATTTATTTATTTATTTTGTACACCTGCATGCCAGAAGAGGGCACCCATCATGTGGTTGCTGGGAATTGAACTCAGGGCCTCTGGAAGAACAGCCTGTGTTCTTAACCTCTGAGCCACCTCTCCAGCCCCCTTGGTTCAACTTCTTAAGTACTAGTATGACAGGCATACATCACCACACTCAGTTGAGGATTTTTCTCTTCAAGTATCAGCAACTATGTGTATAATTGGCTACCACAAATCAAAGACAATTGGATTAGCATTCAGTGGTTAAACACTTTGCTTCACTGAGATTATGTCTCCTGTGGTAGAGACTGGTCTTGAACTTGTAGCTGAGGATGGCTTTGAAGTCTTTTTGTTTTTTGAGACAAAGTTTCTCTATGTAGCCTTCGCTGTCCTGGACTTGCTTTGTAGATCAGATTGACCTCAAATTCACAGATCTACCTGCCTCTGCTGCCTCCCTGAGTGCTGGGGTTGCGGGGGTATGCCACTGTGCCCAGCATTTTGTTTTTGAGACAATTTCTCTATGTAGCCCTGGGACTCACTTTCTAGACTAAGTTGGCCTTGAACTCAGAGATTTGCCTGCTTCTTTGCCTTCGCTTTCCAAGAGTGATGGGATGAAATCTTGATCTCCTGCTTCCACTTTCCAAGCGATTGTAGACATGTACCGTGACTCTCAATCTCCCTCCATCCCTCTTGTCCTCCCTTTAATTGCTCTATATTCTTAGCACTTGAGAGGTTAAGACAGAAGGATCTTGAGTTCAAGGCCATTGGGCAACAAAGAAAGACCCCTGGTGTTTTGTTTCTTTTTAAAAAAAAAGATGAAAAGAGAAATATATATCTATCCATGAGAATTTGAGTGTTTTATTACTTTAGGGAGCAATGTTGGAACCAAACCCAAGGCCTAGCGCATACTACCACTAACTCTATCCCTGGGCTCAAGGGTATGAACTGTTTTCTTTGGTATTTTACTTATTAATGGTAGCATTAACACATTTTACTGTTCTTAATAGGCTGCTGGTCCAACAGGCAAAAATGAAGAAAAAATTCAGGTTCTGACAGACAAAATTGATGTGCTTCTACAGCAGGTGAGAGTTGCTAACAGAAGTATGAGAAAATAATTGGAGCATGTGGGAGAGGGTGGAGATAATGGGATCATGACCCTATCTTAGAAAACAAGCAAGACTGACACATGATTGGTAAGGTTAGAAAATAGACCTGAAAGATACACAGGAAGATATTTAACAGTATTTGACTTCCATTAAAAAGAATAAATAGAAAGGTATTGTGGCAGAGGCAGCCAAGGTTGTACAGAGAGACCCTGTCTCAAAGCTAATATCAAACAAACAAACAAAAAATAAATAAAAATATAAAGTACTTGAGTGTTGTGAAGGATTTGGTCTCTTTAGAATTATCAGACATTCTTGGTGGATGTGTAAAATGATTCAGGTACAGGTACTCTAGATGATTTTAATCTGGCGGGGCATGGTGGTGCACGCCTATAATCCCAGCACTTAGAGAGGCAGAGGCAGGAGTATCACTGCAGGTTCAAGGCCAGCCTGATCTACAAAGTGAGTCCAGGACAGCCAATATAACACTGAGAAACCTTGTCTCCAAAAAAAGAAAGTTTAATCTGTTCTCTGTGTGTGTGTGTGTTTAATTTGCTTCTTAAAAGGTTAAAACTTTATTATGAATTGTTCCTTTACTCAAATTAAAATCTGTCTGTACAGCTTTTACACCGCTGTTCAGTTTTATTTAAACTCGTATCTCCACCCCAGTAAAACCCAATACTTGCCCCAGTTCAAATGTTGATCAAGTGCTGGAGCAAGCCAGCTGTGAGGCTCATGATCTCAAGACGAAGGCAGGAGGAGTGCCTTGAGTTCAAGGTCAGTTTTGGCTGCGTGGTAAATTGCAGTCCAGCCAAAGCTACAGAGACAGAATACTGTCTTAAAACTAAAATTAAATTGTGTATAGGGAAGCAATACTCCACAGTGTAAAGGAACTTCGTATTTGCAGTAATGTGGAGAAATGTTTAAACCATCTGAGTGGAAGAAGCTAGACTAAGGAAGGCATAAAAGGCACAATATAACACCATTTATATAAAATTTGGAAAATGCAATCTAGTCTATAGTGATAGCAGATTATTGATTGATTGCCTGCCAGTTATGTATAGGAATAAGGTTGACGGAAGTGTTAAAATGAACAGGAAGAAAGCTTTTAGGGTGGGGACGGAACAGATCTAACTGGTAATGTTTTTTGCAGTTATATACATGTGTCCACACTTAATCTTTGTGAACTTAAAGTCCACGCCATCTAAGCTACTTTTAAAAATTCACGAGGGTTAAATACTAGCAAGCAAAAGACATTCACTAAATGCTAATGGAGCATGGTAGCTGTAAAATCTTAGCTTAATTGAGGAGGAGCCTTGACTTTGTTTTTTTCTGTCTTAGATTGAAGAGTTAGGATCTGAAGGAAAGGTAGAAGAAGCCCAGGGAATGATGAAGCTGGTTGAACAGTTAAAAGAAGAGAGAGAATTGCTAAGATCTACCACCTCGGTGAGTTTTACCCCTTTAAGTTCTCAAGAAGCCTGTTAATTATGAACTACTTGGAATCTGTTCTTGTTGGAGAGTCTTTGAATACTGTTTTTTGTTATCCTAAATTCAGTCTTGATCAAGCAAGCATTTTCTTAAAAGGCCATGTGTCTTGGGTTGGCAGGTTACAAGGTTATTGTGTTCTGCCTTACATTATGAGTGCATCCTCAGACCACATGGAGGTGTAGGGCAAAATCCTCAAAGTTAGCATGGTCTGGTGTACCCCCTCTGTCTGCCCCCACCCACAACACACACAGTGCTGAAACCAAACCTAGAGGACTGTGTCTGTTAGGTAAGCACTCTACCTCTGAGCTATTTCCCCAACTAGCAATTTCCCTCCAGTACCAAGCAAGGAGTGTTTTTCAGTAGCCAAGTGTCTACAGTTTAGTGCAGTCTATCTGGACATAGGATTAGATTCCATAGCTGGGAGCTCAATCCTAAAGCTTGTGTTTGCTCTGTCTTCCTTGTTTGCTTCTCCTTCTCCCTTAGTCCTCCTTCCTATCTTAGACGCACACACAATCCCAGGCACATGTTTGTCAGATGTCGCTCATGCCCCAGGTTTTACCTGTGCTTCTGACTAACGTTAAAAATTCAGAGCTTTCACAAACCCTCACCTCGGGTTCAATTAATTTGCTCCCGTACCTCACAGATCTCTGAAACACGTTTACCAGCTTATTATAAAGGATATTACAAAGGATGCAGATGAAGAAGAGATGCATAGGTATGGGAGAAAGGTTGCGAAGCTTCCATCTCCTCTTCAGGTTCACCACCTTCTAGGAGCCTCCATGTATTCAGGTATCTGGAAGCTCTCAGGCCCTTTTCTGGGTCATATTGGAGACTTTTCTATAATAAGCATAATGCAAACATGGACTACTGGGTAGAAATGTGATTAGATAAAAAGAATATGATACAATGCAATAGACCAAGTGGGGGAACCCAGCAGCCTGCCTGCCCAGATCTTTTTGTGACCTCCCTGCAGCATCCTTTACTCTGTCTGCTGTGCAGAATCCCTTTAAAATAGGGACCTTGTAAGCCGGGCATGGTGGTGCATGCCTTTAATCCCAGCATTCCGAAGGCAGAGACAGGTGGATCACTGTGAGTTCAAGGCCAACCTGGTCTACAAAGCGAGTCCAGTAGAGCCAGGGCTACACAGAGAAACCCTGTCTTCCCCCCCCCCCCACCCCCCCAAAAAAGGACCTTATGATCAAACATATAGGTCAATGAATTTCTTGATGGTCTACCCCAAATCTCAAATGTGAAGGAAGATTAAAGTTTCTGTGGCTTGCCTTGTGGAGGAAGAACTGTGGATAGAAATAATCACCATATGTTATCTCACTGCAAACAGACCGTATTCTTTATTTTTTACATTTATTTATGTGGTGTCTTTGTGTGGTCCTGTCACAGCCTGTGTGTTGAGAACAGAGGACAACTCACAGGCATTAGTTCTCTCCTTCCATGTGAACTTTTCATGTCATCCCATACCTGCTGAGCCTTGCCTTAAACTATAAATGCTCATTTGAGCCTGAATTATATCTTCTTTTTTGTTAAATTGTTCGGTACTTCTATTTACCTTAGCTTAAAATGGGCAAAGTCTTAAAGTGTCCTTTAGGTCCTGGCGATGGGCTGTTCTGCTCCTACTGCTAGCCTGCAGTGCTGCAAGCCCCCAGTGCTCACCAGCAGGTTAGGTTCTTAATGATTGAGTCATCAAGCCAGTATGAAAGCAATTTAGGCTAAAGTAGCTTTCTAAGCATACCTTTTCCAGGGTGATTTGCTGTTTAGCAGTTAGGTCAGGTGAGCATTTGCTCTGCCCTTTTTTCTGGAAAAGGCAGGTTTGGTGGCTCTTTTCCAGCCTTTCTTTTCTAAAACCTGAGCAGTTGGTATTCAGTTATGACTGGAGAACTGGAGTGTTAAATTCCTTTTGGAGTTTGTTTATTCTCTTCCTCAGATACTCTCATAGCAACTGACTTCTCATTTCAGACTATTGAAAGTTTTGCTGCCCAAGAAAAACAAATGGAAGTTTGTGAAGTGTGTGGAGCCTTTTTGATAGTAGGAGATGCCCAGTCCCGGGTAGATGACCATTTGATGGGAAAACAACACATGGGCTATGCCAAAATTAAAGCAACTGTGGAAGAATTAAAAGTAAGTTTCTCACTCGAACTCTGGTCTACCAAGTGAGTCCAGGACAGGTAGGGCTCTGTATAACAAACCCTGCCTGTCTCAAAAAGCTGTAATTTCTAACAATAGTAATAGTTTGCCACTGAAATGCTGTATTTTGTTGTAGCATTTTGTTGATGTTTTTATTTCTTTAAAGCAGTGATGTGTCAATATAGCTGTTAGCCTGCTTGGTGAGCACGCCCACCGCTCTTGGTTGATCCCCAGAACAAATGTAAGGAAAACAAACAGTGATGATTCCTGGGAAAATATCAAAGTATTTTATTTCCTTCATTTTCAAATACCAGAATTTGAGACTTAGTACCTAAAGAAGTACTCGAATAATGGTGTTTTATACATACATATGATGCCAAAATTTCTTCATTTCCCCCTGAGGATATGAGATTCCATAAACAACTTAGTCTGTAATTTGCTTGAGAATGTCTGAAAGGCTGAAGTTATATAAAAGTCCACCTTGAGCTGGGGTGATGGCTTACTGATGGATCACTTGTTCTTGAGGCTTTCTGGTTGGTCCCAGTACTACAACAAACCAAAAACACAACTTGATTTCCTTAGGAAAAGTTAAGAAAACGAACAGAGGAACCTGACCGGGATGAACGTCTCAAAAAAGAGAAGCAGGAAAGAGAGGAAAGAGAAAAAGAACGGGAGAGAGAAAGGGAAGAACGGGAAAGGAAAAGACGAAGAGAAGAAGAAGAAAGAGAGAAAGAGAGAGCTCGTGACAGAGAAAGAAGAAAGAGAAGTCGTTCCCGGAGTAGACACTCAAGCCGAACTTCCGACCGAAGATGCAGCAGGTCTCGGGACCATAAACGATCACGGAGTCGAGACAGAAGGCGGAGCAGGTATGTAACCCTTCTAACAGAGCCTTGCTCATGATGACACAGCAGTGCAGTCATGAGCAAAGAACATGAAATGGGTTTTTATCATGGTGGGGTTCCATATAATGTCATCAATTGAAACTGTCTCATAGTGACATAATACCCTGCATGGCTGATGGAGAACTGTAAGTGATTGTTGCCACCCAAGTTTAGGTTTTATTTCTAACACATGTTGCTACCCTCGGTGATGATCAATTAAAATCCTAAATTTGAAATAGAATGACTGATCCCACCACTCAGGGAGGCAGAGGCAGGTGGATCGCTGTGAGTTCTAGGCCAGCCTGGTCTACAAGGCATGTCCAGGACAGCCAAGGCTACACAGAGAAACCCTGTCTAAAGAAAGAAAGAAATATAATGACTGATGAATGTATATTACTTGTGTGCTGTCATAAAGTCAAAGGAAAAAGACATTACACCCTTGTGTGCTAGGTAGATTCATGAGGGTTGAAAGGTGAGCTTCTGCCTAGCGCGGTGGCGCACACCTTTAACCCCAGCACTCGAGGCAGACACAGGTGGATTGATGTGAGTTCGAGCCCAGCCTGGTCTACAAAGTGAGTCCAGGACAGCCAAGGCTACACAGCGAAACCCTGTCTCCACAAACCAAAACAAAAGAAATATGAGCTTCCATCTTTAGGGAGGATTCTTGGCTAGTTCCCTCCTGTTTGGGCATCTGAAATAATCTTTCCAGGGACTCAGTATACCAGACGCTATATCTGTTGGTTTTGTTTGTTTGGTTTGGTTTGTTGAGTTTTGATTTGCAAGATTTGTTCTCTTTTTTTGTTTTTTTGAGACAGGGTTTCTCTGTGTAGCCTTGGCTGTCCTGGACTCACCTTGTAGACCAGTCTGGCCTCGAATTTACAGAGATCCGCCTGCCTCTGCCTCCCAAGTGCTGGGATTAAAGGCGTGCGCCACAACCACCCAGCTGCAAGAAGATTTTCAGCCTTGAGATTTCTTTTTTGGTTTTTCAAGACAGGGTTTCTCTTTGTAGACCAGGCAGGCCTTGAGCTCATAGAGACCCACCTCCCAAGTGCTGGGATTAAAAGTGTGCACCTTGTTTTGTTGGGTTTTCAAGACAGGGTCTCTCTGTGTAACAGAATCCTGGCTGTCCTGGACTCACTTTGTAGACCAAGCTAGCCTCAAAAACTCAAAAAGATGCACCTACCTCTGCCTCCTAGAGTGCTACCACACCTGGCTCCTTATTTGTTTCTTCTTTTTGTTTTTTTGTTTTTGTTTTTTTTTTTTTTTTTCGAGACAAGGTTTCTCTGTGTAGCCTTGGCCATCCTGGACTCACTTTGTAGAGCAGGCTGGCCTTGAACTCACAGTGATCCGCCTGCCTCTGCCTCCCAAGTGCTGGGATTAAAGGCTGCGCCACCACGCCCGGCTTTCCTTATTTGTTTCTTTAGGGAAGGTTTTACTTAAATTTTTTTTAATTATTAAGCAGTAAATTATTAAATGAGTCCTTATAGTAATGTCAGCTGAAGTTGTTTCCTTTTTCTTTAAATTATTAAGAAGTAGAGATCGACGAAGAAGCAGAAGCCATGACAGATCAGAAAGAAAACATAGATCTCGCAGTCGGGATCGAAGAAGATCAAAAAGCCGAGATCGAAAGTCATATAAACACCGGAGTAAAAGTCGGGACAGAGAGCAAGATAGAAAGTCCAAGGAGAAAGGTTGGTTGTTATGAGAGGTGCTGTCGATAGCCCGTATCCCACTCACTGTGCTCCAGAACAGCCAGCTCAATTTCAAGCTCTTTTTCTTTTTCTTTTCTGCTCTGATGTGTGAAATGGGTAATTGACCTGAGGTTTTAAGATCATATTAAAGCCTCATTATTCAGTTGGTACCCTGAAGGTTTTTGTAGTTTGTATCACCTTGGAGAGTGATTAGGCTGTAGATTTTTTGGGTTTATTTGGCTACTTTTTTGTTTTGTTTTGTTGTTTGTTTGTTTTTTGAGACAAGGTCTCTCTGTGTAGCCTTGGCTGTCCTGGAGTCACTTTGTAAACTTTGCAATATTCCATACTGTCTTGCAAAATACACGCACACTGTTGGTCCTGTTGTGCAGCCTTGGCTTAACTCAGCAATTAGGTTCTGTGTTCTTTACCTAAGTGTCCCAACAGTGTTCTGTGTGGCAGCTACATGCTGTCCCCTCTGCTTTCGATCTGTAGCTCTCAGTAGTTAGGTACTGTATTAGTGATAGTGACAGACTACCAATTTTGTGTTTGGCCTCTTTTCACAGAAATACTCTTTTAGCCTTTACTGGAGGATAGTGTTTTTAATCACCAAGAACTCCTCTTAAAACTTAATTTTGTTTTTGGATTATTTTAGCATCTTCGGTTTTTACATTAGTTGGACGAGAGAAAGGGCCTGTTTCTGATCTTTTCAATCCTAATTCCATGTTGTCCTTTTCCACATATCTGTTCTTTGCTGCTATGTTACACTGACCATGGCTGTTACACTCATGTTTTGTTTTGCTTTTTATAGCTATTTTGCTAGACTTGGATACTTTTTCTAGACTGTTAAAAACGAGCAGTATAAACAGGGCCGCGCCCCCCCCCCCCCCCCCCCCCGCGTTTATTTGCAGAGGTGGACACATGACACACCTCAGAAGCTTTATTATTTGCCATCTTAAATTCAGAAATTGCTTTTGTGTTTTAAAAGGCAGTTGGGTTAAAGGGTTACTGCTTTTATTTTGAGAGGGTCTCCTCATATATATATATATATATATATATATCCAAGAATGTCACCTAGTGACTCTTGTATCAGGTCAAATCAATCACCTGTGTTTTGTGATGTTTTTGACTACAGATTGCTATTGTTGTATTAGTTATTCTTTTCCAGCCACTTAAATAGACATGTTTGTATAATTTATAGGTAAAGCAAAAATGTGTCCTGAATTACCGACCGGTGACAAGGTGAATTTAGTAAGACTCTTAAGTTTCCTGGCGAGGCAGGAAAAGAGAAGACTGGATACTGAGAACACTACCAGGCCTATCTTGGTTGGGCATGTCATTATAGAGTTAACGTAAACTGGAGGATGACTGATGCCTTTTAGAAATGAGTCCAGCTCTAAACACCTGAGTATACAAATGATAACATTCTGGCCTTTGGGAGCAGGCATCTGTACTAGCAAACATTTGATAAGGGCAGCTGAGTAACACTGTTCTCTGCTCCAGGTGCAATAATCGTAACAGAAGCAGTTTAACTCCACAAATGAGAAGTCATTTCCCACACATAGCTACCTATGCTCTCTTTGTTCAGAGAGTTTCCATTTAATCCATAACTCTAAAATCCACCACACATTATGGATATCCTTAGGACTATTAAGATCTACCATATTTACATAGGCCAGAAGACAAGATTTTTGGACTACTAGTCCTTTACGGGGAAACAAGACGACTCTTCCTCATTGGAGTCCTCATTGGAGCTACCTGTGCACCCGGAGAAGCCCATAAGGCACAAAGGGAGGACTTCCCCACAAGGTCAGTTAGAGTACAGCTCCCACACGCAGTCAGACGCAGAGCAGGTCTTATAGTTAACTGCTTAGACAATGCTCGCTTGTTTTATAAATGTTAAACCTCATACACTCTAAGATATGAGTTCACGACATTGTTTGCATTTCCACCCTTCTCCCAGGTACTGTCCATATAGAGTTTCTCTCTTTCCTATCACGACCTACTTTGCTAGACCAGTTATTCTTAGGTGTCTAACATTTTCTACAGAATCTTTCTTTAAAGGGTTACATAGCATGGAAGACAGTATGCCACCTCCCCTTAGCCTAGCTTTACTTTCCAGCACAACAGTAGAGGGAAGCTGGAAACTACATTTGTATTCGAACTGAGTTTTAATTTTTCCTTTAGGAGAAACTCTTAGATGTCATTACATCTAGTGAAAACAGAGATTTGGATTCTTGAATTTTTCTAAGATCCCATTTTTTTATTAATTGTCCCTCTTGGGTATTTAACTTTTCCTAAATATTGTTTAAATAAAACATTTCATTGGCTGAACGTGTCATTTAAATGTCTAATGTTCTTTGTGGTTGCCATTTGCCCTTGCAGTTTAATTAACTCATGTTAACAGTTTTGTGTATTGTCTTATGAACCTTTCTGTTGCCTTTGTATATTCTTTATCTAAAATGAAATTTATTGAAGTTTTAAATCATGTGGTGAATTTAGCAAGTCTTCACTAGTATGAGAACTTTTCCTGTTTTGCCTTCTGTTTCCTCTTAGTCCCCTTCTTGGCCTTTCCCTCTATAATCTCAGGCAACATCACTGGTGAATTCTGCAGACTATTTCTTGCGGGCTGTGGGAAATGGTTCTTTTATTTCTATTGTTTCCCTTTTTAAAGAGTAATGTGTTTTTATTTTACTCTAAATTCCATGGTCAATGTCTGTCTTCTTTTATGGCAGAAAAGAGGGGATCTGATGATAAAAAAAGTAGTGTGAAGCCCAGTAGTCGAGAAAAACAAAGTGAAGACACAAACGCTGAATCGAAGGAAAGTGATACTAAGAATGAGGTCAATGGGACCAGTGAAGACATTAAATCTGAAGGTGACACTCAGTCCAATTAAAACTGATCTGATAAGACCTCAGATCAGACAGAGGTAAGTGTATTGTTTCTCACTTTGATTAGGGCTTTTTGTTACTGTTTGACAGTGCAGCGTAAGTATGCACAGATGAAGATGGATCTAAGCCGAGTAAGAAGACATACAAAAGCCTCTTCTGAAGGAAAAGACAGTGTAGTCCTGCAAAACATTTTGAGGTACATTGTTTTGTCTCAGCTATTTTGTAGCAGACTTCGTGCCCCCATTAGTGTGCCTCTTTGGAAATTATTGTCCACCTATGTAATATAGTCGCCATTGAAAAGTTAATTATCCTTTTTTTAGGGATTTTGCTGTCATTTCTTTTTTTTTTTTTTAATAAAAAGGTTGAACTGTTTTTTTGTTTTTGTTTTTTTCTTTTTGGTATTAAGTCCATCTTGTGTTGGTACATTGGCAGAAACATATGCTTTAAAAACTTAACTATTTCTGAGGCACATGTTGGACTACTTTGTTTTAATTAAACTGCTAGTATTTCTTTGTCAAGGATGTTTCTAGTTTTTTGCTTTATTGCCTTGCATTCTAATGCAGTTTGTTCTGTAACTCGAGAGCCAGTAGCATTGGATTGATGGAAGTGTAGGGTTTATGAATTATTGCAGCTGACTACCATACCTCACACAGCGTTGGTGTTGTGAGCGGCCCATGAAAAGCCAAATTAGAAATCAAGGATTCAGTCAAACTAAGCAGGTACTCATGCCAGGTACTCCTTTCTCTACCCACATCCGTGTTTGAATGCTATTGCCTGTGACCTTTACGCTTAACTGTTGTGTATCCTTTTTGTTCTTTACGAGAAGCATAGGAGGGGTTTTTTGTGTATTGCGTGAAATCTTAAAAATCATATGTTAACAGAATGGAATTTTTTTTCAACTGTGTGTAGGGATGCAGTGGTGCCCAGAATTAGATATCTTTAAAGAATTTAAAATACAATAAACACTTCATATTATCCGCCTTGTTACATTCAGTGCAATTCTCAAGTCTTTAAGAGGTATGTGTTTAACATTTCCTACTGTGTAGGAGAATTTGCAGTCAGCCATAGTATAGAGGAATAGTCACTGGCTGAGACATTGAAAGAAACAGCATCTAGCAAGGACAGACGCTTGCATCAGTAACATGAAGAACTGATTGACTATCGGATGAGGTTGGGTTCTTAAAGAACTGTTTGAAGCTAGGTTTTGTAGGTGTTCTTTAAACCTCTAACTGTTTGATCTTTGGGCTAGTGGCGTGGGATAAAAAACTCTTAATGAAAGGAAGTACCAATTAGTTATTTACTGGTGGCATTCCTGTTTTAGAAAAGCAGTGTAGTTGTGACTGTGTGAGCCATTCACACATAGGCAGCATACACAGGCTCATGGCTCTAAGAACCACCCCGATGCCTTGATGTAAAAAAATACAAACATTTCATATACACATGTATCATGATTAGCAGTTAGCGACTGGGCCAACACTTAGTCATAAAATATTACCTTTTATATGCTGTCTAATTATCAATTTTCCCCAAATTTTGCATTGTAGGACTACTGTTGAAGATTTTTTGAAGAATACTGAAAACGGCATAAAGTGAAGATCAACATTAAAATGAGGTGAAAGAAAGCTATAGTGGCATAGAAAAAGTATAAAGCTCAGTTAGTTATTTGTTTTTTTATTATTATTATTAAAAATTAATTCAGGACTGTTGTGACCTACCAGATTTCAGAACATGTGTTAATAGCACATAATGCCACTTTGAAAACTTAGGTCCTGTATCATATTTTTTTCTTTAAGACTTTTTAAGAAATACTATCTAAACATGTGGCTTGCTCAGTGTTTACTTGCAAGTTTTCAGTCTCGGACTTTGAAAACAGGATTAAGCGTTAGTATTTGTGTGAAGGAAGCAAACAAAGTGGGATCCCATTTTTACACTTCGGCTACACTTTAGCCTTTGGATTTAGAAGTGAAAATAAAGTATCTCTGACTTTCTGTTACAAAGTTGATTGTCTGTGTCATTGAAAGGCTTTAGTACTGCTCTTTTTCTAATAAAGGTGTCAACTCCAAAGTAGTCCCTTGTTTCTAACCCTGAGGCGCACTGTTAATACAGGGGTTAGTGAACAGTTTTTTCTAACTTGTCCTGTTAAAGGGTGATTTTTTTATAGAACTTCCCGTCTGATGTTTTAATGGTGCTTCAATTTTGGGTGGTTATGAATAAATTTGGATTTGCTTTTAATAGCAAAGGTGTACAGTGAACTAGAATATATTTTTACACCCCTGAGAGGTTTCTTTAGTAGTAAAAGGTTCTGAATAAGCGTGCAGTGTCTTTTTCTGTCGACCTATGAAATAATTTAGGCAGACATTCAGACACTTTGAGCTACTTGTTCTTTCTTCTTTTCCTTTAAATCCTATACCAAAAACTTCTTTTAACCCAGTCTTGTCTGTTTATAAATGTACATATTTCCATGTATGGAGTGTATATATAATGAAGACATTTTAAAAAATAAAGCAGGTGACAGTTCACATGGAAGGAGCAGCATGTTTATATCTAGCTCCATCAACTATATAAAGTATTGTCCCTGACTACAAATGTTTATATATCATATCAATTTCTTGTGACTTAGTTTTTTAATACTGCCATCAGTTTATAGGAGACAAAAGTGGGCAAGTGGCTTATGTAGGAAGTGGTCTTATGTTGATCAGTGCTAGGACATGGAGACTGGGTCTCAGCTTTTCTCACTCTTTTTGCCACTGTGCTCCTTCTAGTGTGCATTATGGGTCAATGCAGAGAGAAACTGGGATAGATCATGAAGCCATCACTTTTAGAAGCTCTATATGAGAAAATGTTAATGGGGTCAGAGCCTTCCTGGCTTCCCTGGCTGCTGTAGAGATGCCAGAGTAGGTGAGGGGGCTGTCTTTGAATTTGTCAGAGACCAGACAGGTGAAGATGAAGGTAATTGTCAACAACAGTCTGACAAGCACAGAGTCACCCAGTCCAAAGCTCTGTTTTGTGTAGTGTGTCGCTTGATGATGATGTATTAAGAAGCCTGCTCAAGTATTAAAATACCAGGTTGCTTGCTTCTGCCTCGACTAGACTGAACAATGAATTAAAATGAAGAACAGCAATTGGGGCTCCTGTGAAAAGGTGTCCTCTGAACATTGAGATCAATTAATGCAGATACAGGATTTGAGAGAACTTACTCCTTAGGGTGTGAGGTGTAGAGTCTAGGTACTAACTTACTATAAGTAATGTATTTCTATTTTATAGACCAAATAACTGTCTTTGTCATTTGGCGTGTGTGAGAGAATACTGTGTATGTGTCATATCTCTTTGGAGAGCTGATCTTAATTTTGGAAACAGCAAGCAGTTAGTTGATTTTTTTTTTTTTTTTAATGCCTTTTATTTTGGAACTTTTTAACCACATAGCAGTATAATCAATCAATCACTGGAGTGACTCATAGCTATAGCTAGTCCCATGTGTTTGCATGTGTCTGTGTGTATGAGGGGGTTGCATAAGTGTGTGTGTGTGTGTGTGTGTGCGCGCGCGTGCTCATGCGTGCACATGCATGTCTCTTAGGTATTCTCAAGCAAGTCTCGGTTATGCTGTGTAACCTATGTCTCTGAAAGAGGAGGTTTCCTAAATAGTGTTGTAAAATCCAATGAGCTTTTTACTCAGTAGTTCACAGACTGATGGCTCTTTGCTCTTTAACTCTCAAGAGGGTGGAGAACTGGAGCCTACTGTTAGACCACTCCTGAAGAGGGCGGACAGACTAAACGGATAGCCTCTACTGTAGATTCCAGCTGGGTTTGAAAGTACTTTTGTACCTTTGTAATCATGAGCTGTTAAATTGTTCATGGTGTTCCGCTTAGATACGTTCTTGAATGTTTCTTGCCTTGGATATAGGTAGTGTTACAGAAGGGGACCAAAGGTCATTCCAAGGTCTAAGAAGACTTGGTTCACATAGCGTTTGAGCTGAGCCACCTAATTAAAGATTTTAGGACTATATACAAACTGAAATTTTTATGGTGGAAGCTTTTGAGTTCACATCAATTCTGTTTTTAAAGATGGGTAGATGCAGTGTAGATGAGTGACTTGAGAACACTTTAAATGCCATTTATGCACGAAGCATTCTATGGGTAACACTTTTTTCAGGGGAGGTTTTCAAGCTTGTGTTTCTGACTGGTTTCTATTTGCTTGTGAAAGGACTCAAGATAGCTATGCATTTTAACTTGATAACTACAATTGTAATGCTTGTTCTTGGTTTAAAAGCAACAGCTGAAAGTGTTCAGTGATCTCTCCTTTATTCCTGTCTTTCCTTTATTCCTAGCTGCTAGCTAGGAGATCCTGATGTTACCTTTTCTTCCAAGTACTGGGGAAGTGGGCAGGAAGCAGGAGGTGGGGAATATAAGATACATATAAATGTCTTTTTATATATGATGGTGTCCATCATATATGATCTGAATTTTCCATTTTCAGTTACTGTATTTGGAAACATTTATTTTGAGATGTAGGCTATAGCACTTTGAAGTTGAATGCGTTGCTTTTAAAAAATATGTTTCAAGTAAGCTAAAACAGAAGGTAAATGGTTTTTTCATTGTGTCAGAATTACGGATTTTCTATTAAAATGCATTTCCGGAGTTTCACAACTGATCTATTTCTTCTCTTCAGCCATCCCAAGTAGATGAGTTGTCTGTTAACAGGTTTGTTTAGGAGCAACTTTGGAAACAGTTTGGCACAGCTAAGTGTGCTGTAACTCAGCCCTAGGTACATGCTCTTCAGAAACTCTTACATGTTGTCAGAAGAAGGATGAACAAATGTCTTAATGTCATCTTGTATAATGAAGAAAAGAAAATCCTGGGACGATCCTGTCAGCATTTGTGTTGGATAACTAGTATGACACCTCCCCACTGCGGAATTCTACAGGCATGAAAATGCACTTCAGCTCCACGTGTGACCATGGATGACACATGATGTAATACTGTTTCCAAAAAGCAAGCCACAGAAGGATCTATCCATTATGATTCACTTTGGTAAAGGTCAAGACAGGCTGTTAAAAATACACGGTAAATGAAAGAGAAACAAGAATCAGTTGACATAGATCATTAGCTGCTACTTGAGAATGACCTTGGAGGGCAAAGGTTTTAGAGGAATGGCCACTGCTTTTTCTCAAGCTGGACGGGCTTTTTTCTTTTTGAACTGTATGTTTTTGTGCTTTTGTATATATGCTGCTCTTAATAAAAAAAATTTAAGTGGGAAAAGGTCTTGGTGTAGGTAGTGACTGGTTAACATACTGAGTTAACATCAATGCATGGCAGATTAAGTTACACTTTCTCCTTTTATTCTTGAGATGGTCTCACTGCATAGCCCAGGCTAGTGTGGAAGTTGCAAATCTTCCGATTGCTTGGGTTAAGTGTGCCACCACACTTGGGTCAGATTTGGAATTCTGAACACTATAGACAAGGCATACATGTGCTGTGTGGACTCATTCTGTTTGGATGCAGTCAGGGAAAGGATGCTTCTAAACAAGAAAGGGTTAAGTACCATGAAGTATTAACAAAAACCTTTACTTATGACTTAAAACGCGAGCAGATGTGCAGGGTTCACATAGCCAGTGTCAGTCCCAAGCCCTTTCCGCCACAGCCTACTCAGGGGAGACTTGGTCCTTCTGAGGTGTGAGTTCAGCGTGCATGTAAGCATGCCAATACTGCCGTGAGCTGCACCAAGACTTTCAATAGCTGACAAGCACAAAGGGACGTCTCCATCATTATAAATAAGCAGTTTTGTGCAGCTAGGAGTCAAGAGTGTTGGTTTTATTCTAACCCAGGTAAGTTCCGGGGGCATCTTAGTCTACATCCTGCTGCCTGGTTCATTTCACTTAAAGCAATTTGGAAATCACTTAGTGGAGTTACTGCCTGTGCAGGGGTTGTCTTTACATTCAAGGTAAGAAGTTGGGGGAAAAAATGAAAACATGCTTCATCTTGAAGCTCTCCGGTTTTGTCTTAGGACTTAAAAGGGTCTGTGCATCTGTGATGCCAGCGTGTGGGAGGTTAAGGATCATCCCTCAGCTACACAGAAAGTCTAAAGCCCTCTGGGCCACCAGAGCCCCATGCTCTGCCCCACTCCCATTTTGTTTTGGAGTTTAGTGTGCTTACCAGAACAAAAAAGAACTTGCCCACTAGCTTAGTGATTGGATCACTGTCCTAACGAACTGTAACTAGCCACTGCATCGGTTCTGCCATTAGCATAGAGGATAACATTGCCTTCTTGACTAACTTGTTGTTTTTCAATTTAATTTATTAATCTTAAAACAATCTTTAACATTTTGCAAAAGGTGATTTCTAGCTATTAACCAGCCTTAAGCTCCTGTCTAAAACGTCCTTATTATCAAAGGCAAAACGGCAGTGAGGGGAGTTGTCACTTGAGGATCCATCCTTGCAGTCACAATCAGCCATCGCTGGAACATTGGAGCTAGCATTCTTTAAAAGCACAAATCCTACAGTGCTCCTGCCATTAGGATTGCAGGTGTAGGCTCATTCCAGTAAGAATCACACTGGGTTGCTATAATAAACCATTTGCTCTGACAATTGGGTAATGCCTATTGTGTGTCTTTTCTCTAAAAATTCAGCTGCTGGGATTGCAAATTGTGTTGGTCCCCGAGGCGCCCTGGTGTTGTAACTAAACTCAGGGGTGACTTGATGTTGAAGGAGTTAATAAGAGGAATGGGTAGTGAACATGGGCACGAGTTACACTCATGAAGCTGCCACCAGCTGTAGAGATGTGAGCTGTTCTCACGAGTCTCAGCCTGTAGAAGTGAGTTGACTCAGATCATAAGTCTTTCCATTGTGTAGGAAAGAGGAGCTCACAAGCAAGCAGAGGGTCAGTATTGGGCTATATATAGATAGCACTTCAGAAAAAACTTAGCCTCACCTGGGTACCATCGCTGTGCTTGTCAAACAGTTACTATGAGAAGTTGAAGGTGAGGAAATTTTCCAAAGTTCAGATGTGGTTAGCCAAATTGTCACATGGACTAGTCTCATTATTGACAAAATGATTTCAGACTCTTCTGTAGCTAGTAAGTCATTTTTGCAGCGTTACTGTTGTAGCAGGGTCTCTCTGTCAGAGGTGATGCTGTGTGTTGGGTCCATTCAGAATTTCCACTCTTCACCAAGAGGAGCTCTATCTCCTGAAAGTCCTGGAGTCTTTGGATGTCTTTGTCCTACATGATGGGGAGAGATTTAGTGATTTAAGAATACTATGTGAAATCACTGAAATGAGGCTTACTGTTACTGATGACCACTCATGTTTGCTTTTCCCTTTCCTTGGGAAATAGTTTAATTGGTTTATTTTTTGAGACAGGGTCCCTATGCCTGGAAGTCAGAGATCTGTCTCTGCTCCAAGTGCTGGGATTAAAAGTGTGTGCCTTCATGCCCATCTTGGGGCTGGGGGGGGGGGGCGGCGTCGGGGACGGACAGGCTTTCTCTGTATATATCCTTGCGTATCCTGGACTTGATTTGTAGAACAGGCTGGCCTCGAACTTACAGATATCAGCCTGCCTCTGCCTCCTGAGTGCTGGGATTTCAGGCATATGCCACCATGCTGAGCTGGAAAAAAATTTTTTTTTAATCTATTTGTTTTTTCTTTTATATACAATGGTATTTTGCCTGCATGAATGTCCATATAGTTATGAGCTGCTGTGTGAGTGCTGAGATTTGAACCTAGGTCCTCCGGAAGTGTTGTCAGTACCTTTAGCCACTGAGCCATCTCCACCTCTGAAAAAACTCCTTTTTTTTTTTTTAAGGATTTATTTTTTATGTATAGTTCTCTGCCTGCAGGCCAGAAGAGGGAACCAGAACTAATTATAGGTGGTTGTGAGCCACCATGTGGTTGCTGAGAATTGAACTTAGGACCTTTGGAAGAGCAGTCAGTGCTCTTAACCTCTGAGCCACCTCTACATCATATCTCTCTCTCTCTCTCTCTCTCTCTCTCTCTCTCTCTCTCTCTCCTCTCTCTCTCTCTCTCTCTCTCTCTCTCTCTCTCTCTCGCTCTCGCTCTCGCTCTCTCGCTCTCTCGCTCTCTCGCTCTCTCGCTCTCTCTCAACTAATGAAGTCTGATATTGAAACTTAAGATCTACATTTTTAGCCTGAGGAAAGAATTTAAAGAAACATTGTTTCTGCATTGAACAGAAGTGTCTGACTGGAAGTGACCCAGCTGCTTTGTGGCTCTCTTGAGGCAGTTTCTACCATCTTGACTTTTATACTTAGATCATAAAATCTGAATGATTGGCTTTGTGGGCCATCATTTCACCCACTGTAGTTATGTATTTGGTGGTTATGTGACCTACCTTTCTGAGCAGTGTGTTTGGCAGCTTCCTCATCTTCTCCACTTGTTCTGGGGGAATCCCCAGTTCACAGCAGCTCACTTGTAGTAAGTTCTGATAACTCAGTGCTTGTCTGTGTAGTTCAATTTCAATAAAGTCGTTTTCTTTGGAGTTCTGAATTCTTACTTTAAGCACCAGTTCTGATCACCCAAAAATTTAAACATAGTTTTTAAGAGGTAAAATACCCATTTTAAAGATTGTTGGCATTACTAGTTATAGCAGAGATAACCCTGAAAACTGAACTATAAGTAGACTTGGAGCTTTGGTAGATACGAGCTGAGACTTAAGAACATAGGCCAACTGAGGTGTGTGCCTCTGTCAAGTCTACTACAAACACCATGCCGGTCATTCAAGGTGTGCATTTGTTTGAGAAAGACTTCTGTGTCATTGAGTGCCGTGTGTGCGCGTTCCTGTGGCCAACAAGAGTGGGATCCTCTGGAGCTGGAGCTTCCAGATGGTAACCAAACTGGGCTTCTGGAAGAGCGATTAAACACTCAGCGTACCAAGCCATCTCTCCAACCTCTGTATTTGGAAGTAGGCCTCACTATATAGCCCAAACAGACCTTAAACTCAGGGCTCTCCTACCTCAGCCTTAGAGTGGCAGGCATGCTCACCACACCCGTCTTTTTACTTTCTCAGGGTTAGAGATTAAAGCCGGAGTGTTAAATGAGTGTAGGTAAGCACTCTACTTTAAGCTATACTTTCAGTAAGAGATTTCAAATAAGCAGTGGGGAGAGCTGGAGAGGTGCCTCAGTGGTTAAGAGCTCTGGGTGCTCTTCCAGAGGACCTGGGTTCCATCCCAGCACCCAAATGGTTCCTGAAATCCATCTGTTAACTCCAGTTCCAGGAAGATCCAGTGGCCTCTGAGGGCACCAGGCACACGCACACGCATGCTAGGCAGACATACATTTAAAAGTAAAGTCCACAGTGGGTATTCAGGACATTGACAGTGTGTAGCAGCTGTGATGCTTAGTTGGCGATTTGAAAAGTTAAAGGAAATCTGTGTCATTGGGCGGGCGTCAGTAACTGGGTTTGATTCTTACAGCACCCCATAAGAGCTATGAAGATTCACATGGCATTGAGTGTAAATGTTGCCAATTTCCTATTTCAAGAACAGTATGGACTAAAACTACACTGGGTTAACCAAATGGTGAGCACAGTTCTACAACATTGTTCAAGAGCCTGGTCCTTACCTAAACTAGTGGTGTCAGGCTTGTCATCATGTGGGTCAGTTGGCAAGCGTGGGTTCATGCCTTGTTGCCTTCCACCTGGAAGGGAATTAGGAAAGAGTTGGTCTGAGAAGCAGCAGTACCAGCACTTGGCTGTGCCTGCCTGATCTGCCAGTCAGATAAGTAAGCAGTGCCTGCCTCAGCTTCTTCCTTCTACATCACCTAACCCTCACAGGTAGGGCAGGAAATGGACAGTAATTAGTTTTAATCTCAACTAATCAAGCTTTATTTCTGGGTGGGGCATGCCACATTGCACTGTGGAACCTTTAAGTGGGCTCTGGGGATTGGACACAAGTCTTAGGCTTGTGTGGCAAGTGGCCATCCCACAAGCCCTAGTTTCAATCTTGAGTGATTTTTCTTAATTACCAGTGAAATGAAAGGAAGGCAAGTCTATATTCTAAAAGTATGTCTAATCTAGGAAAGAAACGCAATCTGTGCCCTTAAATTTCTGGTATGCAGTGTTTTGTTTCCAGGTCTCTGTGAAGCTACACAACAGAAAAGTCCCAATTATAGAGAAACTGTCCGACCCATAGGAAGGAAAGTAAGTCTTATTTATTTGGGGGTGGGGGGTGGTTTTTTGAGACTGGGTTTCTCTGTGTAATAGCCCTGACTATCCTAGATTTGACTTGTAGACCAGTCTGTCCTTGAACTCATAGAGATCCTCCTGCCTCTGCCTGGGATTAAAGGTGTGCACTACCACACCTAGCTAGGAAAAGAAGTCTTTAATCCCAGCACTTGGGAAGCAGAAGCAGGCAGATCACTGTGAGTTCGAGGACAGCCTGGTCTACAAAGTGAGTCTAGGACAGCCAAGGCTACACAGAGAAACCTTGTCTCGGAAAAACAAGAACCTTGTGGGGCTAAGGTTATTGCTCAGTGGTACATTACTTGTCTGTCATGCCTGAGGTTTGGGTTTGACCAACACAGAGGATGTCAAAACTCCAGAGTCTGGCGTGGTGGCGCCCGCCCTTAGTCCTAGCACTCGGAGGCAGAGGTAGGAGGATCTCTGAATTCAAGGACAGCCTGGTCTACAAATCAAATCTAGTATAGCCAGGGCTGTTAAACACACAAAGAAGCCCTGTCTTGAAAAACCAAACCGAGCCGGGCGTGGTGGTGCACGCCTTTAATCCCAGCACTCCGGAGGCAGAGGCAGGCGGATCGCTATGAGTTCGAGGCCAGCCTGGTCTACAAAGTGAGCCCAGGATGGCCAAGGCTACACAGAGAAACTCTGTCTCGAAAAACCAAAAAGAAAAAAGAAAGAAAAACCAAACCAAAAACAGCAAAAACTCCAAAGAGATGAATGAGTCTTTAGAACTGAGTGAGCTTTTATAGGGCAGTGGAAGAGGCAGATGGCAGTAAGGAGAACATCGCGGCGTTGCCCAGGGAGGAAAGGCAGAACACAATCCTTGGCAGTATAGAAGCTGAATAATTTCAAGCCAACAGCATAGGGCATTAAAGTTGAAACCCTGAGTCTCCCCAAATGCAAGCCCTGCTTGTACAGCGGCATCAAATACTCGCAGTGGGGAGACAATTCTACCCATCACGGCCCCCCTCACACAGCTTCAAGTCTCTTCCTCAGCACACAGGAATTGGCACGGTCTCATCTGCCTCTGCCAAGGAGGAGACTCGGGCATCTTTCTGAAGAGTGTTGCAGACATCAGTTTGCAAGTGGGGTGATAGGCTTGTGCATCTCTGCTAACTCATCATGACTTTCCCAAATCTAACTGGGTGGTGAGTTCTTCCTTTGACACATTGGCCTGAAATAGGTTAACTGCTCTGAACCTGTTTTGTGATCAGGAAAATGAGGCTAACAAGCCCTTGCTCACAGGGTGGCGAGAAGAAAAAGGAATGCTCAGAGCAGACAGAAGTGAGCTGGCTGCTGCTTGCATTTGTGTAACTGGTCCTGGGAGAGAACCCTTGGCCCTGTTGCTCTGCTCATGACTGGTCCACTGCTACAGCAGTAGCCACCACTTTCCCAACCTCCCACCCTCTACCGCCACTCCCCTTGAGGACTGTGTTGGGAACGAGATCCTGACTCACCTGCCAACCTCTCCCTGCTATCCTGCTCAGGCTCTTCCATGGCAGATGAGTGGTTCCTCTCACGTCTGTGAGCTCCCAACCAGTCTCCTAGCACCTCAGCGCAAGTATATTCAGTAAGCTAGTATGTTGTCACCAGTCCTGTAAAATGGGCAAGGTCATGTTTATTGCCATGTGACCTACATAGTATGCTGCTAGTGAAAGCAGAGACTGAAGTTCAAGGCTTTTCCCTCCTTCCTAGGCTGTGACCCCTGGATACAGTGCAGGATGGGAGTGGACCCTTTTGCTGTAGTCTGAGTACCAGTGACCAGCCAGGCACCTCAATGCCCTCCACCAGGGTCAGGCTTTGAAGAGATTTGTTGATCTACATCAGGGATAAGAAATGTCAAACCCTTAATTTCTGGGATTGAACACCCCCTCTTTCCCAGCCCCTTCCTCAGTTGCTGTGCATGACTAGAAAGAAGCTGGAAGCCCCCTAGCCATACCTGGGTGGACTGTCCTGTGACTGTGACCCCTTGTGCAAGCATCAAAGTGCAAGAGGTAGGCTGAGACAGGGGTAGGTGGGTCTGGACAAAGTCCCTGGTGAGGCTGCTGTCCCAAACTCAAAAGCAGGTTGCAAGGCAGGAGGGGCATGGACTGGGACAGTATGTATGGGTAGTTATGTTTTAACATTCCCAAGGCAGAGCAGGGCGCAGTGGTGCACACCTGTAATCCCAACACTCTGGAAGGCAGAAGCAGGTGAATCTGTGAGTTCAAGGCCAGCTTGCTCTACAAAGTGAGTCCAGGACAGCCAAGGCTACACAGAGAAACCCTGTCTGGGGGTGGCGGGGGCGAGGGGCATTCCCGAGTCAGAAGACAGCAAAGGGAGGTTCAGGGAGCTGAGTAGTCTTCAGTCTCTAAACACTGGAAGATCCTGTAAGTCGTAGATATACGTACACCAACTGCAGAAAGCTAGCTGCCTGGACACCCTACAAAGAGTGAGTTAAATGATCTGGGGTACTGTAGGCATTGGGGTGATTGAAGTCCTCTAACTGATTGTAATGAGCTGCTACCATTGAGAGTCACTGATTTGGCCAAATTGCCTAGGGAGCAAATGAGGAAACCGAAGTCCAAGGAAATTGAACTGCTGAGTAGAGGTCTGCCTGGTCTTAACTGAGCATTGATATGGAAATGTACTTTGGCCAGCACAGCTGCCAGGGTGTGGTGAGCCATAAACAGATAGCCTGAATCGCCCTACCTGTTGAAACAGGCTCAGTGGAACAGGGGCTGCAGCTGGCACACTGAGGGGAAGCCTCAGCCTATCCCATTACAGACCGGTCAGCTCACTCACTCACCGCTCATGTTTGCACTCAGTCACCCAGTAGCGCCCGCTTCTTATGTCCCCATGTGTCCTGATGGTTTGAGGTCCACCTTTACTGTTAACCCTGTATTTCATCTGCCCACTGCTGTCTTGCCTAACTCATGCTTTAATTATAGAAGTTTATACTGTAATTTCCACAGCCAAGAGAGCTATACCCTTCATAGCTTTTATTTTCTGACATTTTTAAAGTAACTGTTGTTACATTTTTTTTTTTTTGCATGTGAATTTTCATTTAAAAGTATGCTAAGGGAGGGTGAGATGGATCAGTAGGTAAAGGTGCCACCATACCTTACAATCTGCGTCTGATTTCCTGAACCCAGCCAAGGATGGAAGAAGAGAACCAACTCCATTAAATTGCCAACTGATTTATTTATTTTATTTTATTTTTATTTTTATTTATTTAATTTTGGTTTTTCAAGACAGGATTTCTCTATGTGGCCTTGGCTGTCCTGGACTCACTTTGTAGACCAAGCTGGCCTCAAATTCAGAGTGATCCACCTGCCTCTGCCTCTCAAGTGCTGAGATTAAAGGCATGCGCCACCATGACCAGTCCCCAACTGATCTTCATATGCAGGCCTTACTGCATATGGGAGCTACACTCCCATACCAGGAGGCAATTCTTTATAGGTCTTGACCTGCATTTTGGCAGTGCACTGACAGTAACTGCTTTTTTCCTACACTGGTTTTTCAAAGATGTTTGTATGAATCAGCCTTGGAAGGCAGAAAATGCTCTACTGACCCCCTCCCCAGGCAAGGATAGGTTGTATAGTGTAGGGTATATAATATATTAAACACAATTTCTTTGGGGGAGGCAAGAATCACGCAGCATGTGCATTGTAATGTACACACACACACACACACATATAAAACTTGGGAGTGGAGCAGCAAGGTAGCTTTGGCAGTATAGGTGCTTGCTGCCCAAACTTACATCCCAATCTCTATCTCTGGAACCCACATAAATGTGGAAGGAAAGAGCTAACTGCTGTGAGTTGTCCTCTGACCTACACACACACATGACCCCACACATGTGCATATGAACAATAATAAAATATTTTTCAAGAGGATTTCTGCTTTTGTAAGCTGTTTTTTAATCATTCTTATTTTTATTATTTACTTAGAGATAAAGTTATGCATCCCAGGCTGGCCTCCAACTCCCTATGTAATTGAAAGTGATCTTAAATTTATGGCCTCTTAATGGGAATAGGGCTTCCTCAAGACCCAGCTATTCCACTCCTTGGAATATACCCAGAAGATGCTCCAGCACACAACAAGAAAATTTGCTCAACCATGTTCATAGCAGCCTTATTCATAATAGCCAGAACATGGAAACAGCCTAAGTGTCCATCAGTAGAAGAATGGATAAAGAAACTGTGGTACATATACACTATGGAATACTACTCAGCTATTAAAAACAAGGAATTCCCGAAATTTGTGGATAAATGGATTGAGCCAGAAATTTATCAAAATGACTTAGTTAACCCAGAAATAGAAAGAATCAAATGGTATATACTCACTTATATCTGCATACTAGCCCAAGGGGCATGTCCCACGAAAGCCTTCACTTACCAGGAAACTGGGACAGAGGGGAGGACATCCTACTGGGACTCTAAATGAGAGAAGCATGGGAGAATAGCAAAGTAGAAGGATCCAGAGGGTCCTAGAAACCTACAAGTAGAATATTATGATAGGTAGATTTGGGCCCAGGGGTCCCGCTCAAACTAAGGCAGCAGCCAAGGACAATACAGGCGGTAAACTTTAAACCCCTACCCAGATCTAGCCAATGGTCAGAACAGTCTCCACACTTGAGTGGAGAGTGGGATATGACTTTCTCACGTACTCTGGTGCCTCACATTTGACCATGTCCCCTGGAGGGGGAGACCTGGTAGCACTCAGAGGAAGGACAGCAGGTTGCCAAGAAGAGACTTGATACCCTATGAGCATATACAGGGGGAGGTGATCTCCCTCAGGAACAGTTATAGGGGAGGGGAATAATGGGAAAATGGGAGAGAGGGAAGAATGGGAGGATACAAGGGATGGAATAAACATTGAGATGTAACAAGAATAAATTAATTTTAAAAAATTTATGGCCTCTTACCTCTACTCAAAAGTGCCAGCAGGTGTGCACCACCATACCTGAGTTAAGTGGTGCTGGGGGTTGAACCCACAGCTCTGTGCATGCCAGGCAAGCATCTACCAACTGAGCCATGCCTCCAATCCTGTTGTTGCTTTAACTGTTGGATAAATTTAGAGGTTTGTTTTTTTTTTAATGACTGAGGAAGGTATGGAGGTAAGTGGTTGGGTAAGCAGCCTCATAGAGCCTTCTGCATAACTGAGCTGTGGTAAAATGACTGAGGAGCCTTGGTGATCCTAAAACGTCCAGTGGTGTGGTGGAACCTCTTCAGTGAGGCTGAGGTCAACATTTCTTATTTGATATACAGTATGGCAGTGGGGGACCTGGCTGCTTGTTCCAGAAAATGCTAGCTTGTTTTTTTTTTTTTTTTTTAATTTAAATTTTTTTTAAATTTTCTTTATTAATTTATTCTTGTTACATCTCAATGGTTATCCCATCTCTTGTATCCTCCCATTTTTCCCTCCCTCCCATTTTCCCCTTACTCCCCTCCCCTATGATTGTGCCTGAAGGGGACTTCCTCCCCCTGTATATGCTCATAGGGTATCAAGTCTCTTCTTGGTGCTTGTTGGGGTTTTGATATGAAGTCTCCCTGCAAAGGGCCATTGCTCCAGCGGATGGTACCACGGAGAGGTTATTGAGCCTGGGCGCTGAGGCCTAGTTGGAGGAAGTGGATTACTGAGGCAAGAGGGCGGGTCTCTCCTGGGCGCCTCCTTTCATCTATGCTTCCCCACTGCCATGAAACACAGTGACGTTCTGCATCAATACAGTCCCATGGTAGTGCGAAGCCAAGAAAGTCTTTTTTTAAATATGTATTTATGTATTATATATACAATTTGTATCTGCATGTACACCTGCACACCAGAAGAGGGCACCAGATCTCATTATAGATGGCTGTGAGCCGCCATGTATTTGCTGGGAATTGAACTCAGGACCTCTGGAAGAGCAGCCAGTGCTCTCAACCACTGAGCCATGTCTCCAGCCTGAGAGACTTTTTTTTTTTTTTCCTTTCCCCAAGACAGGGTTGCTCTAGATAGCCCTGGCTGTCCTGGACTCACTTTGTAGACCAGGCTGGCCTTCAACTCACAGAGATCCGCCCACCTCCTCCTCCCATAGTGCTGGGATTAAAGGCGTGTGTCACCACACCTGGCTACAAGAAATCTTTCATCATTTGTTCATCTCGGGTGTTTTGTCACAGTGACAGCAATGAAAAGACAAAAACAAAAACAAAAACAAACAAAAAAAAGAAGCCCTGCTCTTAGGATAAGGGAGTGAACCTACTAGAAACATTTGAGTCCTCTCTGGCCTTCACAAAAAACAATAGACTCAGTAAAGAGAAACTTAGACAGGTTTGTCAAATTCTTCCAAGGAGGAGCACTATCAGCCATGGTAGAGAAGTGTATTTAAGGGTGTTGTAGCATTCTCTGCCTGGTTCCTCATTGAAGCCCACATTTCCAGACCCTTCTCTACCTAAACACCTCTGTAAGCCTCTACAGGAAAATTCGTAGGCACAAGATCACTGGGCTGAAGAAGAGACACACTGTGCCTGTGCTGATGGAGCATTATGGAGACTTTCTGTATCTTGTTCTTTCTCCCTCTGTTTTCTTGTTCTTTTCTAGGGTGTTTTTGCTTGTCTTTCTTTCCAGGCATCTAAAAAGGTCCCCCTGCCTAACCTGGGACCAAAGAGATGGTTCTGTGGTTAAGAACACTTGGTGCACAAATTATGGGGACCAGAGTTTATCTTTATGTTTTTTTCGTCAGGGTCTCTCTGTGTAGCCTTGCCTGTCCTCACCTCGCATTGTAGACCAGGCTGGCCTCGAACTCACAAAAATCCACCTGCCTCTGCCTCCCAAGTGCTGGGATTAAAGGCGTGGGCCACCATGCCCCGCGGGCAGGGGGTGGGGTGGGGAGTCAACCAGAGTTTAAACTCCAGCATCCAAGTAGCAAGACAGCCATTCCGCATGCTTGTAACTCCAGCTCTGAGGAGGGCAGAGACAGGTGGATAGCTGGGGCTTGCTGCCATCCCGCCTAGAAAGGAGAAAAACGAGCCCCAGGGAGAGATCTTGCCACAAAGAAATAAGTAGAGACTGCAAAAGAGGACAGGAAGACAATATCCACTAATGTACACGGAAGCATGCCTGCGCTTTTTTGTTTGGTTGGTTTGGGCGGGGGAAGTAGGTTTTTTGTTTATTTGTTTGATTTGGTTTTTTTGTTTTTTGGTTTTTTTTGTTGTTGTTGTTGTTGTTGTTGTTTTCCAGACAGGGTTTCTCCATGTAGCCTTGGCTGTCCTGGACTTTGTAGACTCACAGCAATCTGCCTGTCTCTGCCTCGAGTGCCGGGATTAAAGGCGTGTGCCACCACACCTGGCTTTTTTTTTTTTTTCTTTTTTTCTTTTTCTTTTTTTTTTTTTTTGAGACAGGGTTTCTCTGTGTACCCTTGGCTGTCCTGAACTCCCTTTGTAGACCAGGCTGGTCTCAAACTCACAATGATCCACCTGCCTCTGCCTTCTTAAGTGCTGGAATTAAAGTCATGCACCACCATTACCAGCTGCCTGCACATGAGAGTCTGTCTTAAAGAGAGAGAGCTTGAGCCAGGCTTGGTGGCACACACGTTTAATCCCAGCACTAGGGAGGCAGAGGCAGGCAGATCTCTGAGTTCGAGGCCACCCTGGTCTACAAAGAGAGTCCCAGGCAGCCAAGGCTACACAGAGAAACCCTATCTTGAAAATGAAACAAAAAAATGGGCATGGGTGGTGGGGAGGGGCGGCTCCTCAGGCAAGGTGGGCAGGAGAGATAAGGCTCAGTGATTAAAGAGCACTTTCTGCTCTTCCACAGGACCTGGGTTCTGTTCCCAGCACCCACACGGTGGCTCACAAATGCCTGTAACGCCATTTCCATGGGATCTGACTCCCCCTTCTGGCTTCCAAGGGTTCCTGCATGCTTTTACATGTTGCATACAGACAAGCAGGCACACACACATATACATAAATAAGGAAGAAAGAAAAAGAAGCATGCTTGAAAGCTTTCCTCAATGAACTTCACCTTGGTCCTCAGAAGGGAGCCCAGCACCTGGACCTCTGGAGAGGCTGCTTCCAGACAGAACACTGGCAGCATGGCAGTCCTCCAAGGCATTCTGTGTGTAATGGTTTGAAGTCCCCAGAGAGACCTTACTCCTCCACCGGCCTCCAACTTGAGTGGCTGAACTGTGCATTTACTGTCTTTTATTTCCAGCCTCCAAGTGAGTGTGAGGAGTATCTCATTTTATCTTTGACTGTAGAGGTCAGAGGACAACTTTCTGGAGTCCTTCCTCACCTTCCACCCGGACTCAGGTTCTAAGGGTCCTTTCCCTCTGTCTTCCCAGAATGCCCCTTGCCAGATCGAGATCCCCTGGAATCGTCATTGCTGTCACGGGGTGAGTTAGGTTTCAACGCCACACAGCACGAATCCTCCCCCTCTTCCTCCTCCCCTCCCCTCGCCTGAGCCCCGCTGAACTCCTTCCTCCCTCCTCCTCACACATGGCCACGGGCAGAGCAGTCCCTCTCTGCCATTCCCCTTACATCCACGAGGGGTCGCACCACGCCTTCAAGAGTTTCTCCCCAAGAACCTGCACCTCTGTTAATCCTTTCCCTCTGGAACCTCCCATCTCTCCCAACAGCACCTTCGGGCTTAAAGCTCCAGAGCTGTGTTTCTGGCAGAATACAGATGGGTTTCCAGTCCCAGAAACCCATCTTTGCAGCCACCCTGAGTGGTTTGAGCTGACCCTGTGGGAAGCATGCTTTCTAACTCCTTCGTTTCAATGCCCCTGTCCTGCACTTTCCTCGTCAGCAAAATAGCAATTAAGTTCCACTGCACTGAGCGCTATCCAATTGAGTGTGGAGCAGGGTCTCATTTTGAACATGGTGTTCAGCATACCCCAGGTTGCCTGCATACCTCAGGCACCTGGCATACAGCAGGTGCCTAATAAAAGCAAGTCATTTTACCAAGACTTGAACGTCTCTCCTTCCGTAACTCTCCATAGCGCCTCTTGCTCTCTTTGGCCTTCATTTCTGTGTGCACTAGGGGCAGCAAGGTTTCCTGGGTAGGATCTCTATAGTGGATGCAGACTTCACAGGCCCTCAGGTCAGACATGGGAGCAGTTTTGCTTTCTGTCCATGGAAATTTTAAACCTCCCTCTCCTTTGTTGCATGGTATGAAAGCATTTTCTGAAAAATTCAGGCTTGCCTTGGTAAGTTCTTTTTTTTTTTTTTTTAAAGATTTATTTATTTTATATACAATGTTCTGCCTGAACGCCAGAAGAGGGCACCAGAGCTCATAGGTGGTTGTGAGCCACCATGTGGTTGCTGGGAATTGAACTTGGGACTTCTGGAAGAGCAGATGGTGCTCTTAACCACTGAGCCATCTCTCCAGCCCACCTTGGTAAATCCTTAAAGATGTTCCCTCCTCCTTCTCCTTGGGGTCCTAGCCAGTGAGGAGATAGCTCCTGATTTTGGAGAGTTACTTTTCTTAGTAGGTACCTACAAAGATGGCCTCTGGCCTCACTCAGCATCATCTGTTGATGGCTTTCCATTTCAGATATATTGATGACTGCCATTGTGCCTGCCCAAGGAGGCAGCGGTCCACCTGAGCCTCAGACTGACCCTCAGTGTCTTCTGATCCCAGAAACTTCTCTCAGCCACCTTCTCTCTTTCCAGACAAACCATATAATTCACCATGTCTGGTTTATGTGGAGATAACTTGTAGGCTGTTCTGAGATGTTGGTATCTCTATCCCTGAGTTCTGGGGTGGGGCAGGAGAATGCCCTCTATGGCTGGAATTTGCTGAGGCAGTGCTCTCAACTGTGGGAGCAGTTCAGCCCTAGCTCCCGCAGGACAACCATGCTGCCATCACTGTTGGCATGATACACTAAGGTGTTAGGACACATCACAGGGTGGTGAGATACACCTAAGAAGGAAGCTCGGTTAACAACTCCAACTTCGGCCCGTCACACCTTTTATTCTGTTTTCTAGGCACTATGGGTACAAGCTGACTCATATTCTCCAGCACCCTAGGGTTGTTTGGGCTCCTAGTAACGGGTAGGGTGGAGGCAGGGGTGACGCATGAGGTTTCTAAGGGCTGGTGTTCAGTCCTCTGAGGGGTGGAGATTGGACAAGTAAAAGCTACTGGTTGCACACAACAGAAAACTAGATTGGTTAATTCTGCCTGTGAGAATTTTCTGGAAGGGTGACTGAACACAGAAGCACAAGGGGAACTAGAGGACTGGTCTCTTAAATTGTACAGGAACCCTTAAGACTGGAGTAGAGCCACAGGGAAGGACTCTAGAGGCCAGTCCTGCTGCCCCCAGGGTCAGATTGACCCTCATGCTAGCTTCTGGGAACACATGATGCTAGCTGCTGGGGACACAGCATCTCTGTGCCCAGGTTCGGCGCCCAAGCACTTTGTAGGGATGTTGTGAGGGTCTTTGACCTGTAGGATAAGGGCTTCCCATTTTGGATTACTTCTCCTCCCACCATGGTGTTTAGCTAAGCAACCAAAACCAACAAACACCAAGCTCTAGTTTCTCTGACTTTGCAGTTGCTAAGAGGCGATCTCCAGCCTGCCTCCTGCAGGCAGCTGGTTACCTGGAGCACTGCTTGCAGGCATGGGTCAGAGACTTCACCAAGCTCAGTAAGGCTATCCAGACAAGCTCAGTGCCTCTAGGGAGCCCCTATGTTGGCCTTCTCAATGGTTGGGTCACTGAACTCTGTGCCAGGATTGGCTTAAATCTCTCCCCCCCCCGACCCCCGCTTTGTATTTGTTGTTGTTTTGTTTTGTTTTTTGAGTCAGGGGTTATCTGTGTAGCCTTGGCTGTCCTGGACTTGCTTTGTAGACCAGGCTGGCTTCGAACTCACAGAGATCTGCCTGCCTCTGCCTCCTAGGTGCTGAGATTACAGGCGTGTACCACCACCACCCAGTGAATGGCTTAAATCTTTATGTAGATGATTGCATTGGGTCCTGCATCTGTTTTGTTTGAAGTACCTTTGTGAGTGTGTGTGTGTGCACACGCGCGCGCGCGCACACACACACACACACACAAGTGCCAATGCTCACACACATGTAGAGGCCAGAGGAGCACATTGGATGCCTTGCTCGACTGCTTATTGCCTTATTCCCTTGAGACAGGGTCACTGACGATCCGTTAGTCTCCACTCCTCATCACTGGAGTTGCAGCCCCACAGCCATGCCCAGCTGGGGGAGTTGGGGAGCCAAACTCAGGTCCTGTCCTGTCTCCCACCATGCCATCGCTCTGGTGCCTGATAACTGCTTTTGAAGTTTGGCAGGAATGGCAAAGATTAGACAGGTGAAGGGCAGAGGTGAAGAAGTAACAGGAAGTAGGCGTTGAATGGGTCGAAGGGTGTGTGAGAGAGAGAGGGATCCCAGCGGGGAGCTGTGGCTGTGCGGTAGGATCCTCTGAGCTACTTTCCTTGACCCAACCCACCTCAGAAGCTCAGACCTCACAGTCGGTGTCCTCTTCCTGCCCCCTTCACTGGTCTCCCCATCTCCTCAGGGCCCTGTGTTAGTGTCTCCTTGGGGCTCAAGGTAATAGCTGAGGTCTCATGATAGACTCCTCAGACCTCCCTGCCCAGCCTGGCTCCTTCGAGAGCTGGGCCCCTGCATGCAGCTTGCCCACTGAGGTCTGGGCTCCAGCCACACTGGTCCTTGGCTCCTCCACTTGCTGGTAAAAGGCCTTTGCACTGGCTGCTTCCTCCCATGAACGTTCTTCTGTCTCACAGCTGCAGGCATGCTCAGACTTGTTCTTGTGGTGAGGCAGAGGACCAGAGCTGAGAAGGCCTCAGCTTATCTCCCTGAACTCTGTGAACATCTCCCCAGCCAAAGGAAACTCACGGCTGAGGCCAGAGACCATTTGGGAGACAGCAGAAATTGATGGTACAACTCTGAGACAGGGGAACTGAAGAACCGTGGCCTTGTGATTGGAGACTTGTTACCTCCCATGATGTCCTATGGGCTTGTGCTCCAAGCCCCTCCCTCCTGCCCAATAGACCTGCCTCAGCAAGTGTCTCTGTCTGTTGGATGCCCTTCCATTTTTGCCCAGATAGCCTGTAGGGTATGCTTGCAATGTGCTAGGCCCAGTCCTAGTGGCTGGAGTATGCCAACATACAATAGGATTTGTGCTTGTAGCACTTAAAGTTCAGAGATAATGACATCTGTTGGAAAGCTGACACTGGGAAGGGCTACCAAAAAAAAAAAAAAAAAAAAAAGCAGGCAGTGTGCTTTCTTCAATGAGGGAGACAGGAAAGGGCTTGCTGGCATGTTTGAACTGAGATCTAGTGAAGGAGAATGAGCCAAGCACACAGGTGGGAAAGAAAGTTCCAGGTCAGGGCAGTGCAAAGTACCAAAGTCCTGGAGCTGTAACATGTGTTTGAGCAACAGATGGCTAGAACAGAGTGAATGAGAGATGAGCAGGGCTGGCGCGCACGCGCACACACACACACACACACACACACACACACACACACACGTGTGTAGTAGTAGTATCTGGTGAGGACTTTGGACTCTATTCCAAGTACAAGAAGAGCTGTCAGCTATCAGAAGCAGCCAACAGGGCACAGAGAAGCCATCTGTGTTTGTCAAAAGGTTCCTGTCCGCAAAGGAAGGATGGGTTGAGGAGGGGCGAGGGGAGGCAGGAGCCTAGTTAAGAAATGTTACCACCACCAAGGCGAAGGTAGTGTGAGTGATGGCCATGGCGGGTGGTCAGGTTCAGGATACTTTGACTGTGACCCTGGTAGTTGGCCATGCCAAGGACAGGGGACAGGAATGGGAGGTGACTGGTACTTTGAACCTGAACATGTGGGCAAACGGATTTGCTACTTGCAGACCCGATAGACACTGTTTTAGATCCACTAGCTCTGCTAAGAGGAAAGGACTTCTAGGTCCTAGACACAGAGGCTGCCTTGTGAGGGAGCACGGGGCTTTGTGGAGCCTGCCTTCCACATGTTGGGAAAGCAGAATACCACTATCTGCCTTACGAATTCATCCACCACTATGCTCATTCATTCATTCATTCATTCATTCAGCAAGACTTGAGTGAGCACCACAGGTAATACACCACAGACATTTTCCTGTGTTCTGTGGAGAGAGGCAAGGTTGCCCGCTGCAGACAGACAGTGTTGCCTTACTTTCTCAAGACAGTGCCTCCTAACTCTCTGGAAACACAGTGGCCTTACTTTTCTACTTTCTAATTTGTTCCCTGACATACATGTTAGTTGGGAGACAGGTAATCAGTAAGCTATACTTGTAAAAGGGACTACTTTAGGGCCAGCATAGTGCTGTGCGCCTATCATCTCACTATAGGAGAAGCAGAGGCAAAAAGAAGGACTGAGAATTCAAGATGGCCTGGACTGGGTAGTAAGACAATAATACCATGTCTCAAAATGAGCGAGCACGGAAAGAAATACAACTAAGTATTGTGCCTAGGAGAAATAAGACTGGGCAGGAGGGTCTCCCAAGGCAGCTTCTTCAAATACCAAATCTCAGAATGCTCTCAAGCCAATTTGTTTTCACAAAGCGCCTGCCTCGTTCTCAGGAAGGGAAGAAAGGCAGGGTGGACCATAGTGACTCTTGGGGGTGGGGGGCGGTCTTTGGGAAAGGATTGTCTTGGAAGAGCAATCTCCTGAGGCAAGGTGCCTTGTGAAAACGGCCTGGTTACCAAGCTCTGGGGATCAGGAATCTCAGCGGACCGGAACAGGTGTGGGGGGAGGGGGCACCCTGGGCCCCTCAGAGCAAAGCCGCTCAACCCCACTGCAGGATTCTGAGTGTGTGCAAAGGGGGTTGCCGGCCCTGCACGCTGTTTGAGGGTTTCTGCTATGCGAAGAATTTTCTTTGTGCTCTCTGGTGCTTTATCCTGCGAGGAATGAGGAGTGGAATCACGGGTCTCTGAAGGCTCATAAACCAAAGTCCGCACCTCACTCCTGCCGTGGCACAGATGGGTGACCTCAAGTAATGTGTTTATGTCCCTTCAGAGCAGCAGCGCCCACACAGCACAGCCATTTCGTTAGATTGGGCTTTGAAGAGGCAGACTAAAGCAGTTGTGGGCCAGCTTCAGGAGAGATGGGGGTCATTGGGATAAGAGAGGGCGTTAACACGAGAATCTGAGCTGGACTGAGTCAGGGTCCAGGGTGGAGGGAGAACGGTTTGTAAGAGTCAAAGAGTGTGGGCAGAGACCGTCGTGGCCATTTCTGGGATTTACAGACTGGGCGGTTGACAGAATGAACTGTTCACAGAATCATGAGACAGAGAAGGACATTCAGGTTTGGCGGATAGGATCAAGTTATAGCTCAGAGCCTGCAGTGTGCGAGAGGTCCCGCCCACTGCTGGAAATATACATGTGAGGTTTGGGAAACACATCAGATCTAAAGATGCTGAACCAAAGGTCACTGGGGCCTGGGTGGGGTGTACAGCAGGGTATTATGGGGTGGAAACCCCAATATAAGGAAGAGTGGAAAACAGCAGCAAGTGTCCTGGGGACACATGGAGACCAGACAGGTGGCTGGGTTCGGGCCAGTGAGATGGAAGCAGCTATAATGTTCCTGCTAGGTCTGGCCCATGAAACTCCACCTTCAGTCCGCCAGCCCTCCTCTCCAGGGCTGGGCAGATGTCTTCTGAAAGGACCAGAAAGGCATGTCCTAAGGCTCTATGAGCCATGCAATCATCACAACACTAATGGACACGCGTGGACAGCTATAAGCAGTATGTAAATGAATAAAAACCAGGGGGGCTTGGGGGAGGGGCGCTGGAGAGATGGCTCAGGGGTTAAGAGCACTGACTGCTCTTCCAGAGGACCCTGGTTCAATTCCCAGCACCTACATGGCAGCTCATAGCTGTTAATACTCTAAGATATGACACCCTCACACAGACATACATGCAGGCAAAACACCAATGCACATAAAACAAAACAAACAAACAAACAAACAAAAAGGCATGGTGGTGAATGCCAGCCCTCAAGAGATGGAGGCAGGAGAATTAGAAATTCAACGTCAGCCAGGCCAGGCGTGGTGGCACAGGCCTTCAGGAGGCAGAGGCAGATCACAATGAGTTTGAGGTCAGCCTAGTCTACAAAGTGAGTCCAGGACAGCAGGATTACAAGAAAAACCCTGTCTTGGAAAAAAACAAAAACAAAACAAAGAAGATTTTGCTCATCCACCCAAGAGAGAGTTGCTGGCAGTATTTGACAAGGTCTTACAAGAATAAGACAGGCTCAGGCAAGAACTGACTGGTTTGCAAGGAAAACAGAAAAAAAAAAGAAAAAAAAAAAAAAAAAAAGACTTCATGCGAAACCTGGGCTGTTGGTTAGGAAGAGCAACTCTTTTTAGATGCTAACAGTACAGAAACCATATTATGAATGCTTTAGAACCCAGAGGTGGGGTGTGTGGCTCCGTGATGGATCCCAGGCTTCGAATGTTCCAGACTTTGAGTTCAATCTCTTCCATGAAAAGAAGGAGAAGAAGAAGAAGAAACTGGGTGGTAGTGGCACATGTCTTTAATCTCAGCACTCAGGAGACAGAGGCAGGTAGATCTCTGTGAGTTCAAGGCCAGCCTGGACTACAAAGAAAGTCTAGAACAGCCTGGCTTTGTGTAACAGAGAAACTCTGTCTTCAAAAAACAAAACAAAACAACAACAACAACAACAACCAAAAAAAAAAAAAAAAAAAGAAAAGAAAGAAAGAAAAGTGAAACTAAGAATAAGTAAACAGGGGGCTGAAGTGATGGCTCAGTGATTAAAGATAACTGCTAATTCTTCCAGAGGACTAGTGTTCTGCCTCCAACACCCAGTACCCAGGCCAGGTAGCTCAGAACTGTACCTCCAGCTTTCAGGGATCTGACTCCCTTTCTGACCTCTTCAGGCATCAGCATACATGTTACACACACACACACAACTTTAAAAAGAGTTTTTAAAAAATTGCTGGGCGGTGGTGGCGCAGGCCTTTAATCCCAGCACTCAGGAGGCAGAGGCAGGTGGATCCCTGTGAGTTCGAGGCCAACCTGGTCTACAATGCGAGTCCAGGACAGCCAAGGCTACACAGAGAAACCCTGTCTGGAAAAACAGCAAAAGTCTGTCAAGCCTCAGCTTTGCACAAGGTCAGAATAACCAGTGTCCTTCCCCGGCCAGCAGCTGAGTGGTGCCCCTGTCCATGCACGGAGAAGGAATGGCCAAAAGATAGGAAGCAACAGACAGGATGGAAAATTATGTCTAAAAAAATGCTTTTTGTGTGTGGTTGCTGGCATCTGGAATGGGCTGGGAGCAAATAGATAAGGCGCCTTTTCAGGTTTCAAGGGAACCATGCCATCAAATAAGCCATGAGCCAGAGCTAAAAACAGAAAAAATCCATTTGACCCATTGGGCCTTCAGACCACCTACCTTCAGGCCTTGAACCGTCTGCCAGCAGGCCCTGTGGGCTGCAAAGGAGGAGCTAAGCCACCTCAGGGGTGGCCTTGGGAAGGAGATTTGGAGGGTGGGGTTGCAGCCACAGAAAATGCATGGGGAAATTCCTGGCAGGGGATGGCAGCCCCATGGCCTAGCTTTTCCTGTTCTCTCTTCTGAGGACGACGGGAGCTGTGACTTTCCTGTCTGAAGCACCTGTCTGGGTGCAGGGAGGAAGGGGCTCACCTGCTCCAGATTTCCAGGCTCCATGAGAGGCCTGGAGGAGAGAAAACCAACTTTATGGGGGAGGGTCCAGCCTGTGGCGGAAGTGGCAAAAACCAGGATGGTAAGGGGCACAGTGGTGCACGCCTGTAATCCCAGCACTCAGGGAGGCAGAGGCAGGCAGATCTCTCTGAGCCTGGTTTACAAAGGGAGCCCAGGACTGCCAAGGCTACATAGGGTTTTCAGAAGCCCTGTCTCAGGGGGAAAAAACAAACAAACAAACAAACAAACAAACAAAAAACCCAAACCAAAACAAAAGAGGATGGAAAGTGACTCATCTGTTGGGCAGTGAGCATGCTCCGTGTGAGAGGCTCTCTGGTGACCTTCGGGAGCTTGTGGCAGAGACTGGTAAATTGCTCACCAAAGATAACCAGGGACCCACCATGGGAGCAACGTGGGAAAAGCCTGTGTCTATCATGAAACCTGCTGCACATAGTTTTTACCTTGGTCACTCCATGCTGCTGGCTGGAGTAGCTGCCCAGGGCCAGCGTGGAAGCCATGTCAAAGATGCCTGTCCTGGTTAGGGAACACAGACCAGTTGAATATTTCATAAAGAAATAGATTTTTAGGGACTCGAGAGATGGCTCAGCGGTTAAGAGCACTGCCTGCTCTTCCAAAGGTCCTGAGTTCAATTCCCAGCAACCACATGGTGGCTCACAACCATCTATGATGAGATTTGGTGCCCTCTTCTGGCTTACAGACGTACATGCAGGCAAAACACTGTATAGCTAATAAATAAATAAATAAGTAAATAAATAAATTTTAGCCAGGCAGTGGTGGCAGGCAGGTGGCAGGGTCTGGGGACAGAGGAAGGCAGATCTTTGTGAGTTCGAGGCCAGCCTGGTCTAAGAGTTCCAAGATAGCCAGGGCTACACAGGAAAGCTGTGAGAACAGAACAGTTGTAACAGGGAGAGAGCAGAGGCTGGGGGACACGGACATTTACAGGGAGGTGGAAGATGGTGGTGCTGTTGCAGCTAAGGAAGATAAGAAAGGGAGATAGAAGACGGTAGGATACAGCAGTGAGGGTGTGGCATTGTTAGTAGAGTGCTTTCTTAAGATGCTCAGAACTCTGGGTTTAAGCCCTAGCTCTGCATGAAACTGTATGTGTTGGCCCAAGCCTGTGACCCTACTGCTTGTGGTGTGGAAGTGGGGGGGGGGGTTCTAGAGTTAGTTCAAGGCTACCCTCAGCTATCTAGGGAGTTCCATTCAATGCCTTGAATCCTGGATTCATTTCTGTTGCTCTGATAAAATGCCTTGGCAAAAACCCAAAACAATCGAGCAAAAACAAAACAAAACAAAACACCAAAACAAATCAAACAAACAAACAAAAAGCCCCAAAACCTTAGGGCAGAAAAGGTTTACTTTAGTTCACAATTCTAGGTTTTACTCTATATCACAATGGGGAAGTACAGGTGGCAGGAAGATAAAATAACTACTTGCATTGTATCCAAAGTCAGGATCAGAGAGAAACAAGGGCATGTATACTCAGCTTGCTTGCTTGTGTGTGCTCAGTTTGCTGTCTCCACTTCTGCCCTGCTCTGGACCCCCTTCTTAGGGAGTGGTGCCACCCACAGGAGGCTGGGTCTTCTAAGGCAACCTCCCACAGACAAGCCCACAGGCCAGTCCAACGTACACAATCCCTCATTTGTCCCCAAGTTGTTATAGGTTGTGTCAAGTTGACAGAGCTAATTGTCATGCGTTCCCTCAAACAAACAAACAAACAAGCAGTGCAGAATGGAGTTCAGGAAGAAGAGGCATTTGGCAGTTAGAGAGGGAACGATCTATCTGCCATTTATCTATCATCTATCTATCTATCTATCCATCTACTGTTGGTTAAGGGAAACAACAAAACAACTGTTTATTGAGGGAGAGAGAACGTAAACAATTTTAAAACCAAAAGCTTAGTTAATTAACCTTTTCTTTCTCTGGATTTTATTTGTGCGCTTTCTAAGGGCCCTTGACACCCTTCTGTGGGGAAGCAGTGGGGCGGATCGCGGGTGCACTGCAGGAGAGCTCTCTTAACAGTGTGGAGATTGCTCAGTGCTTCCCGCTTCCCCTCCTGCGCCATGTGGCCTGCGGAAAAGCCATGCCTGCTCCGGATGCCCACTACACCGCTGGGGCGCTGCTCCAGGTCCGTCTTTATTTTGTTTCTAGGCAGAGGGGCTGTTTTGATCTTCTGAAAATCAGGAGCGCCCTGATTCTCCTACGTTTAAGCTGCCTTTATCCCGGGCAGACCCCTGAGATGGAAACATCCTGGTTTCCATGGTGTTTCCTAGTGGGCGGAGCTTGTTTGGGGAGTCTGTTGAAATCCTGCCTGGAAGGAGCAGTGAGGACATTTGGCAAGCTGGGCACAGGGCAGTCTAACAGTGAGAACACTATAATGAATCTATTTTGTGAGGTGACAAGCTGGCTCAGCTGGTAAAGGGACTTGCTATTGGTTCTAATAACCCAAGTTCAATCCCTGTGACCCACATAGTGGAAGGAGAGAACTAATGCCCCAAAAGTTGTCCTCTGACCTCCACACTTGCATCATGGCACACACATATGCATAAACTTTTTTAAAAATGTAAAATACCCATTAAAAATAATATATTTTAGCCAGGCACATGCCTGTAATCCCAGCACTCTGGGAGGCAGAAGCAGGCAGCTCTACAGAGGCCCCCCCCCTGGGCGTGTTCCAGGATAATCAAGGCTACACAGAGAAACCCTGTCTCAAAAGCTTTTAAAAATTTATATTTTGCAGCTGTGTATGGCCATGTAAAACTATAAACTCAGTTACTCAGGAAACTGAGACAGGAAGATCATGAGTTCAAGACCACAAAGTGAGACTTTGTTTTTAAAAAAGCAAACCAAGCCAAGGGTGGTGGCATTCACCCTTGCAGAGGCAAGCGGGTCTCAGAAAGCTCCAGGATGGCCTGGTCTATACAGTGAGTTCCAGGCTGCAAAGTGAGACCCTGTCTCAAAAGTGGAATGAGAGAGAGAGAGAGAGAGAGAGAGAGAGAGAGAGAGAGAGAGAGAGAGAGAAAGATCTCAAATCTTATAAAACCTCTAAAAGATAAAACCCAGAGGCAGAGAATCTGTTTGTTTACAGATTCTGAGCCAGGTATGAGTTCGAGGCCAGCCTGGTCTACAAAACGAGCCCAGGACAGGCAGGGCTACACAGAGAGACCCTGTCTCAAAAAACCAAACCAAACCAAACAAATAAAAAAGATCACCTTTGCCAGGCATGGTGGCGCACAACTTTAATCCCAGCACTCTGGGAGGCAGAGGCAGAGGCAGGCAGATTACTGTGAGTTTGAAGCCAGCCTTGGAGTCCAGGGCAACCATACCTACATAGAGAAACCCTGTCTCAAAACAAAACAAAACAAAAAGGATCACCTTTGCTCCAGGGTGCACTCTCTCTCTCTTATAGAAGGCTGGCTGCTTGCATGCCACATGCCCAGTGCTGTACAGAGCAAGATACAACGTGGTGAATGTCAGATCTGGAGATAGGGTTATGAGTGAGCTCCAAGGAGAAACAGCCCAAGGAAGAAACAATGCAGGCTCCATCAACTGGTGAATGGATAAAGTAGACTATCATTCATCCATAAAAAGACACAAAGTACCTATTCACACTCTAGTGCAGATAAACCTTGAAAACATCTCACTGCGTGAGAGAAGCCAGACGCAGAAGGCCAAGACTGTTAAATTCCATTAATGTGAAGCACCCAGTACAGGAAAACCCACAGAGACAGAAAGCAGGTTTGAGGTTGCCAGGAACCCACACTAATGAGTCTGGGTTTTCTTTCAGGATGATGAGAAACTTCTGGAAGCAGTAGTGATACTGGCCTACTCAGGCATAAGGCCCATACACAGACGTACCAGGAGGCAAAACACCCAAACACAATTAAAACAAACCCAGAAATGCCTGTGCACACACATGCTTAAACACACACACACACACACCTACCTGTATGTATGTAATTTTTTTGCCAGCATGTATACCTGTGTACTATTTGTGTACCCAGAGGCTGAGTAGGCCAGAAGAGGGTAACAGATCCCTTGGAACTGGTGTGACAGATCGTTATGAGTTGCCACAAGGGTGCTGGGAACTTAACTCAGGTCTTCTGAAATAATAGCCAGTGCTCTTAACTGCTGAGACATTTCTCTAGCCCCTTGGTGTCTTGTTATTGTTTGGGTTTTTTTGTTTGTTTGTTTGAGGCAAGGTCACACTCTGTAGCCCAGCCTGACCTGTTCTGATCCTCCGGCCTCAGTTTCCCAAGGGTTGGGATTACAAGGGAAGGCCAGTATGCCTAGTACAATTGTGTCTGTGTTTTCTTTTCTTTTTTCAAGACAAGGTTTCTCTGTGTACCTGCCCAGGCTATCCTAGATTCACCTTGTAGACCAGGCTGGCCTCAAACTCAAAGAGATCTGCCTCCCTCTGCCTCCCTGAGTGCTGGGATTAAAGGTGTGAGCCACCAAGCCTGGATTTGTCTGTGTTTTCTTAACCATACTTGAAAGGAGTCTGTGACTGGGAGGAGAGGGGGAACGGGCGGGCATGGTCAGGGATAACCCTTGAGTCTTGCTCCAGGGACTTGGTGACTAAGCTGCCTAGTCTTATGCCAACTGGACACAAGCTAAAGTCATCTGAAAGGAGGGGAACCTCAATTAAGAAAATGCTTCGATAAGATTGGGCTGTCTGCAAGCCTGTAGGGCATTTTCTTAATTGGTGATTGATGGAGGAAGGCCCAGACCATTGTAGGCGGTGCCATCCTTGGGCTTGTGGTCCTGGGTTCTATAAGAAAGCAGGCCAAGCAAGCCATGAGGCCCAAGCATCCTTCCACGGCCTCTGCATCTGCTTCTGCCTCTAGGTGCCTGCGCTGGTTCAGGTCCTCTCTTGACTTCCCTCAGTGATGAACAGTGATGTGAAAGTGTGGAAGCAAACGAAACTCTTTCCTCCCTAATTTACTTTTGGTCATGGTGTTTCATGGCAGCAAGAGTAAGCCTGACTAAGACAGTGGTGGCCTTGTAAGGTTTAAGGAGGGCTGTCTTAGTTACACCGCTGCTGCTAGCCAGGGAGGCTGTTTGGGTTTTGCTTTGGACCAGCCATCAGGAAGGAGTTTCCCAGCCCTATGGCAGGCTGAGCAGAATCCCTCTTCTGCATCCTCTGAGGCCCTAGTCTCCCTGTTATGAGCTCCCGGCTCCCTATTATTGTTCCCAGGCCCTCCTCACTGCTCCCAGCTGCCTGGCCTCAACCCTCGGAACACAGCTCCATCAAATGTGTGGTGATCCAAAGTGCCTCTAATGGGGATGGGGTGGGGCGGGGGTGAGTGGTATACTTCCTAACCCGTCCCGAGGTGTAGGAAAATGCTTTTGACCCACTGAGGAAAACACCTGCGTGTGTCTCAGCTCAGTCTTACGCCATTCTCGTTCATAAGAGGGATCACGGAGATCACCCTGTCGTAACGGAGGGAGGGAGCCACTTAACGGAAAACACCCACAAACTGTGCCTCACAGAGGCGCCTGTTGTGGACATAGCTCACAGGTTGCTCCAGTGGGGAAGCCTGGAGGAAGGCAGGATGATGTCAAGGTGGCAGCTCTGTGGTGTCTCCGAAGACCCGGATCCAGGTATCCAGGCATCCAGGCTGAAGGCAATGATACGACTTCTCCATCTTCTGTCTTCAGAGCAAAGCAGCCTCTGCCCCAATTCATTGGCTGCAATTGCGACTCTACTCATGCCTGACAGGTCACCTAGCCAGAGGCAAGATCCTCTGTGATGGCTCTGGACCAACCAAAATGAACTCCATGGGGTTAGCCCCAGGCTATCCCAGAAGATCATGGCTGAAGAGCTCCAGCCAGCATGAAGAAGCATGTCTGGAGGGATCATCTGGGCACCAACACTCCTTCCTCCTGTCACATCCCAGCCATGTGTGGCCTACGATGATATGGGCCACGTCCGTTGTGGCTGTCCTGGGTTATTCTGCCCACTTCACAGGTGGTTCTGAGGGAACTCTGTCAGAGTTTTGGCCGCGACCTTCAAAATATCCAAGATGGGGCCGGGTGTGGTGGCTGCGCACGCCTTTAATCTCAGCACTCTAGAGGCAGAGGCAGGCAGATCACTTGAGTTCAAGGCCAGCCTGGTCTACAAAGTGAGTCCAGGGCAGCCAAGGCTACACAGAGAAACCCTGTCTCGAAAAACAAAACAACAACAACAACAACAAAAAAGTCCAAGATGTGTGGAGCTTTGGAGATGGCTTGTAGTTTGGGGACTCAGAATGGATGGTGAAGGTATTGAGCGGGCAGCCCAGGATTGAGGTGAGACAGAACATCTGGGAACTTGCTTGTCAGCCACTTCATTCAAAGGGTTCCAGGTTCCTTCCCAGAGCAGGAGATAAGGGGAAGAGCAACACTTAACTCAATCTGATCACTGAACCTTCTGTTTGTTTGTTTGTTTGTTTTGAGGCAAGGCCTCATGGAGCCCTCGCTGGACACCACACTAAATTCCTTTAGAGGCCCCAGAAGGCATAGCCCAGCTCGTGCTGTGACTCTGGCCCTGGGAGACTCATTTCGGAATTCCATTGTCCAGATCTTTAAGGGAATAAATAAAGCAGAAAAATCTGTGGTCATTTGTCATAGTAGCTGCAGGAAATGAGGGCGCTGTACTCGTTGCTATGAAATCTGTGAGTAAAGAGAGCAGGGGTGGGGGGTGGGGCGCTAACCACTGTGACAGGAGATTAACCAGAAGCCTGTGTGCCTGCGTGCGTGTGTGCGCGCGCGCGGTGCGTGTGCGTGTGCATGTTTTCCAACCACCCCGCCCCTGACTCTTTCAGAAGAGTGGAGGGCCAGTGGGAGTACCCCATCACACCTCTGTCCCTCTATTCTCTGTCCCCACTTCCATCAAGTCCCTGAGGTTTGCTAAAAGCCAGGCCAGAAACAGAGAAGCCTGTGAATTTGATGAAAACAAGAAGACAACTTGGAGTATGGGGTACAGGGCTGAGGCGGGAGGTGGGAGGGCAGGGGGCTGTTACAAGGGCTAGATGTGGCTCAGTGCAGAGCTCTGGGTAGGCTCCAATTCCTCGACGATTCTACTTTATTAGGAATTTATTAAAGGCATGTACCTCCCTTACAACCCGACTACCCTAAAAAAGAGAGACTAAGGAGAACAAGAATGAGACCTTCTGGGCATCAGTTCCATGAGGCAAATCCCCTGGCGTAATTCTCAGGAGTCTTGCAGATCATCTCTCCGACAGAACAAGCTGCACCTTCCATAGACCGAATTTGGAGGTCCTGGGCCAGGCCACTGTCGCCAATCCTCCAACCCCTCTGTCTTTTGTCTTGGGCTGATAGTTCCTCCTCTGAGTCTATCAGTTTGTAGGGACAAAGTCTCAGTAGGGTGGCATCTGGGGACTGTTTTCACCTTGGGCCCAGACTAAGGCAAAGTTACAGTCTCTTCACACATCCCCCTTTCTATTAAAAAAATTTTTTAATAGGCGTAAAACAAGAACTATATAAATAAGTATACATATATACAGAGTCATCAGGCACAAGTTACGTGTACATAACTCAGCCCTTTTGTATTTGACAATCTTGGAGAAAGTATTCTACTATCTTCTCATAGTGAGTCCTTCCCTAGTGTCCAAAGTGTTCTAAAAATCTCTTTATTAGAAATTACATTTATCAACGTGTTTTTAATTTTTTTTAGTTAAGATTTATTTATTTATTTTTGCTTTTTCGAGACAGGGTTTCTCTGTGTAGCCTCATCTGTCCTGGACTTGCTTCGTAGACCAGGCTGGCCTTGAACTCACAGCGATCCGCCTGCCTCTGCCTCCTGAGATTTATTTATGTATGTATGTATTTATTTATTATGTATACAACGTAAAATATTTGAAGCTAGTAGATTCAGTAATCTATTTTTTCAACCTATAAATCTATATCCTTTCCCCTAACGCTAGGTAAGATAGAAAGATAAGAGAAAGAAGGATAGGAGAGAGAAAGAAAGAAATTTCTAAATGTAACCTTTACTAACTTATAACCAACAAACACTGGTAGCCCACCAAATCACCCACCCTACCTATTGGGAATGGGGGTGTCGTGTTCTCAAAATTACTTTTTCTTGTCTGGGGGTAAAAACATCTCTTTGGTATCCTTAGAAAAAAACAAGATATTGGCCAAGCGCTGGAGGAGCTAGCTATATCTGTTTTTATCTAGTCTTTTTGGGATGGATCCTTTGGGCTAGCCTTTTTAACTTTGATATGTATGTAATTTTTTTGAGGAAACAGTAGCTGAGGCAGTCTTTGAGGATGAATCACTGGCTTACCTGTTTTGTTTTTATTATTATTATTTTTTTTTTGTTTTTTTCGAGACAGGGTTTCTCTGTGTAGCCTTGGCCATCCTGGACTCACTTTGTAGACCAGGCTGGCCTCGAACTCACAGCGATCTGCCTGCCTCTGCCTCCTGAGTGCTGCGATTAAAGGTGTGCGCCACCACGCCCGGTTTTTGTTTTTATTATTATCTGGTTTTTTGTTCTGAAAATATGCAAACTTTTGAAAGTATTAGTATAGGTAGATTTCTACATATATATGGAATATGTAAGGTGTACAAATTATCTATGCATAAATGTCTGTCCTATTTTTGAGTAGGTGTAAGCCATCAATTTTATACATTTGTTTGCACTGTAGTATTCAAGCTGTATGAAAGAATGTGATGTTATAAGGACCAGGTAGCCCTTTAAGATTCCCTTGTTATATGAACACATTTATTTTTTCAGTACTAGGAGATCTTTCTTGGTCAGATCTAATCTTTATAAGTCTTATCGGTAACTGTTTTTTTCACTCCCTGTAGAAAGCATAACCACGCTCCCATCTCAAACTATTGTAAGTTTTCAGTCCATTGTCAACAGATCTTTAAAGTCTATTGCTTGTCCTAGTTCTTCAGTTTTTGAAATAATCTAATGTCTCTTAGTTGTTGTTGTCCCTTTATCACTAACATTAAGAAAATTTAAAGTCGCCGGGCATGGTGGCGCACACCTTTAATCGCAGCGCTTGGGAGGCAGAGGCAGGTGGATCGCTGTGAGCTCAAGGCCAGCCTGGTCTACAAAGTGAGTCCAGGACAGCCAAGGTTACACAGAAAAACCCTGTCTTGAAAAACCAAAAAAGGGGGGGAAAAAAAAGAAAATTTAATCTGTCCCTGGGGATCTTTACCCTTTTCTTTTGTTTAATAAGCATCTCTTTTAAGGGACAACTAGCTCTTTCTACAACTGCTTGTCCTGTAGGATTGTATGGTATACTAGTAATGTGCTTTATATTATAATATGTAAAGAATTTTTTATCTTATGGAACACATATGTAGGAGCATTGTCAGTCTTAATTTGTGTAGGTATTTTCATAATTGTCATTATTTTTAATAAAAGAGTAATTACACAATTAACCTTTTCAGACCTTTGTTTTGTTTTGTGTTTTTGTTTTTGTTTTTTGTTTTGGTTTTTCAAGACAGGGTTCTGTATCTTTGTGGTCGAATGCTTTTGTGGAGTTATTTTATAGCCTAAATAGGTAACTGAATCTCTTCTTTTTGGGGGGGAGTTTTTTTTTTGTTTTTTTTTTACCAGCAATCTGTAATCCCCAGTATGGCAGAATATTTTGTGTTTTGTGTTTTCTCTTTCTTTTTTTCTTTTTTTTTACAGATTTGTTTATTTATTATGGATACAGATCTTGTTATAAATGGTTGTGAGTCAACATGTGGTTGCTGGGAATTGAACTCATGACCCTTGGAAGAGCAGTCAGTGCTCTTAGCCTCTGAGCCATCTCTCCAGCCCGTTTTGTGTTTTCTTAAACATTTTTTTTTTTTTTAAGTATCAGCATCAGAATCAGCCTACAAAATATCACCTATGTAATGGTAAATGACAGATTGAGGAAACTACCTATGAATTATTTCTAACAGTTGTTGCACAAAATATTGGCACAAAATTGGACTATTCATCATTCCCTGGGGAAGTCCTTCCAATGGTATCTCTTCATTGGACCATTACTGTTAAAATTAGGTACGGAGAAAGCAAACCTTTCCCTATCCTACTCATGCAAAGGTATTGTGAAAAAGCAATCTTTTAAGTCAGTCACTATGATAAGCCAAGACCTAGGTAACAAAGAAGGTGAAGGAATTCCAGGCTGTAAAGGACCCATCGGTTGAATTACGTTAATCATTATTCTCACATCTGTTACCATCCTCCATTGGCCTGACTTCTTTTTTTACAACAAACGCGGGGAACTCCAAGGGCTAGTAGACTCTTCTGTATGCTGAGCCTCCAGCTGCTCTTGTACTAAACTACAAAGTGAGTTCAGGACAGCCAAGGCTACACAGAGAAACCCTGTCTCGAAAAACCAAAAAAAAAAAAAAATATATATATATATATATATATATGTGTGTGTGTGTGTGTGTGTGTGTGTGTGTGTGTGTGTGTGTGCGTGTGTATAAAACAGGTGTCTGTGTCTTGATTGATTATTAGCAGGTTAGAAAATACTGTCATAATAATAATTATAGGCCAGATAATAAACATTATTAGGCCATACTGGTAATTTGTTTTTTGGGGTGGGTTTTTTTTTGTTGTTGTTTTGTTTTGTTTTGTTTTGTTTTGTTTGTTTGTTTGTTTGTTTTTTCGAGACAGAGTTTCTCTGTGTAGCCTTGGCTGTCCTGGATTCATTTTGTAGACCAGGCTGGCCTCGAACTCACAGTGATCTGTCTGCCTTTGCCTCCAGAATGCTGGTAATTTAACCACAACAGCTCTAGCCTGGCACATACATGATTTCGTCCTCAGTCCCCATTGTCTTCAAAGGAACGATGCCGTGAGGCCTAACGCTTGTTACAAGCTTGTGTTGTAGCCCTAGGAAAATAGACCCTAGGACTAGTCTTCTGAATCAGATCCACATGGCTTGCTTGAGGCAGCACTTCTCGGCCTGGATCCTCCCTTCGGTGCCCAGCTGACACTTCATGGCTGATGAGAGCCAGGTCGTTCCAACCTAGGGCAGGGAGGGCCACCCAGGATCCTCAGATCAGCCTTTGTTGGGGTTATTACATCTATGATGACCCTCCCAAACCATGAGCTTCCACCTGCCTTCCCCCCTCTGTAGGGGTCTGAATAAGAACTGTCCCAGTCAGGCCTGGAGAGGTGGCTCAGAGGGTAAGAGCACTGGCTGCTCTTCTAAAGGTCCTGAGTTCAATTCCCAGCAACCACATGGTACCATCTATAATGAGATCTGTTACCCTCTTCTGGTGTACATATAGGCAAAACACTGTGTGTTTATGATAAATAAATGAATCTTTAAAAAAGAAGAAGAAGAATGGTCCCAATCGGTTCATATATCAGCTCATCTTTTTGAATATTGATCACCAGGAAGTGGGCTATTTGAAAGGATTACAAGGATTAGGGGATATGGCCTTGTTAGAGGAAGTGTGTCACTGGGGGGTGGGCTTTGAAGTTTCAAAAGCTCATGCCAGATCCAGCCTCTCCCTCTCTCTCTGTCTCTCCCTCTCTCCGTCTCTCCCTCTCTCTCCCTCTCTCTCTCTCCCCCTCTCCCTCTCCCTCTCCCCACCCCCTCCTTGTGGACCAGGCTGTAACTCTCAGCTACTGCTCCAGCACCATGCTCCCTGCCGTGATGATAACGGATTGACCCTCTGAAACTGGAAGCAAGCCCCACGATTAAACGCTTTCTTTTAGAATCGTTGCCTTGGTGATGGTGTCTCTTCACGGCGATAAGACAGTGACTAAGACATCCTCCAATTCAGAAGGCTCAGCTCTTCAAGAAGGCCAGAGGCAGAGCTGCGCCCATGCTGGAGTCTTTGGGGGGTGGGGGGCGGAGATTATGAGATTTAACAAGGTGAAGCACAAATGGGGCAGGAAGAGGGCCTGGACCTCAGCTGCTCAGCGTGTGCTGTGCAAGAGGGGAGACACCGTCGAGCCGATGATGTGGGCCTGTCCAAAGGGAACTGCAGTGGAGGAAAGCACGTTTCAGTTTTGATCCCAAGCATGGGATGGGGAACAGACTTGTGAGAGAACAGGTGATGTTTATCCACTAGAAGATGAACCACCTCGTGCAGGGGGCTTCGTTTTTGCCAGCTGAAACACATCTTAGTACAGACTCTGAGAGGATACATATACATATAGAGATATACATACACACACACACATATATATATATGCCAAAAACAAGAGGAGGTGGGGCTTTTTGGGTCTTGGTATTGTTTGGCTGTTCATCGCTCCACTTTGAGACTCCTAGAGAGAACTGCTCTAGCAAAGGCTTTGAGGCTCCAGGTTCCGGCTGCTGAGGTTCCAGCAGCAACTTTGGTGGAATTGCTGGTCTGCTGAAATCCTGCCGATTATGCCAGGGGAATCGCTTACCAGGAACTGAATTCAAAAGGGCCTACTTCTCCTGTTCCCATAAACCTCCTTTCTCTCCTATCTAGGGTAGGTAGGTTTGGGAAAGGTGAAGCCCAGAGGGAACCACTTCCCCACAGACTCATAAGCAGATTGCTAGCGCTTATTTAAAAATTCTTCCTTATAGCCAGGTGTGGTGGCACACACCTTTAATCCCAGCACTCAGGGAGGCAGAGGCAAGTAGATCTCTGTGAGTTCAAGGCCAGCCTCGTCTACAAAATGAGTCCAGGACAGCCAAGGCTACACAGAGAAACCCTGTCTTGGAAAAAAAAAGTAAGTAAGTAAGTAAGTAAATATTCTTACTTAAAGAGATCCGAGCCCAGCACTTGGGAGGCAGAGACAGGCAGATCGATCTCTCTGAGTTTGAGGCCAGTCTGGTCTACAGAGCTAATTCCAGGACAGCCAGGATTAAGGAAAGAAACCTTGTCTCGAAAAGAACAAACCAAAAACAACAAAAAAGAAAACTGACAGAGTGGTAGCACACACTTGTAGTCCAAGCACTGGGGAAACCGAGGCAGAAGGACTGTGAGATCCAGGCCAGTGTCTTGGGTTACAGCGCAATGCCTTGACTCCAAAGTAAATAAATAGAGCTAGTCGTTTGTGGTGCATACTAGCAACCCCGGAACACGCGAGGTGAAGGCAGGGGGACCAGGAGCTCAATGTCATCCGTGTGCGGCTACACAGTGAGTCAGTCCGAGGCCAGGCCGAGGTAAATGAGGCCCTGTTTCAAAACCAAAGCAAAATAAACACGAAAAACATAAATAAACACTTTCACAGCTGGGCTGGAGAGATGGCTCAGAGGTTAAGAGCACTGGCAGTTCTTCCAAAGGTCCTGAGTTCAATTCCCAGTTAACCACATGGTGGCTCCCAACCATCTATAATGAGATCTTGTGCCCCCTTCTGACAATCAGGCATACATGCAGGTAGAACACTGTATAAATAATAAATACATAAAATCTTTTTTAAAAAAATGTTGTAGTCACCGGTGGTGGTGGTGTATACCTTTAATCCCAGCACTCAGGAGGCAGAGGCAGGCAGATCAATGTGAGTTTGAGGCCAGCCTGGTCTACAAAGCGAGTCCAGGACAGCCAAGGCTACACAGAGAAACCCTGTATCAAAAAATGTAGGGGCAAAATTAATGCCATATCCTATATGTAATTTATATTCTACAGTTATGATGGTCTGTATGAGAACTTGTCCTCCAGGTGCCCTTCTCTATGTGTTCTGGGAATGACACCTGCCAGCACTCTCCAGAAACTGCCCCAGAACAATTAGATACAACTAACGTCCAATGAGCCTCTGAGATAAAACAACTTCCTTAGAGATTCAGCCTCCTGGACCCAACCTGCTAGGAGGTCTGCATTCCTGAGACTCACAATTTTCCCTGGAGATCCAGTCTCCACCCAACCTGCCTGAAGTACTACATTGCTGAGACTCACGACCCCCGCTTATGGTTTTTTCCTTACTTCCCTGTGACCCCCCACTCCTAATTACAGTTTTTCCTTATAAACCATTACCCTTGAAGCTCTGGTATCACTCTCCTATCCTGTTCCATCAGGAAGGATTGTGATCCGAAGCTCTGAGCCCGTAATACAGGACCCTGTGTTTGCTGCATCGATATTGAGTCCTGGTGGTCTTTTTTTTGGGGGGGGGGGTCTCGAGATCTGGGTAATCTCAGCATAACGAAAACAAACAAACAAACAAAAATGTCATAGTCAATTACAGTGCCAGAGACCAGTGAAAGGAAAACGGGGAGTAGGGTTCCTTTTGGGGTGACGATCATGTTCAGAGTTGAACAACGCTGTAATGGTTTGAATAAGAAACGGCCCCCATATGCTCAGAATGCTTAGTCACCAGAGATGGCACATTTGAAAGGGTTAGGAAGTGTGGCGTTGGAGGAGGTGTGTCCCTGGAGGTGGGCTTGGAGGTTTTTAAAAGCCCATTTCAGGCTTAGAGCCTCTCTCACTGCTGCCTGTGATATAGCTCTTAGCTCCTTCTCCGGCACCGTGTCTGCCTGTGTGCTACCATCCTTGCTGCCAAGAAGGTAATAGACTACACCTTTGAAACTGGAGCTGTGAGCCAGCTCCAATTAAATGCATTCCTTTGTAAGAGCTGAGGTGGTCATGGCGTCTCTTCACGGCCATAGAACACTAAGACAAATGCCAAGGCATTGGTCACTTTAGAACGGTTGGTTTTGTTATATGAATTTCACCCCCCACCCCCCAAAAAAACCTCTCCTTTTTCTTCAGCAAAAAGGTATGTGGACTTTGTTTCACACAGTTAAATGTCACACATACACACACACACACACCACACACACACACACACACACACACACACACACACACACACACACACGGTTGAGATCCCTGTGGGGCTTATAACACAAATAAATGAGAAATGTTAAAGAATCCTAGAGAGAGGCCCAAAAGATTTCGTGAAAGGGGGTATTTGCTTCAAGACACAGCAGCGAAAGAGAAAAAAGCTGGAGAGAATGAGACCAACAAACAGCAGACAGGAAGGACAGTATAGCACTTGCCAGGGAGCTGAAAGCTGTCGGGATGGCTTAGAGCTAGGCTACAGGGGGCTGGGGTGGGAAGGGGGGATCAGAAGGCGCAGGAGCGGCGTCGGAGGCCCTCCCGCTTGTGCTGGCAGGGACACCATGTACAACCACAGAGCCTCGGCTCTCCTGCGCGACGCCTCCATTTTTCATTCCCAGCGTGTAGTAGAATAATTAGGAGGTCACAGTCTTGAGCATTTATTACCTTTACAGAAGTAAAATCCATCATAGATAAACGGAGGACTGAACGGGAAGACACACACGAGACGGCTAAGAATAGACGGGTAAATGCAAGCCCCACCGCAGAGGTAGAAAGACGGACTCAAAGACTTACTCCGCATATCAGTCTGGTCTCCCTGAGCGGAGCGCCGACCCCCACCCCCCCCCCACCCTCCCAACCCTCCCAAAGTTGTTTATTTAGTAAGAAAAACACTATTCCTCCTTTCCAGCACAGGAGGAGGGTGTCGGCATTGAAGTGTGACAGTGGTGAATGGCACTCGAATCACAGCGGTCCTTAGAGAGCAGCCAAGAAGCACATTATGGTCCCGTCTGTGCTACAGGCTGGGCAGGATGATGCTACAAAGAGGAACTCGCGAGGTAGGAGTGGTGGGAGTGCCTGGCAGAAGAACAGGTAGTCTTCAGAATGGACATTGTAGTCTGCCGAGGGCTGAGCCTTGCTGCCAAGAGTCTGCATAGACCCAGACCCTTCTCCATCAATGTCGGGGAAGGTAGCCCACAGATGGGATATATGTGACCGTGACAGCCAACAAAAATATTGTTGAATTCACTCTGGAGAGGAATGGGGATTTGTAAGTAGAATGCAGAATTCACATGATAACCAATACATCTGTTGTTTGTTTCTTGCATATTAAACTTGGGACCAGCAGACCCAAGTTTTGGGGCTCCCCCCAGGCTGAGGGAGATGGGCATTAGCTCCCTATCTCTCTGGGAAGGAAGAGGGCCTGATGGGAACCTGTAGAGGGAGCCCCTTTCTTCTAAAAGGCCACGTGACCTGGACCGCCCTAACTGGACTTGTTGGGTGGGCGTCAAGTGCGGTCCTTCACATCCAGGGGTCTCTATGGGTGGAGTGTCTGATGGAGGTGGCAGTGCTTAGTGCATTGAGAGACATTGCACAGGAGAGGCACCTCCCAAAGACCCTGGTCACTTCCATCCTCTGGGGCAACCCCCTATGCAAAAGAGCAAGGGGAAGGGTCCCCGCAGGTCCTGTGGTTGGTCCCATGGGTAAGGTTATGCTGCTGGTGGCCATAAGGGAGCCTCAAAAGGAAGTCTGTCCCCTGTTAGCAGTCATCCAGTTCCCTCCTTATAGGGCCTAGCACCTACCCCAACACAGTCTGTTCTTCGAGGATTTACCCTCTTCCAGGCATTTCAGCCAAAACAAGCAGATGATACATGGCTGCTTTCACATGATTTAAAGGTGGTGGCGCACGCAAGCCTGGAACATTCTCCCATAGCACCACTGTTTGTCTGGTAATTGGGGGCTCCCCCGCTACCCAGCCATGGCACCCTAGGCAAGTCTGTTTTATCTTTTGTGGAGCTGTCTTGTGACTCTCCACCTCGCTGCAACGCTTCCTTCCCCAGTCTGCTTTGCATATGTACATAAAAAAAAAAGATTTATTTATGTACTTTTCATCTACGAGGGCTCTATTTGCATGTGCACCTGCATGACAGAAGAAGGCATCAGATCCCAGTATAAATGATTGTGAGCCACCATGTGGTTGCTGGGAATTGAACTCAGGACCTTTGGAAGAGTAAACGGTGCTCTTAACCACTGAGCCATCTCTCCAGCCCTATATATACATTTATTTTTTATTTTTTGGTTTTTCAAGACAGGGTTTCTCTGTGTAGCCTTGGCTGTCCTGGACTCACTTTGTAGACCAGGCTGGCCTCAACTCACAGAGATCTGCCTGCCTCTGCCTCCTAAGAGCTGGGATTAAAGGCATGTGTCACCACCACCCAGCAGTCCATATATACATTTTTTAAGTATAGAAGACTTAATCAGAATGCAGCCAGGGCCAAGATGGTTCAGCATTCTAGAGAGATTAAAAAAAATAAAAATAGCAAAGTTGCAGAGCGTGGGGGCCCACACCTGTAATCTCAGCACTTGGGAGGCTGAGATAGGAGGTTCCAAGACAGCTGGTGATGCGTAGCCAGACCCTGTCTCAAAAGCAATGACCTTGCTCTGGAATCCCATTGAAGGCTGAGAACGGCTCCTCATCAGTGTGTTATGGAAACGTGTATGCAGATTATATTCTGATTAGAGGGGAACCTCGTGTCTTCAGTGTTGAGTGGTGGAATAGCTCATACGAAAGCTGAGAAGAAAGCACAGGGACGGCAACTCTGTCTTTGAATGTCTGGGGATCTGTGACCTGTGACTTGAAAGGCACTGCCTCAAAATGCTGGCAGCCTGTAAGACTCACAGGGGGGCTTTTTAGGTCCACCACATCTGGCCAACACTCCAGGTGCCTGATCTAATTGACAGGAAGGGAGTAGGGCACTCAGGCTGGTTTTTTTTTTTTTTTTTTTTAAATAACTTTTCCTGTTGACTCTAACATACAGCAAATGCTAGTGGAGCCTCTGGTTGTGGTGGGAGGTCAGGAGGAGCAAGAAGATGGCAAAGACTCAGCCTGGATGTTCCCTATGGGCAAGGTCTGGGTGGCAAGAAAGGGGTTGGCATCAGGAAAACACATACACACACAGATGCACACACACACAGACACACACACAGATGTACACACACACACACACAGATACACATACAGACACATACACACAGAGACACACACATACAGATACACACACAGACACACACACACACACTCACACAGACACACACACAGACACACATACACACACCTTTGAGGATGGTAGGTGGTTAGGGCTGTAGCGGTCTCCTGTGGCTTTTTGGCAGAAGGTTTGCACACAGACATAGAATGGTGTTGGGGGGCGCTCAGAATTGGGGAGTACGAGATGTATTTTGGGACTCAGGAGCTTGCAGAAGGGCTTGGAAGGCAAGGAGGGCGGGGCTCTGGGTGCGACGACGGGAGTGTGGGCTGCAGGGAGTGATTTAGGGATTTGTTCAGGGTGGGAGAGTCTAGAGTGCATCCAAATGCTAACAGGACTGATCCAGCGGAGAGGAGGCGGTGGCGGGGGGAGGGGGGCTGGGAAGCATGGTTGATGGCTCACAGGTCTAAGGAGGGGACGGGGCCCACCCATTCTGCACAGCGGTGACCTTGGGCTGGAAGGAGAGTGTAATGGTGGAGATGAGGCAGAGTTGGAGGGTGCCTGGACTTGCTGGGTGGGTGCCAAGAGGAGTCCTCCACACACAGGGGTCTCTACACATCTTCAGCTGCGTGAGGCCTCAGCCCACACCACCCTAGGTTCAGTTTCTTTCTCCTCTCTTTTTCCACATGGTGGCAGACCTGGAGCCCCTGGGCTGATGAGGGGGCCCAGCCACCCTCACTCCTGGACATCATGTGGTGTCCTGTGAGCTAGTCAGTGTTTGTCCCACAGCTCGGCAGCTCCTCTCTAGAGGAATAAGAATGGATGAATACGATCAAATGATACATGTTTTATTAGAGTGGCTTATAGTCTGCGGTCCAAGTAGTCCAACAATGGCTGCCTCTCAACGGAAGGTCCAAGAACATAATAGTTGTTCCATCGCCAGGCTGGATGTTTCAGTATGTGTCAGAATCCCAAAGAAGTAGGCTGTAATGGTGGCGAAGGAATGAACTTGCCAGAGAGAGTGAGGGCAAGCAGGCAGAGAACAAAGGCTTCCTTCTTCGAGGCCCCACTTATATAGGATGCCCCTAGAAGGTGTGGCCCAGATTTAAGGTGGGTCTTCCAACCTCAAATGGCCTGGAGTTAGGGTGGGTCTTACCACTTCAAATAAACCTATCAAAAAGAAAGGAGAAAAAAAAAAAAAAAAAAGAATCCCTAACAAGTGTACCTAGCAATTTGTGTTTTAGTTAATTCCCAATACAATCAAGTTGACCAAGAATAGCCATTGAAGACTCTAAAAAAGAAACTGGGAGGCTAGAGTCTGGCCGGAACCTCCTGTCTCCAGCCCTGTGCTTGTCAAGGTTCTATTAGGAGGTACACTCCAGAGCCCATGGTGATTGAGAACTGACCACGCGCCCAACGCATGCCCTTGAGTTTTGACATTCTCTTCTCGGGAATCCAGAGGAGGGAGAGGGTTAGTCATCAGCCTGAGTGCCGAGGTTCATGTCATGTCTAGTACCACAACGTAAGTAGGGTGTGCCTTCTGGACCTCCCATGCTGGGGGCGGGCCACACTGGTCTGGTAGGCGGAGTCAAGACCATGGCCCCTGGTGGAAGCCTCTATGGAGGCGCAGGGAGGTGGGTTCCTTCCTTCCTTTGCCCAGCCGTTCAGCTCAGCCAGAGCTGGAAACAAAGCTGAAGCTAGCCAATCGCTGGGTTGTATGTTTGTAGTCAGCTAGCGGCAAGCCAGAGAGCAGTGACTGGGGTCTGTTGGGTCCCAGCTTGCATAGTGGACTCTCCACTTTGTATCTTCAGCAACCCCATGCAAAACACATTTTATTTTGGTGGGATTTTTGTTTGTTTGTTTGGTTGGTTGGTTGGTTTTTCAAAAGAGGGTTTCTCTATGTACCCCTGGCTGTCCTGGACTCACTTTGTAGACCAGGCTGGCTTAAACTCACAGAGATCCGCCTGCCTCTGCATCTCAAGTGCTAGGATTACAGGTGTGCACCACTGTGCCCGGTTTGCAGAACAGATTTTAAAGTGAAAAGGTAAAGCTGGGCATGGCAGCTCACACATTTAATCCTAGCACTCTGGGAGGCAGATGCAGGCAGGTCTCTGTGAGTTCCGGGACAGCCTGGTCTACAAAGCGAGTCCAGGACAGCCAAGGCTACACAGAGGCATCCTGTCTCGAAAAACCAAAAAAAAAAAAAAAAAAAAAAAAAAAAAGAAAAGAAAAGAAAAAGTAAAAAGGTAAACATAGGTAAGCCAGGGCTTCCTTCCTCGTGGTAGGGCTGGCCTGGGTCAATCCACGTCCCACTTGGACTCCCTGATGCACTCCTTTCCTGCTAAAGTGACCACCCACCAGATTCTCAACTGTTCTCTGCCACCAGCCACCGTCCACCTCCCTCGGGTTTTTTTTTTTTTTTTAATTTATTCTTGTTACATCTCAATGGTTATCCCATCCCTTGTATCCTCCCATTCTTCCCTCCCTCCCATTTTCCCCTTAGTCCCCTCCCCTATGACTGTGCCTGAGGGGGACTTCTGCCCCCTGTATATGCTCGTAGGGTATCAAGTCTCTGAGGCCTGTCAATGATTTGCTCCTCCAGTCTCGGCGTTAACAGCGCTTCCTCCAGATACCTCCCCTGGCTTCTGCCCTAAATTGAGAACAAGACTCCCACCTGCCAATGCTCTTCTCTGGATTCTGAGCTGGTGTTCAAAATCCACTCCAGGTACCTAACCACCATTCCTAGATAGAGAAATAGTCAGGGAAGGGAATGCAGACTGCTATCAAGAGCCTTCCAGAATGTACCATCTACATACGGATCTACTGAGTGTCTGTCAACCATACAACTCCCAGCACCTCTGTGGAGTCCGACTACCCTTGCTCACACCACCTGAGACCTGCCCAGCACCAGGCAGGGCAAAAGCTCACATGCAGAGCAAACAGCTGACCACAGAATGCTTCCTACAAGCAAGGTGTTACCTGGGATCAAGGGTGAGGTGTAACATTCTGTGGATGGTGCTTCCCACCAAGCCTGCTCCCAGCCCCTACGATGAGCAGACCCAAAAGCACCAACTTCAGAACATCTCCAAGTATTCCCCTCCCACACCCTTGCAGGGAACTCTTGTCAGCCCCTGACTCAGGATGGAGCCCCGGGTTGATTGGCTGGACTGGCCTCCATACCCTTCCTTCTCCCCTGGTCCTCCCAAACCATCTCTCTAACCAAGGGTGCCCAACGATAGTGACTGTCTTAGGATCCTGTGAAGGAAAGATTCGGAGTGGCGGAGTTCTGTTGGGCTGTTCTTTTGACACATGTGGCATAATCAGTGAGATTCACGCTATATTCAGTAGGTGGCCGGCCTGGGCTGGAAGTCCTGACAAAACAAAACAAAACACCCCCTCTCTTCTGGTACTGGGATGCTCCTCCGAGGCTCTCTCTGAGTGGCTGGGTGGTCCTTCGTTGTGCTAAGGTAGTCTAAGGATGGGGGAATTCTCACATAGCACAGACTTGCTCAAAGGAGCCTTCTGAAGAGGGGCAAGCACAGACACTGTGATTTCTAAGGCCCGACTTGCAAGTTGTGTTCTGGCACACTCTATTGCCAAAGCCAGCTATAGCCAGACTCAATGGAAAAAGCAAAATCTCTTATCTATCTAAGGAAAGAGTAGCAAAGAATTTGCCACCGTGATGTTGATCTCGGCCAGGTTGGATAGGAAAGACGAGGAAGCCACCATGGGCCATGTGTTGACCGGCCTTTCTCTTGGGAACACTTGCCAGGCTGTGTGTTTAACTTCTCACTAGAGATTCCAAGCCCATGGTTGGAGCAACCCTGGAGAAAGCAACACTTATCTTGCTCTTGTTCATCCTGCGACACGGTGGTGGCCACATGAGGAGTGGCAAGTGTGCAGATCCCTGCAAGTGCCCAGGGGACAGTTAGAAGGTCATGGATGGAGAAAATGAACACCTCCTAAGAGCGCGCCGACACTTCCACGTAATCGTTCTCGGGCCCAAACTAGCTGCACTGCTTCAACCTAATTTCAAGGAAGGCTGTGTGTGAGCTGTGCACTGATTTCTCTATCACACCTTGAATTTCTTCCTGTCCCATGTGCTAGGATCAAAGGTGTGCGCTGCCATGCCCGCCTCGAACTCACAGAGATCCGACCGCCTCTGTCTCCCCGTGTGCTAGGATCAAAGGTGTGCGCTATCATGCCCGCCTTCTTCTTGTCTTTCATTGTTATCACCAGGGCCTTGGAGTGACGATAGCCGTTTTGTGCCGTTGAGGAGAAAGTCCGTTGACTCACGGAAGGGGTGAGGTAAAGGCCTAGTGGTTGCTTGGCTGCTGAGTCAGCACATTGCTGAGGCAGGAGGTCCTGAACGTGTAAGAGCTGACTTCCTCCTCTCGACTACCGATGTGATGCAGACAGTTATTGGAAGCTCCTGGCTTGAGTTCCCTTCCACACGGACCATAACTTCAAACTGTAAGCTCCCCTGAGCATCCCTGAGTTGCTTCCTTCCTTCCTTCCTTTGTTTTTGTTTTTGCTTTTGAAACAAGGTTTCTCTGTGTAGCCTTGGCTCTCCTGGAACTCACTCTGTAGACCAGGCTGGCCTGGAACTCAGGGAGAGCCCATCCCCCTATCTCTGCCTCCCTGAGTGCTGGGATTAAAGGCTTGCGTGGCTGGCTCTGAGTTGGTTTCTTTCAGATTTTATCACAGCAACAAAATAAAACCAGCACAGACACTGGGGGATGATGATGACCTTGTCTCTCTCCATCTGTGTTTTTCCATTCTCCTAATGCTGTCTTTTGCTGGGCAGAAATAATTTATTTTTTTTCTTCCACAGATCATTTTTGAGTATTATACCTAAAATTATATTGCCAAACTTTGAAGTATTTAAATTTCCTCTTATGTTAGACTCCAAAAATTGAACTGTTTGTGTTTATATTTAGGTCTTTGATATTTTCTAATTTTTGTAGGGGAAAGCATAATATTTATTTGGATTTTTTGGTTTTTTTGAGACAGAGTTTCTCAGTGTAACAGAGCTCTGGCTGTCCTAGACTCTCATTGTAGATCAGGCTGGCCTCCATCACAGAAATTCTCCTGCCTCTGTCTCCCAAGTGCTGGGATTAAAGGTGTGTGCCACCATGCCCAGCAACATAATGTTTATTTGTATGTATCTTTTTTTTTTTCTTCCCAGAAGGGATTCCTCTGTGTATATCCCACGCTGTCCAGGATTTGCTTTGTAGACCAGATTGGCCTCGAACTCACAGAGATCCATCTGCCTCTGCCTCAAGTACTGGGATTAAAGGCATGTGCACCACCATCATACCCGGCCTTGGTATGTGTTTTAGTTAAAACTTCGTTGCTGCAAAGAGTGTGCCCCTCCACTTTACACACCTGACACATGAAATAGAATGAAAGGAAGAAAATTTCTAAAAAGAAATTAACAGCAAAAAACCCAATCACATTAGCATTATGCACCAAAATACTGAACCGAGAACGGTGGTGTATCTCGGTTACACCAGCCCTTGGGAGGTGACAGCAGGAGACTCTGCAGCTCAGACTCACCCTCAGCTACACAGCAACTCAAGGCACTAGCTGGGACCACATGAGATCCCGTCTCTAAAAACAAGAGAGGGTCCGGGCGGTGGTGGCGCACGCCTTTAATCCAGCACTTGGGAGGCAGAGGCAGGCGGATCGCTGCGAGTTCGAGGCCAGCCTGGTCTACAAAGTGAGTCAAGGACAGCCAAGGCTACCTGTCTTGAAAAACCAAAAACCAAGGGGGGGGGGGGTAGGGAAGAAAGAAAGTAGGGAAAGGATAAAGGAAGGAAATGAAAGAAGGGCAATGGCGGGAGACCCTTAGGTGCTATGATTGGGTGTGCTTTTCCCCCCAGAGGTTCTGTGTAGGAGAGCTGGCCCTAGTGAGACAATGTGGGAAGGTGGGAGGATCCTTAGGAGCTGGGTCCCTTGGAGGGTGTGATGCCATTAGGGGCTTCCCACTTGGAAAGGAGTCAAGTGTTACAGTAGCGCAAGCCTGGCCTTCAGGTCCTGTGTCTACACGTAGCACCCCACCCTCTCTCTCTCTTGCACCTAGTCCCACAGTGATGCTACCTGCCTGCCATGTGTAGTCAAGGGACCTCCCTGGAGGCTGAACAGACAGGACTTCCAGCCTCTGGAAATAGAAGATAAATAAGCTTTATTTATTATTATTTTTTGTAAAGTACCTCCATGCACACTGTGGTGGTTTGAATAGGCGCGGCTCCCATAGACTCATGGGTTTGAATGCTTGGCCATAGGGAGTGACACTATGAGGAGGTGTGGCCTTGTTGGAAGAAGTGTCACTATGGAGTTGGGTTTTGAGGTCATATACGCTCAAGCTTTGCCCAGTATGACACACAGTCTCCTTCTGCTGCCTTTGGAGGAAGATGTGTAGAACTCTCTGCTCCTCCAGCACGGTGTCTGCCTGCATGTTGCCAGGCTTCCCGCCATGATAATAGTGGACTAAACTTCTGAAACTGGAAGCCAGGCCAAATTAAATGTTTTCCTTTATAAGAGTTGCCATGGTCATGGTGTCTCTTCACAGCAATGAAACCCTAACTAAGACACACACACACACACACACACACACACACACACACACACACCATGTCTTGATTATTTGGGAACTAGCTAGTGTAAAGAAGAAGCCCTCTAGACTCTAATAAATATTCTACGACATAGGCCAGAATGGCCTCAAACTCCATGACAGTTCTCCTGCCTCTGCCTCCAAAGTGTGTGATTATAGGTGTGAGTCATTAATGCCCAGCTTGAAAAAATATGTTTCTTGGGTTAGGCATGGAGGTGCACGCCTTTAATCCCAGCACTCTGGAGGCAGAGGCAGGCGGATCGCTGTAAGTTTGAGGCCAGCCTGGTCTACATAGTATGTTCCAGGACAGCAAGGACTGTTACACGGAAAGACCCTGTCTCAAAAATAAATAAATAAATCATAAAAATTATATATATCTGAGGCAGAAAAGTTACAAGTTCCAGGTCAGCCTGGACTGCATAGAGAGACCCTGGCTCAGTAAACCGAAAAGAGCCATTTAGGAAAGCTAAGTGGAGTTGGAGTGGAAAAGAGGCTAACAAAACTGTGTTCTGACTGGGTCTTTGTTACAGGGGGGGACTAGGGCCACCATCTAGCAAAATCTTCATTGTCCCCAAAGCAGAAGACTGCAAGGGCTCAACTGCAGATCTTAATATCCTTTGCAGCCGCAGACTCGGCTTCAAGGGCATCAGCTGCAGGCAGGCTGGCTTCCTCCCTGCTGAGAAAATTTTAAGTTCAAGGGGAAGCCGTCTCAGACATTGAAGAAAGCACATAGACTCCAGATGCACAGGAAGAAAGAGGAGAGGGAGGGGTTGATGGGACAAGTGTGAGCCAAAGATGTAGAACTGGCTGTGTCACAAGCAGAAAAGTAAATGACATCTATGCTGGGCTGGAGGTAGCAATGCAGCCGTCTGAAAACGAGGACCTAATTATGTACTGGTGTTTCAAAAGGGTAGCTAAGGGCTGGAGAGATGGCTCAGAGGTTAAAAGCACTGGCTGCTCTTCCAGAGGTCCTGAGTTCAATTCCTAGCAATCACATGGTGGCTCACAAGCATCCATAATAAGATCTGGCGCCCTCTTCTGGCCTGCAGGTGTACATGCAGGCAGAACACTGTATAAAAATAAAATCTTTACAAAAAAAAAAAAAAAAAAAAAAAAAAAAAAAGATCCTTAGTGTCTGCAAAGACCTTTTCCAAAAATATGGTTACTTACCCAGGTTCTGAGGTTGAGACATTTGAGGGTTACCCTCCGACCCAACCCCACCGAACATGTAATTTTGTAAGCTGTGGTTCAGTTTGGTTTTTGCTTTATTATTTACAAACTACACTGGGAACCTGTGGTCAGGAATTAGCTTTCCCAGTCCTTGGGGTTTAGGAGACCTTCCTTTCAGGTATGAGTGCTGAGATGGGTCAGAAAGCTGCCGTCTAGGAGATGAGAGTCCCTGCCAGAGAACAAGGTTTGTGCAAGGCTGGAGGGGAAGAGCTGCGTGGTGCTTTAAAAGATCCAAGTGAAAGGATAGCTGCTCAGGCGGGTGAGGGAGAGAATAGCAATGCTAACTAAACCGAGACAGCAGTTCCTGGTGGTCCAGACTAAATGCTTTTGCCTTCATCCTCAACCTGCAGGGACTGTTGTTAACCCAGAATGGTGCGACGGTAGCCAACAGCCAATGGGGGGGCAGACTTTTCTCATCCTGGTCTCACCCCCTCCACCCCACATATAAATGCAGGTGCGCACACACACAAGAAAGGAGACACTTATGAAGAGGTGCATTTGAGGGGTGCAGATGGATTTAGAGCACATGGGCCACTTTGCTGGGCAGCCGGGCAGCATGCATGGAGTGTCAGGGAGCCCTCCCCCCAGGGGGCAGGCGCTGAGGCCATCTCAATGAACAAAAAGCAGAAACAAGGCAGGCAGGAGTGGGGACACGATGGGCTGAGAGAACTTTAAACATGGGTGGAGGGGGGGCCCTAAGTGGGAGGGAGGCCACCCCTCATGCAGTGTTCCTCCTGACCCCTGAGGCGTGGGAAAGCTGGAACTGGACTTCCTCAGGCAGAGCCCAGTCAGGAGCAGACACCTTCGGGCCTGCCTGGCCATGTTTGTCTTGGCTGAGGGCTTCGCGGCGGGGCTTTTTGAAGCCGATTCTATCAGTGCAAAGCTAGAGGAATCGGGCCATGGATCACAGAGGAGGGAGCTGAAGGGGCCTCAGGTGGGGAACGTGAGGTGGTCCTCCCTTGAGCAATGCGGACTGTGAAGCCTGAATGGCCACTCCTTCTGTGTTGCTCAGCCCAAGACTCCCAGAGGAGCAGGACCTGAGCTAAAACCTTCCAGGACATGCGAGTTCTCAACGGCAACCCAGCCCTGTCTGCCTGGGGGTGTGCCTCTGTGTTTCAGGACACACACTGATCCTTCCAGTGTCCAGGGGCTCTGACAACAGTCCTGGGGCTCCCAGGACTGTGCTCCACCCCTCCCATGGCCGTAGTAATTCCTGCTCTTGATTCAGTTCCAACCCCCTACCACCATCAGCTCAGCCTGGACACTCCCAGGTCCTGTTCCACACAGATGCTGGTGGGTCACGTGTCCCCCAGCTGAAGGCCTCCCCCGTCCGCCTCCACCATCTGCTGAGGCCCCTGTAATTATTCCAAGGCTCCATGCAGCCTCACTTGGAGGGAAGAGCTCATGTAGCCTTGTAATGTAAGCCAGGCCTGAGGCCTCTCGGGCAGGGGGTTCCCAGCTGGGTAATGAGCCTTCTGCTGAGGTGGCCTGGGCCGTCCATCTAAGTACCTCCTGGAGGACAGCATCTTCTCCGTAGCCCCATTCCTGCTTCCCAAATCCTTCCAAACACAGGGCCAGAGGGCTGCCTTGGACTGATTTTCCACGTGGGTCAGTGTGGATGCCCTACCTAGGGTCTAGGCAGGAAGAAATTGCTGCTCTGTCTTTGCTGGGGTTGTCTCTCTAAAGGAGTGGGGGCAGTTCCCACCCCCACTCCTAAACCTGCTGAGTTGCCTGCCCTCATCTCCCCTTCCTGAAGCCTGGGCCCCACAAAGTGGGAGGTGGGGGGGGGTTGGCCAGGGAGGCCAGTGCTGTGGGCCAGGCCTCTAGGACGTTGTCTTTTTTGCTCTTGCAGACTGCTGCTCCGTCTCCAGCCCCACCCACCATCACCCTGTAGCAGCAAGCCCAAGCCCAAGCCCAGCCCCTTCGGCTGCCCCTTAGCAGGGTGAGGACCACCTCCCCCACAACCCCATATTCTCTGGGCTTATTATTTTAGCACGCTTGTCTTCTGGTGGATTTCTGTGTGTGCAGAAGCCAGCACACAGTAGGGGATTTAAGAACCACTTGAGGAGAAAAGTGAGCTCAGGAAAAGAGGGAGCAGACGTGATAAGAGGCAAGAAGAGGCTTGATTTAGATATGAGACCCGGGTCTTTGGGTTGCCTGTAGCGCTGTGCGATGCCTCTGAGGTGTAGGCTGGCTAATTGGGGTAATAGTGTCAGCTGTGTTGTCCTGTCAAGACCCCACAGGCTCAGGAAGCTCAGGGTGAACCTGAGGTCAAGGATCACTGAGAGTTCACTGACAGAGTGATGGTGGCCTCCTGTCAGCAGTACCTCTGAGCAGGTCCTGAGCTCGCCCCGAAGAGCAAGGAGTGTAAAGGGCATGACAGTGGCAGTCCCTTCTAGAATAGACCGGAGCCCAGGACTCACTCTTGCCTCTCATATTCAGTGTGATTGAGTGGTTGAGACACTAAGCTGGGCCCCTTGTCCTTGGGAAGGACTGATGACAGCGAGAAGGCACGCAAAGGCCAGGCTTCTGCCCAGCGGCTTAGCCCAACATTCATTCCCAGTGAGGAGCTTGGTGTAGAGTGGGACTGGGTGGCAGGAGCCTCCTTCCGTGGGTGTGAGGGAGTCACAGAAAGACTTGGGATGGTAGGAACTTCAGAATAGCTTAGAGACAAGCTTCAGGGCAGAGGTAGAGACGGGGATGCCTCTACAGGGGTGGAGAGGTCGTGTGGTGCAGCCAGTACAGGTGTGGGCTTGGGCTATGGTTCTCCTGGTGGTGGGACTACTTGGCAGGGCAGCCTAACTTTCCTGCTCAGTTCTCTTTGCTGCACAGGGATTTCCCGGGGCTGCGAGGACGGTTGCCAGTGGAGACTGGGTGGAAAGCTTTTTCCCCCAACCCTGAAAATGGGAGTAGGGGTAGAGAGACATGTCTCTCTCTCATCTCCCTAGAACCCTCTCATGGCCTCAGTGGACCGCACAGACACCCAGCATCCTCCCTTCGGATGCTTGCCTGGGAATAATGGCTCGTGACACTTTCTCTAAGCGCTGCTTAGAAACATGTCGCTGTCTGTTTCCTTTTGCGGTATTGCAGAAAGCTGAGCAAACCACAGCCGGGGCAGGGCTGTGTAGGGGCTCCTGCTTTGAGCAGCGGGAACACAGCTTATGAAATTACAGGGAATTCAAAGCAGCCAGCATCGCCCGCTGTCTGGTTTCATTACTGGAAATGGCCTCCTCCGAGCGAGGTTTGTTCTGATAACTAAGCAGATTGAGACCTGACACCCTTCATTAGCACTTTGACATTGACAGAGAAGACGGATCTTAGACCCACGCAATGGCAAGGAATTGGCTCAGAGGAGGAAAAGCCAGCACCTCACCAAGCTAGGGATGGTGGGAATCCACAGGAGATAGTATTGCAGGTGATTTTTATAGTCCACTTGGATGGGGAGCTGTGGTTGTTCAAGTCTATCAAGGGAACATGTGAGGGCCTTGGATACCCCTTCCGGCTGCTTCCCTGTTCTCTCCCACTGCAGCTCAGATCACATCCCCCCCACCCCATCCTTATTGGCTTATCCCTAAAAAGGCATCTCTGTTTTCCAGGCTTTAGGTTCCTAGTCATCCTAAAGTGCGTTTAATGACCAAATCACACACCCTCAACCTACTGGGACAGAAATTGCTTCTAACCTCCTTGCCTCTTCCTAGGCCTTCCACAGATACAGCCCCTGACTTCCAAAAAACGTCTTAACCATTCTGTTAAAAAAAAAAAAAAAAAGACAAAAACAAAAACTAGACTGGGCTGTACCTTGACAACAGTTCTGGCAGACCGGTGGGGGAGGAGTGCCTTCAAAAGTCCCTGACCACACAGAAAGAACAAGCTGCTGCCCTTGCCTCCTGTATTAATGGAGCTGTGTGGCCCAGGGTGAGTTGCTTAGCCTCACTGTGCATCATCCGCCCAAGTCCAAACTGGATGTACAGTTTGCTGTGAGGACTGGGTGAGATGACGTATTAGAGTCCAGAGTAGATGGGCAGTGATTGATACGATTGGTTCTTCCGAGGACCCTGCACAAATTGCTTGTGTCCCCCGCACCCCCCTCACGCCCCCCAAGTCCGGAAGCTTTTTTACTCTGTGTCGTGGAAGGAAGTAAAAGCCACATGTCTATAGTGCTTGGCACCCATGGGCCCACCACGCGGGGGGGGGGGGGGCACTACGGCTACTGGTGAGGGCAGCTCGGGTGGTGGTATAGTGGAGCCCCAGGACATTGTAGCTGCACCAGTGTCTTGGACTACACAAGTGTGTAGAGAGAGGAGTGAGGAATGTGATCCGTCCCAACACGGGGGGGGGGGGGGGGGAGGGACCGAGGGGGGGGCGAGACCATATCTGGTATTTGGTATGTCTCTCTGGAACGATTTTGGCGGGGGGATTCACCAAAGTTGCAACTTAAGACATGGACTGCCAGTAACCCGTAACACAGAGATGTGGTGCTGGCCGTGTGCATTACCCTCCGCGCCTCCCCCCCCCACACACACACAAGGGGACCTGGTGCCCGGGGTGGGAGTCGGCTTACACAGCACAGCGCTGGCTGCTCGGCCCGCCCTTGAATGGCCGTGAACTTGTTTTTCCACGTCATTTGCTCTCAAATGTACTATCGAGCTGGGCGACGCTAACACAGCGGCTCAGGTCCCTCCTCGTAACAAGCAATTGTGTGTTCTTTAGAGGTGGCTGAAGGGGGAGGAGGGGGCCTGGCCCCAAGGAGGTGGGGAAACAAACCTGCCTCACAGTGAGCGTGCGTGTCCTGGGGCCAGCTCACCCCCCCACCCCCAAAGCACATGCCATTTCTGTCCCTGGAAGGGGTTAAGGGCCTCCTGGAGTCAAAAACAAGCAGGTGTCCCACCGTGCCAGAGACCGCTGCCTAAACTGCTTCCAGCTTTTTCCCCCCTTCTGATCAGCCACAGGACAGAGGCGCCAGCAGCCTGCCTCTGACAGGCATCGGGTTAGCTCGCTCCCACTCGGGTGGTGCGCCCAGGATATAAATCCAGGCTTGAGTCTCTGCTGTGTTCCTCTCCCTGCGCACCGGGGGTGGGGTGGGGTAGGGGGGGGGTGGGGGGGACGGAGTTTCCTTCCAAAGACCTTTCTTTTATCTGAAGCTTCACAGCCCAGCAGGCTGCACTTGGTGGAGCCAGTCACAGCAGCCGAAGCCAGCAAGCGGCCTCAGCAAGGAGACTTGCTGGGGTGCGGAAGGGCAGGTGTTGCCCGCCCAAGAGAAGGCAGCCCCCGGTGGGTCTCAGGCCTTGGTGTCATCACAGGGGAGTCCTCTGGCCACTGCAGACAGCAGCAGCATGTGGGCCCCAGGGTATCATCGGTTCTGGTTCCACTGGGGGCTGCTGTTGCTGCTGCTCCTGGGGGTGCTCCTTCGAGGCCTAGCACTGCCACCCATCCGATATTCCCATGCGGGCATCTGCCCCAACGACATGAACCCCAACCTCTGGGTGGATGCCCAGAGCACCTGCAAGCGAGAGTGTGAAACCGACCAGGTGAGTGGGATTCCTGAAGCCTATGACAGAGTGTGTGATAAGTGTGGGGGCTATGGTGTGGGGAAGACTCAGAAGTACCTCCAGGGCCACGAAGGAGCACAGATCCTGCCAACCTAGAGACAAACACAGCAGGTGCCTGCCTACTGCTGCTAAGGCCTAGAGGGTGGAGTGTTCAAATCCATCTTGGTGTTTTCCTCTTTGTGCTTGTTGGGGGCTGGTGTGGGCCAATTCTGTACCAGGTGCATTGGGATAACAGGACCGCAGGGCAGATGTTCAGCGGCTCAATCACAGGTGAGAGAACGGATACTCACAAGGAGAGATGCCACAGTCAGGGAGAGACAGTTGGCTTGGAAGCCTGTCTATTTGACACAACCACCCGGCTTCTAGGCCTGTCCCCAGGCTTGGACTCAGCCATACAACAGTAATGGGGCTGCTGGGTAGGCTGAGCAGGAGCCAGTCTGTACAAATACTCTAGTGACCCAGGAGGGAAAATGAACTGAGTTCCCACCTGTCTGACTCTCCGGTGCTCCCATATGCTCCTCTCTTGTGGATGCTGCAGCAGGCAAGGGCCACTTTCAAACAGTTCTCTGGCTGCCAGCTGGGTTCTTCCAAGGGTCATCCTTGTCCACTCCTGCTGGGAAGAAAAGCCCATAGGTTTACAATAGCACAGGTACCTATTCAAAGTGTGCCCACTTCCTGCCTGGCCATCTCTGACTCTCTCAGGGCTTTGGGTCTGAGTTGGGCATCACTAAAGACCATGGGAAGCTGGGTGGTGGTGGTACACGCCTTTAATCCCTGCACACGGGAGGCAGAGGCAGGTAGATCACTGTGAGTTCGAGGCCAGCCTGGTCTATAAAGCAAGTCCAAGATAGCCAAGGCTACACAGAGAAACCCTGTCTCAGGAAAGGAAAACAAACAAACAAATAAACAAACAAACAACAACAAAACATGGGAGACCCTGGTGCTTCTGGAAATAGCTGGCCACACAAGAAAGCATAGGACTTCCCACGGAGAGAGTGGCTGCTGCCTCACATTCTGCTGGCTTTGAGTGTCTGGAGAAGCCACCTAAGGGCAGCTAAGGACCCAGGTGACCTATGGATACGTTGTTACTCTTTAAGTGACAGTATTCTAAGTATCCCCTCAGGCGTTCCTTCATCTGGTCCCCAAGGGCTCTGGTTCCTGAGTGTCCAAGCATTCCTGGACCTCTGAGCCCTGAGGGAATTGCCTAGCCACACGGGACTGGAACAGCCATCAGGCCAAAGAGCAAGTTTTCCTGTCCTCAGGTCATTGTGTCCCTGTCCACCCTCCATTCTTGAGATCTCTCTCCCTTGAACCTCAGTTCTGGATGTGACCCATCCCTGCCCCCAAGCTCCCCCTGTTGTGGCCCAGAAGCCTATGCCAAACAAGGGTTTCAAAACAAAGTCCTTATTCTGAGCCGAATGAGGAAGAACAGTAAACAAGTCTACAGCCCGCTCCACACCGCCTGCTCCACACAGCCCTGTTCCACACAGCCCCGCTCCACACAGCCCGCCCCACACAGCCTGCTCCACACAGCCCACCCCACACAGCCCCCCCCAACAACTCCCCTCCACACAGCCCGCTCCGCACAGCCCGCCCCATACTGCCGAGTGGGGGGTGCTTCCTCCCTCCTTAGCTCATGTGGAATGTCAAAAAGGCTGGAATCAAAGTGGGAAGGACAAGAGGCCAGTGTGGTAGGGACTAATTCACACATTTACTACCTGGTGGAGGATTAACAGCCCAGCCAGCTGCCCAGCTACACGGTGTGACATTGTGCAAAGCGCCACATGCAACCCATGTTTGTGTCGGCTCCGGTGGCATGTGCTAATTTCAAAGAATTAGAATAAAGCCTTACACGACTCCACAGAAGTCAGACGGGGATTACAAACTGGCAAGGCTTTACCGCTACCACACAAGCGGACTTTTCCCTGGTCACCAGGATTCTCTGACATCCTGGGTTCAGTGCGTGTTGGTGTCTCCCAGGGGGGAGATATATGTGGCTAGCCTTCAACATGGGTCCAAAGATGCGACCTCTTCAAGTTAACCGACACATCCTTACCCCAGTGGGAGAAAGACAAAAAGTCAGCCTTACTCTGTAAACCTATGCTTAGTCTGGGGTACCACACTGTACTGCATTTCAGGGTCCCTCTTAGAGCTTGAAGCCCTTTCCTGGCTCCTCTCATCTCTGTGACTCTAGTGTCACCTACGTCTCTCTATGTTCTCATTTTGAAAACGGTAGTGAGCACATGTCCCCTTTCAGAGGTCGGTGGCCCATCTCTTCTCATATTCTCAGCCATGGGACCTTGGGGAAGTTACTTAACCTCTCTGTGCTTTATTGTGTAGAAAGTGGGAATAGTGGTTGTATCCCCTGGCTTGGAAGAGAGCAGTAAGCAAGCGCTTTGTGTATACACAGGCACAGATCTTCATGTCACAGCCTCTGGGGCAGATGTAGGATGCTATTCTTGCTTTCTCCATGTTCAGAAGTCTCTCTTTTCCTCTGGCTCTTTCAGGAATGTGAGACCTATGAGAAGTGCTGCCCCAATGTGTGTGGGACCAAGAGCTGTGTGGCAGCCCGCTACATGGACGTGAAAGGGAAGAAAGGCCCCGTGGGCATGCCCAAGGAGGCCACGTGTGACCACTTCATGTGTCTGCAGCAGGGCTCCGAGTGTGACATCTGGGATGGGCAGCCCGTGTGCAAGTGCAAAGATCGCTGTGAGAAGGAGCCCAGCTTCACCTGCGCCTCTGACGGTCTTACCTACTACAACCGCTGCTACATGGACGCTGAGGCCTGCTCCAAGGGCATCACACTGGCCGTGGTCACTTGCCGCTATCACTTCACCTGGCCCAACACCAGCCCTCCACCACCCGAGACCACTGTCCATCCTACCACGGCCTCTCCAGAGACTCTGGGGCTGGACATGGCAGCCCCAGCCCTGCTCAACCACCCTGTCCATCAGTCAGTCACCGTCGGTGAGACAGTGAGTTTTCTCTGTGATGTGGTGGGCCGGCCCCGGCCGGAGCTCACTTGGGAGAAACAGCTGGAGGATCGAGAGAACGTGGTCATGAGGCCGAACCACGTGCGTGGTAACGTGGTGGTCACTAACATCGCCCAACTGGTCATCTACAATGCCCAGCCCCAGGATGCCGGCATATACACCTGTACAGCTCGGAATGCTGCAGGGGTCCTGAGGGCTGACTTCCCATTGTCGGTGGTCAGGGGAGGACTGGCAGGGGCCACGTCAGAGAGCAGCCTCAATGGTACAGCCTTCCCAGAAACTGAGTGCCTGAAACCCCCAGACAGTGAGGACTGTGGCGAGGAGCAGACGCGCTGGCACTTTGACGCCCAGGCTAACAACTGCCTCCCTTTCACCTTTGGCCACTGCCATCGTAACCTCAACCACTTTGAAACCTACGAGGCCTGCATGCTGGCTTGTATGAGTGGGCCGCTGGCCACATGCAGCCTGCCCGCCCTACAGGGGCCCTGCAAAGCCTATGTGCCGCGCTGGGCCTACAACAGCCAGACAGGCCTGTGCCAGTCCTTTATCTATGGTGGCTGCGAGGGTAACAGCAACAACTTTGAAAGCCGAGAGGCCTGTGAGGAGTCGTGTCCCTTCCCGAGGGGCAACCAGCACTGTCGGGCCTGCAAGCCACGGCAAAAACTTGTCACCAGCTTCTGCCGAAGTGACTTCGTCATCCTGGGCAGGGTCTCTGAGCTGACGGAAGAGCCTGACTCAGGCCGTGCCCTAGTGACTGTGGATGAGGTCCTAAAAGATGAGAAGATGGGCCTCAAGTTTCTGGGCCGGGAGCCGCTGGAAGTCACCCTGCTTCACGTAGACTGGGCCTGCCCTTGCCCCAACGTGACAGTGAGCGAGACACCGCTCGTCATCATGGGGGAGGTGGAGGGTGGCATGGCCATGCTGAGACCCGATAGCTTTGTGGGTGCCTCGAGCACCCGGCGGGTCAGGAAGCTTCGTGAGGTGATGCAGAAGAAAACCTGCGATGTCCTCAAGGACTTCCTGGGCCTGCACTGAGGACCCATCTACCCTGACCCTCCTCTGCCCACCCACCCCCTGACCTCAGCTAGCCACTGGGGCAAGATCAGATTAGACAGCCGTGGTTAGGGAAGAAACATCAGCTAACGTGTGTGAAGAGAGCCACCAAAGTCTCAAGACCACTTCTATTCTTGGGGTTCAATGAAAGGTCCCTCTTTCTTTCTTTCTTTCTTTCTTTCTTTCTTTTCTTCTCTTCTTTCTTTCTTTCTTTGTATAGCCCTTGGCTGTCCTGGAAATCACTTTGTAGACCAGGCTGGCCTTGAACTCACAGAGATCTGCCTGCCTCTGCCTCTGGGCTAAAAGGCCCTTATCTTTTTGAGCTGCGGGGCGGGGAGGGGGAACGGCAGTGGTTGGCAAAAGGGAAGAAAAGAAACACATAAGTTATTTCCCATGGGCGCGGGGGTCTCCTCAGGTAGTTTAATCTCTCTTTTGCTGATCCCAGCCTCTCTGCCCAGACTCCTACCCAGGAGGAGATGGCGGTCTGCATTGTTAAGTGGTTTAGCTTTCATAGGAGGTTATGTGTGTGTGTGTGGGGGGGGGGGGAGATAAGAGAGTACACGGATTGCGTAACACAACATCCCCACTGCCTCCTCCATTACTGTAGTCAGAGTCTGCCTCACATTAAGTGGTGTGAGCACTAAGAAGCCAGAGCACTGTCCAACCCAGGCTGTAACTTATCCTAGTGGAGGGTGCAGGGAGGGCTGCCTTTAGTGGGGTCAGTTTGTGTCCCCCATGTCACCATACTAGCAGAACCCATGTTTTCTTTCCTTAGCTGCATTGGTATTGGTTTGTTGGTTTCCTTCTGTTTATTTCAGTTCAGTGAACACTTCCTGGGTGCCAGGTGCTAGGACCGTAGGCAGCTGTTACTGCTCCAACTGGCACAGCCGAAACCCTAGGCTCCCCCCCCCCCCCCCCCCCCGAGGCAGTGAGTGATTGGCAGCAGTCAGGCACTTCCAATCATGTGCATTCATAGGCGGTGGAGTTCCTTGGAGAAGCCCCAGGATCTGTTTTGGTAGCCAGAGAAATAAGACAAAGACAGGAGGGACAGGGGACAGACAGTCTAAGAATCAGAGTGGAGGCCGGTCCAGGGAGAATGGCTATTACTCCATGATGCCATCTGGTGGCGAGTATGGGCACCTGCGTGGATCAGGAGGGAGGATCTATTTGGGCGGGGCCTGGGAGGAGCCTTTTGGCAACGGCAGCTGTGAGATCACTTGTTTCTTTTGGTCCCAGCCAGACAGGCACGGGGGCAGAGGATTTGGAACCCCTGTGTCATCTCTGCATCTGCCCTGTTCCATCTTCAGCCCTTTATCCTGTCCACATCCCTCCAAAGGAGGCGCTGTGGGATGCCCTAAAGTATAAGAAGGACGATACTAAATAAAAGTTCATAGTGTCAACTGCTCTACCCGTGTCACTTTGGGGAGAAGGTGAGGAAGGGGCTGGGGCTGGGATCACACCATTGGTTCTTGTGACCTCTTAGGAGGGATGTCTGGCTAATGGTGCTATATTTGGGTAGTGGAGAGACACAGTAGATTTTCAGGTCCCCTGTGAGATATGAGATTTCTTTTCTTTCTTTCTTTCTTTCTTTCTTTCTTTCTTTCTTTCTTTCTTTCTTTTCTTTTCTTCTTCTTTTTTTTTTTTTTTCTTTTTTTTCTTTTTCTTTCTTTCTTTCTTTCTGTCTTCTTTCTTCTTTCTTTCTTTGATTCTTTTTTTTTGAGACAGGGTTTCTCTGTGTTATCTTGGCTGTCCTGGACTCGCTTTGTAGACCAGGCTGGCCTCGAACTCACAGAGATCCACCTGTCTCTGCCTCCTGAGTGCTGGGATTAAAGGTGTGGGCCACCACACCTGGCAGATATGAGATTTCTTAGCCATGCTTGTCAGAGTTTATGAAATAAGCAGGGGAAAACATAGCTGAGATGGCAGGGTAACTTTTCCACAGTCACAGACAGAGAGATCTAGGGCCCTGGTGTGTGGCCTAACTGCTTTCTGAGGGTGGGGGGCGGGTGTTCAATGGGAGATCAGGGCCATAGACTTTGCCCCTGAGACTGTGGAGTCTAAGTGAGAAAGAAGAAGAGACAAGAGTAGGGCAGGCAGGTGCTTATCTGTGACTTCTAGGGACACCAGGACGATGCCTGCTTTCCAGTGTCCTCATGGGGCCTGCTGAGTTCTGACAATGCTGCTGGCAGTGCATTTGGCTCCAGGGAGGCTTACTGCTGTTCCCCAGACCCAGTCAAGTGTGTGGAGACCAAAGCTTGTCTGATCCTCAAGGTACCTCTCTTTTGCAGCTCCCTGGAGGTTCCCAGGGCAGTACCCAAAGGAGGAATCCAGGCCGGGCCCAGCCCAGCCCCTTTCATCTGCAGTAAAAGCTTGAAGAAGGGGCAAGGAACTTCTATTTCCCAAGACAAGAGAGGGCAGGGGGTAGGAACTGTCACTGAAGGGCACTGAGCAAGAAACTTAGCCATCAGGTGTCCAGAGAGGGTGAAGACTGTCACCTCACTCTGTCCTTAGAGATCTGGGGACATTGGCTGAACCTGCTTCTAGGCTACGATGTCCAACAAATAGTCTCAGAGCCCAAGGGCAAGTGCCCATTCACCGCACTAGCCACACCTGTTACCTGCCACTTTAGTTCACTTATAGGAAAAAGAGTCTGAACCCCACAGTTAGGTCCAGTCTGCTATTCTGCTCTCCTGGAAAAGCAAGAAATTCAGTGGACCCACCCACACTGTCAGGCTGATGTGCAGAAGCCACATAGCCCATGAGACCAGGCTCAGCAAGCTCTGAATCCAGCCTCTACCACCGACTTGCTCTCTCTGAACCTCTCCGTGCCTAGCCACACAAACAGTAGTAGGAACACTTGGGTAAAACAACCCGTTGCTGGTTTGTTGTGTGTATGCGTGTACAGGCACACTCGTGGACGTGTCCAGACATGCTCACACGTGTATTCATGTGTGCAAATGCAGGCACATTCATGCCACAGTGCGTGTGCAGCCACCAGAGGACAATCTCAGGTGTCTGTCCTCCCCTTCCACCTGTGACTCGCTGCTGTACACACCACTCTGGCTGGCCTGCAAGCTCCCAGCGACTCTCCATCTCCTGTGTCATCACAGGAACCCCGGGATCACAGATACTCACTACCCTGCACCTGGGCATTCCAACGCGGGTCTTCATGTCTTTGAGACAAGCGTTTATTTACCACTGAGACATTTCCTCAGCCCTGAATTTATTTTTGTTTTAGACAGAGTCTCTCAGTGTAACTCAAACTCACTTCAGATTCACTCTGTAGTCCAGATTGGTCTCAAACTCCATGATTCTCCTGTCTCGGCTGCTCAGGTGCTCAGATCACAGGCTTGTTGCACTGCGGTGCCAGGTTAGTCATGGCACTCAGTGAGACTTGGCATTCAACCCGTTACCCTTGTAAGAACTACAGCCTGAGCCAGGTGTGGTGGTGCATGCCTTTAATCCCAGGCAGAGGTAGGCGGATCACTGTGAGTCCGAGGCCAGACTGGTCTATAAAGTGAGTCCAGGACAGCCAAGGCTACACAGAGAAACCCTGACTTGGGAGGGGGGACCCAACCAAACAAAAAGAACTACAGCCTGACGTGGAGTGCCTTTTTACCCTCTGGAGTTCCCTGGGCAAGGATGGACCCCAGGACATAACCCTTTGCCTCCTTGTTCTAGGCACTGGGCCTTGGCAGACTCATTTTTATCTATCCCAGAGGACATACGAAGTGAGCACCCTCACATGGGCTGATTTGAGGCTCAGAAGCTTTGAGTACCTAGCGGGATGCGCAACTGAGAGACTATCGAAATCTCTCACCTGCTGTGTGAAATTGAGTTTTCTCTCAAAACATTCTCCTGGGCCTTATACAATGGCTGACAATGAGCAGGTCCCCAGGCTGGGCTGACCTGACTTGAGTTCCCAAAGCAGGATCACCAGCCTGTGGCCGTCACCTGGCCCAGTCTGGTAGACATGGCCTCAGTCCTGCTCCAGGACACAAGGAACCCAAGGCTACCTGCCGCAAGGCCGGGGCCCATGCTTTCCTGACTGTGGTGGCGCAGTGACACTCCTTCCCTGCTCAAGGCTGTGTGGCTCTCCTTGCCACCAGCCCACTCTCCAGGCCTTTTCTTCCCTTCTAATCTACTCAGGCTTGGCTGACGCTGAACCAGAACCATCCTCACCACCCCTAAGCAAGGCACTGTGGCTTTGTTTACCCTCCTGCCTTCCTCTTGCTGAATCCCCAGCCTCCCAGGACACTCTGCTCCATTGTTTGGCCAGCTGCTCCCTAGTCTGATGTCACCCTCTGGACAGTGGCACCAGAAAGCCATTCAAGTGCTAGGACAAAACCTAACCAGGGAAAGGGGACAGTAGTAACTAACACATAGGCTCCCAGCTGTTGTTGTTTTCAGCTAAGTTCTCCAACTACCTCATTATGATAACATTGGAGGAAGTTTAATATGTGGCAGCACCGAGCGCCTTCTTCTGTGGCCCGCACTGAGGTCCCATGGGATGCAGTGACATTTTGTAGATGGGGCAAATAAGGCAAGGGTAACGAGAAATTTATTTATCCATGTGCCAAACCATAGGGTTACAGTTTCAGCACTTGAGAGCCAGAGGCAGGAGGATTTCAAGTTCAAGGCCAATCTAGGCTTCTTACCAAAGCTCCATCTCAAAAACAAAGGTAAAACAAAAGAAAAATACAGAAAGAGGGACTGGGGATGTGTCTCACTACAAGCCTGAAGACCTGAGTGTGGATTCCCAGAATCTATGCAAAAAACTAAGTCTGACGTGCAATCTCTGTGCTGAGGACCTGAATTCAGGAAGATACCGGAGCCTTGCCCAGCCAGCCAGGCTAGCTGAATGTGTGAGCGCCAGGCTCAGTGAGAAATCCTGTTCCAAATATATAGATGGAGAGAGATGATTCAGTGAGAAAGGGGACTTGCTGCCAAGCCTAACGACCTGAGTTCAATGCTTAGGTACCACATAGTAGAAAGAGAGAACCTATTTCCACAAGTTGAACACACAGACACACACACACACACACACACATCCCACCCCACCCTACCCCACCCTACCCCCACGCTATGGCAATGCTCCCCCATATATATACAATAAACTAACAAGCAAATAAAATAAGTTGAGGAGGGCTGGAAAGATGGCTCAGCAGTTAAGAGCACTGACTGCTCTTCCAGAAGTCCTAAGTTCAATTCCCAGCAACCACAGAGTGGCTCACAACCATCTAAAAAGTGATCTGATGCCCTCTTCTGGCCTGCAGGTGTACATGCAGACAGAGTACTGTCTACATAATAAATAAATAAATCTTAAAAAAAAAAAAGGTGGGGAGTCACAAAGGAAAACTAACACCAACCTTTGATCTCCATACATGCAGGCACTGGCAAGCATACCTGCATATTCACACAGCCATACACACACACACACACACACACACACACACACACACACACACACACACACACACACACAACTTCCAGAATCACATAGCTCCCAAATGACAAAGGTTTTATACTACTATTGAGAACCCTACATGCTTATGTTATGCTGTTTCTACTAGTGTATAACACACACACACACACACACACATGCACACGCACACACACACGCACAAACTCACATGCCTGAATGGGTTGTGAGGAGTCCAGTCTAGAACACAGACACCTCACAGAATCTGGCTCTAGTCGGTCAGCCGCAGGCGCATCACCCCAGAGCTGTTTACATCCTGGACACATACATGACAAGCTTCCATCACACACGACTGTAGTCACGGCCTAGATTCCTGAGCCAGACATTAGCTTTATACTTCCTCATCCTCCAGGAGGCAGCTCCCTGGAGGAAGCCTCTGCTGCCTCCGGGTGGCTCCAGCCTCAAGTCTGGGCATCCCTCTAAGGTGGTGTTGACCCAAATCAGAGTCATGCCCAGGGGTTCCAGGAACACAGCAGCCCGGCCCAGAGCTCACAACGGGGTTTGCTAGATGAACACACACACACACACACACACACACACACACACACACACACACACACACCCCGAGCACCAGCATTCATTTCTTCCTGTTTCCTCACTGTAAGTGTTAACGCAACCTGTCACCTTACACTTCTGCGGCTGTGCCTTCCTGTCATCCTGAACTGTGCTCCTTCAAGTCCTGAGGCAGACAGAGCCATGTCTTCCTCGGGCTCCTTTCTCTCTCAAAGTTGCCTGAGTTGTTGTTCTCACAGAAATACGACGAGTAGCTAACACCCACTGTCTGGGAGGAGGGCCATGTGGGGTACTGCATTTTTGTGACTACCGTGTACCAAGAAAGGTCCCTCTGGGGTCTTTCTTTCTTCTCATCCCCACTTGTGTACCTGCTCCTCCTCTTCTTCTCCTACCTCCCCAAGGAGCGTAGGGCTCCCTCCTCCTCCTCTCTAGGGAATGTGTGAGTAAGGCAGGCAGGATGGTTGCCGGGCTCCTGGTCCTATTCTTGGCTGTGCCCTCATTCTGGAATGCGCCCTGAGGTCAAGTGACACTGCTCTCTCAGGCTGTGTCAGGAGGAAGAAGAAGCTTCCAGGGGCACCTCCCAAGGAACAGTGTGGGCAGACAGGTGGACACGCTGACCGGCCCCTCTGCCTCCCACAACCCAAGCCCCTCAAGCTTTCTTCTTCAAGGTGAGGTTGGAGTCTCTCTGCTCATAACCCAAGTTAATCAAGGTCAGGGGACCCTGACAATAATGGTCACCTTCAAGCTCACTCACATGAAGGGAATACAGGACTTTGTCCCAGCATGTACCAGCCCAGACTGGCCCAGAGGTGGGGGCCTCTTCCCAGCACATCACTGGCAAGGTGCTGAGTAGCCCCAACACACCGATGTTACCTGCCTTTCCTGGGTCTTGAGGCAACTGCCAGGGCTCTGGCGGGATAGAGTTGTAGCCATCTTGGGCTCTCTGTTTTCTAGTTTACGGGAAGTGCCCTAATGCAGCTCTGTCTAGCAGACAGCGGAGGGTGGTGGATGGTGGCTGACGTGTGTCCTTTGTGTGTGACAGTCAGGAAGCAAGGTCCGAGTGAGAGAAGGAGCTACCACGGAGGGTTGTGTACTACAGACGCTTGAGAGCCAACAATGCTGTGTCCTTTACATACGCTGCTGTCCAGCTCAACCCCGACAGCTTCCGATGGTTCATCTTCACTGTGGACTTGACTAGACTTGGAAGCACCTAGGAGACACATCTCTGGGCCTGTCCAGGGGTGGGAGTGGGGGTGGGAGGTGTTTTCAGAGAGGTTCAACTGAGGAAGAGAGACTCACCCTGAATGTGGGTGGCTAAATGGAAAATGGAAAAAAGCACTGGAGAGACAGCTTGGTTGGCACAGTGTCTATCTGTACGGAGGACCCAAGCTTGAGGCCCAGAACCACCCCCGACCCTCAACCCAAACTGAGCCATGATGATAAAGCTTACAATCCCAGCACTGAGGAGGTAGGAGGAAGAGACAGCTGAATCCTGGAGGCTCCTTGATAACTCCATGCCGGTGAGAAAGTCTGTCCCTAAATAAATAAATTTTTAAAAAAGGGAACTGCTTTCTGGGAACTAACACCTAAAGTTGACAGCTGGCTTGCACATGTACGTCATGTACACACACACACACACACACACACACACACACACACACACACGGAGTTTATGAGGAGGAGAAAGCCACCAAGTGCCAGCATTCATTTCTTCCTGCTTCCTCACAGTAGGTACACAACGCAACCTGTCACCTTACACTCGTGTGGCCCTGCCTCCCCGCCATCGTGAACTGTGTTCCTTCAAATCCTGAGGCAGACCGAACCCTTTCTTCCTCGGGTTGCTTTATTTTTCAAGTTGCTTTAGTCAGGTTTTGTTTTGTTTTGTTTTTCAGAGTAACAAGACTGAGTAGCCAACACCCAGTCCTCTTTAAGCTGGCACGATTTTATTCCTTCGCTGCTTGCAGACCACACCATACTCTAGAGTCAGGGGAAGGGAAAGCTAGAATGCTTCTTGGAGTCAGCAGCCCAAGGCTGGGCCATTCAGGCTATCGATAAGTAGTTGTTCAGTGAATGAATGAATGAATGAATGAATGAATGAATGAACGAACGGATGAATGAATAAAGCAAGTCTCCCATGCCTTATGGAGGCAGAGATGTCTCACAAGTACCATTTCCCCCCTCTCTACACACGCCGAATTTGTGACACTAAAGCTTTTAAAGGCAACTTCCCTCAGGCCGTAGGGCTAAGGAGAGGAAGGGCCAACACTCAGACCTGGGTTGGCCCCACCTTAGTTATGTTCTTTCTAGGATGGTATGCATATTTGAATCCTTTTTCTTGATGCTGAGGCCCTTGGTGGCAGCTCCCCACTTGACTGTCCTAGCCCAATGTTTCCATCTGGTCCTGGCTGGCCTCTGAGCGGACTGAGCCTTACTGAAGGACGGTGAAGCCACACTCTGAAGTAGGCACAGTGTTGACGCACATGAACGAGCTAAAACAAACAAACAAACAAAACTCACAGTCTAAAATGTAGTTCCTCGGTTGTACTGGCCACATCTCAAGTATCGGCTACTCTCTACTGTATTGTGTGACCCAGACAGATTCCTCCAGGGTGGTCTACCTAGCACAGCCCTGCTGTCAGCTAAACAGCAGAATCCTGGAGGGGGTGTGGGGCATCTCTAATGTTCCTTAGTTCTATGTTTTTGTCTTGCCAAGGACTCTGAGGGTTTCTATTTTCAGCTATCTGCTAGTATGTAGTCCCATGGCCTTATAGTCAACAATACTACTGGAGCTCTCTAGTCGCTTCCGCAGAATGTCGGCTGTCAGCCCTGACTTCAGCTTTGAGATCCTCGTATCTTTTCTCCTGGAAAGCTTACAAACCTTCGTGCAAATGAGGTTCAAATATCCTAAAGTTCTTAAAAAGGTAGACAAGTCAGTACATATACACACACTTGCACAAGTGGACAAACACACACACACACACACACACACACACACACACATATACACACACACACACACACCTACTGTCAGGTGAAAGTAAGTCCACCAAAGCGTGAGCTAATTGTAGTAGAGAGAGATTGCTGATTGGTAGGAACCTGAGACTCAGCCCTCCCATGGCATGACATTGTGCCTGTGACAGCTGCCACCTCCCAAGGCTGGTTCCTTGGCATATTGTCAGAGATACCGATGTCACACTGTCATCTTGTTTCTTGTGGGGACATCCTGACTAAAAGTCTAAGAACGGCTTTACTCGTGGCCGCTGCTATTGTAATTGCACTGCTTAAATCTTTAAAGAGGTACCAAGCCAGGCTTGAAGATACAGGCCTGTAATCACAGCCACCCTTGAAGTTCAGCCTGCCTGGGACAGAGTGAGTTCCAAGCCTGCTGGGACAGCTTAGCATGACCCTGCCTCAATATAAAAAGTGAAAGAGGGGCCAGCAAGATCGCTCTGTGGGTAAAGGTGCTTCCTGCCAAGCCTGATCCCGGATCCAGATGGTGGATGAGGAGAAATGACACTTCACAGGGGTCCTCTGACCTCCAGATGGCTGGTATAACACACACGTAACCCTTACAAAATAGAGTCTAGTTAAAAGCATAGGATATTAAAAAAAAAAAAAAAAAAGAGTAATGCACATGATGCTCCAGGTTCAATCCTCTAAATAAATAAATAAACAAGTGGACAAGATATTTTAGCTTTAAGTTCCTCAAGTCTCCTTGCTGTCCACAGTGGCTCCCAGCAAGGAAAGGTCAAGGTAATGAAAGAATATTAGTTCCTGGGACAGACTGACTGGGCTCAAACACCAGCTATGTGGCAGTGGGTAAGTGGCCCTCTCTGTGCCTTGGCATCTTCATCTGTAAATGGCATAATAACAGTAGCCAAGGTGCCCTCTAGAAGCTGACTGTCCTGGGGCCGGTTGCTCCAGTTGGCTGGGAATAATTGCTTTTGCATGCTTCTGCCTGTGGCTAGAAGGGGAAAAAAAAAAAAAAAAAAAACAGAGGAAGAGAATGGCCCTCTGCCTACAGCTACCTTGGAGAGCGGAGGGAGGATGAAGGGCAACTCATTTGTTGGTGGAGAAAGGTCCAGGAAGGGGGGTGGGGTGGGGCTGCAGAAAAGGGGAGAGGGAAAAGGTTGGGGAGACAGAGAGGAAATAGGGAAGACCTCACCCCTAACCTGCCGTGTACACCGGGTTGGGCAGCTGACAGCCCAGTAAGCAGAGATGAGGTGATGACATGGGTAGAGGCGGGTCGCTAGGGAAACCCCTTAGACCACTCCTCCACCCTTTAGTCCCAGCCTCAGTGCCTGGGGTGGGGAGCCTGTTCCTCACTGACTCATTTCAAGGACTGCACACCTTATCTCAGGGCACAGGATGCCAGAGACTGGATGTGGCAGCAGCCTCACAGTCCTGCTGCGATCGATAACTGACTCAAAACTATCCTCTCTCATTAGGACAGGGGCCAGCAAGATGGCTCAGTGGCTAAAGGGGCTTGCTGCCAAGCCTGATCCCCAGGATCCACATGGTAGATGGAGAAAAATGACACCTCATAGGTGTCCTCTGACCTCCATACGGATGCTGTGTCACACAGAGTCCAGTTAAAAATAATAAAACATGAAAAAGAGTAACACGTGTTATGTTCCAGGTTCAATCCTTGTCATGAATCAATTAGCAAAGGAAAAAAAAATAAGATGAAGGAACGAGAAATTTTAGCTTTAAGATCCTCCAGCCTCCTTGCTGTCCTCAGTGGTCCCAATAGTAAGAGAAGCTAAGCCGGGCGGTGGTGGCGCACGCCTTTAATCCCAGCACTCAGGAGGCACAGGCAGGCAGATCGCTGTGAGTTCGAGGTCAGTCTGGTCTACAAAGCAAGTCTAGAACAGCCAAGGCTACACAGAGAGACCCTGTCTCGAGGGAGGAAACAAAAAAAAAAAAGAAAGAAAGAAAGAAAAGAAGAGAGAGAGAGAGAGAGAGAGAGAGAGAGAGAGAGAGAGAGAGAAGCTGGTGTTTGTGGATGAGCAGAACCCAGCTCCAGTGATACACAGAGGGTGACCCAGCTCTGTCTGGGGCCTCCTGTGGGGTGGATTCCTTTGACCAATTAAAGGTGACAGGCTTGTTTCTATTACCGAGGGCTAGCAGCACTTAATGTGTGCTCCACATGCATTATATCATTAAGTGTTGGTAACCCTGTGAGGTGTATGTTATTCACCTCCACTTAATAGTCTCCTCATTTCTGAGACAATGAAGCATGCTCAAGGAGGGGGTGGTGGAGGAATGACCTACCCAGGTCCCTGAGCAAGGCAGGGACCAAGCCTGGGTGGGCCCCTGTGACTCTGAAGCCCATATATTTAGCCACACGCCTAAGTAACCTCCACCATAGATCAGGAACAGAGATGGATGACTCTCTTTGGCTTTGATCGTAAGTCTTTCTTCCCAGGTTTCTCATGAGAGGGCTTGCCCAAAGCCAGCTTGACTTCCCGTATGGATTTAAGGTATTCTGTGTAGAGGAGGAGACTATGCCTGACGGCTGTATATCAAAAATGCTTGTCACACCAGCCCTGACAAAAAGCACTTCCATTACTTCTCCGGGGAGTAAATATAAGTTTGAGTGACAGGGCACAGCTACTTAGGGATGAGTTTGGGGTACAGTCTCAACTCTATGCGTCCCCCTCGCAGCTTATATGAGAACACCAGGAGTAATGTGATCTGGAAGTTTCCTCAAGCTCTTTGCATTTTTTTTGAGACAGGGTTTCTCTGTGTAGCCCTGGTCATCCCAGAATCTTGCTCTGTAGACCAGGCTGGCCTCGAACTCGGAGATCTGCCTGCCTTTGCCTCCAGAGTGCTGGCATTAAAGGCCTGCGCCACCACTGTATTCTTATAAAACACCCTAACATGAGTTTTAGTGTTACCAGAAAGGTCTGAACACCTGTACCTTCTGGTAGGTTTGGCCTGAGACCTGGACCAGACCCTTGTGCTTTCTGTACCAAAGCAGGCTCCAGAGCAGCAGCGTCCTCTAAACAGTCTCAGGTCTGTGGGAGAGCGCAGCTATCTTGTGATGGTATTTTTGGCAGAGCACAGAGTGCTCAGGCACAGACGACACTAAGAGAAGCCTGCAGAAGTCACCCAATGGGGGGCGGGGGAGGCACATGGAGCTAATTGCTATCTGGGTTGTTTTTGTTTTTGTTTTTGTTTGGTTTTGATCTAAAAACCTTCATGTAGTTGAGGATGACCTTGAACTTCTGGTCTCCTGCCTAAGCAGTGCTGGATTTACAGGCCTGTATCATCAGGCCTGGCTTAGTGCGGAGACAGAAATAAAACCCAGAGCTTCAGGCATGCAAGGTGAGTACTCTACTCATGGACCTCCTCAGGCCTCAAAAGTCTCACTCTTTGATTTATGCCCCAACTGGAAACTACTTCAGGCATCCAAACAACCAAACTGGACAGGACAAAACAGTTGAGCTTCATAAAGATTTGCTTCCTATGCCAGGGACAGCGTGTGGTGATGAGGGTGGCAACATGGTTCTGAGCGTGTGCCGTGGGCACACTTTCCACAAACGTGGACTTCTGGAAGGGTGGAGCTTTGTGCAAACACTGACACCACAAAACTCATACAAAGGTAGGAATCCAGCGAGATGACCCCTAGAGGGAGCCTCTTGCCTGAGGAGGTTTCCAGGCTCCTCATAAACTGAAAACCTATGTTGAAAGGCCAGAGTCTTTTCTCAACTCTTGCACAATTTAATCCCTTCTCACCGCTGCTTCTGCCCTTGACCCTCCAGCCGTGCCCTCCCCGTCCCACCTCAGGGCTTGCTGAATAAGGAAGTTCTAACCCATCTTTTTTTTCACAGTGATTCCACACAAAGCTTGGAACAGTGTGTGTGTGGGGGGGGTGGTGGTGGTGGTGTGTGTGTGTGTGTGTGGGGGGGGGGGTGACGGGAGTGTTTAAATTTTCCAAGTTCAAAGACGGCTTCTTCAAGAAACAACAGAACTGTGTTTTGATTCCCTCTGCCTTTCTCCCAAGGGTCAGCAAAGTGTATTCCTTCTCCCCCCAAGGACTCCAGGGAACACTTGACCCCTTCTGTATGACTTAACTCCTTCTGGCCTTAGCGCCTCAAGGTTTCTGTGTGTGGCTCACACTCCCAGTGTGACCTGGGCTCCTGTGCTAACTTCTGCTAGACTGCAGCTCCATGAAAGGGTTAGATGCTCTGTGTCTGTACATCACCAGGGGGTCCTGACCCAGCAGGTGGCTCCATGAGTGGACGCACTGATGCACTGACTGTTTGATCACATCTTGCCGAAGCAAGAATTTAGGAACCAGAATGAAAATCTTCCGAGCCTATAGGAGCCATGTGAGTTGGTACATCCTGGTTGAAGGTCAGGACCAAAGACTTCAGAACCTGATTAGCTAGAGAGCATCAGTGATGTCAGCAAGCATGACTATCTCCCAGCTTGTGATGCCTGGCAAAGGCTGGTATTAAAACCAGAGTGGGGTTGCTGGGCACCTACGGGAGGGGGAAATTGGAACCTATTTTAGACAGCCTCCTACCTTAAGCAAGAGTGAGATTGTGCTGACGTTTGTGGGCATTGTTATATTTTGTTGTTTATATTTATTTATTTAGCTTTTTGAGACAAGAACTCATGTAGGCAAAGGGAGGGGACTCAAACTCTCTATGAGCTGAGGATAACCTTAAACATTATAAAGTTGACCTATTAGCTAGGTGTGGTGGCACACGCCTTTGATTCCAGCACTGGGAGGCAGAAGCAGGTGAATCTTTGAATTTGAGGCCAGCCTGGTCTACAGAGTGAGTTCTAGGACAACTAGAGCTATACAGAGAACTCTGTCTCAAAAAACCGATAGATAGATAGATAGATAGATAGATAGATAGATAGATAGATAGATAATTGACCTATTGAGGGCAACCACTGTAAGAAAAAGTTGCAAAATAGAATCCCACAGTGCTCTTGTGGCGCTGTCATAAGCTCTGTGTCTCCATTTCTTCATCTGAAAGGAAGAAACGGTACAACTTCCAGAGCTGTGCTCTATAGAGACTGAAATCAGTCAGAATACACAGGGGCTTAGAGAGGCAAGGCTAACACACAGTCAAGACAATGTAAGCCCTGACTATGAATGCCTGGTTTCTGAGGTTGACCATTCCCACAGTCCTCTGTGACCGTGTCGCAATCAGCACTGACAAGGAACACATGAGGCTTCTGACTTTCCTTCCGACTGGGGGATGAGGCAAGAGAGACATACACATAGTTATCAATAGCTGACCTTCCACAAAGCCTCCACTAACGGATTCTGATCTCTAGGTTGGCCCCAGGGCAGTGTGGATGATGCTCTTCTTAGGATCTCTCTCATCCATCCCAGACATGGAGAGCAGAGACAGGATACGCACCTGTCACTTGGCCTGAAAGATGCTTCACCTCTCATATAAAACCCTAAAAGCCTTTGATCTCAGGACTCGGGAGGCAGAGGCAGGTGGAGCTCTGTGAGTTCGAGGCCAGCCTGGTCTACAAATCGAGTCCAGGATAGCCAAGGCTAACACAGAGAAACCCTGTCTTGAGAAACTAACCAACCAACCAACCAAAAACCCTAAAGGCTGGATGTAGCAGCACACATGTACTGTCAGTTTTTGGGAGGTGGAGGCTGGAAGATCATGTCAGGAGTTCAAGGCCATCTTTAACCTTATAGCAAATTTGAGGCCAGCCTGCCTCAAAAAACAAAAACAAAAACCCAAAATGAAACCAAACAACAAAAACAAAACAAAACAAAGCCACGTATTTCTTCTCATTATCCCCACCCCCCCTTTCCACCACACATTCTCTCTCTCTCTCTCTCTCTCTCTCTCTCCTCTCTTCTGATCTTGTGGAAGACTCAGAAAGGCACAGTGTTTCTGAGTTTCCTCAGAGGAAAACTATGCCATTCTCAGTCGTTGGTTAAGAAGCCCCTGGTTGCCACCTTAGCTTCTAGAAAAGCTGAGGGTGGGGCGGGGCTGGGGGTGGGGTTGTAGCTATGTTAAGCTGTATGGAAATGGCTCCCCATCCCCATGGCATTTCCTGGAAGCAGGAAGGAATTAGCAGAAGGTAAGTCACTGCCGCTCTGGCTCCTTGACAGAACCTCGGAACAGTGGGTGGCTTACAAAGCCATGAGTAGGCAAATGGTGAGACACAGGTGGAAAGTTGGGCAAAGTGGGAAGAACGGACAAAACAAGGGAAGCACTGCAAAACCAGGGAAATCCTTACTAGGCGCCATGGGTGGTAGAAGGATGGCAAGAAAAAAACCATCTGGAAGAGTACCCCTATATGAAGCAGAAAAGTTTGGTTCTGTGTCACCAGGAATCTGGACCCTGTGCTAACATGGGTAATATATGTATGGGCTTATGATTCCCTGTGTGTGTGTGTGTGTGTGTGTGTGTGTGTGTGTGTGTGTGTGTGTGTGTGTGTGTGTGTTACAGCTGAGGCTGTTCTTGAAAGCCTGACCTTTCTGCTTCCGATTCCCAAATGTGTGCCATCATGCCCAGTTCATAGGATTCCATTTCTTAAGCCTTATTGTACAATAATAATAGTTAATATTCTCTTCTGTCATCCACATAGAGACCAGACTAGGCAGATGCATGTCCATGCGTGTGATACCCTGTGGTCTAAAGGAATTGTTTGCTATACATACATACATACGTACGTACATACGTACGTACATGAGAGAGAGAGATGTTTACTTGTATATTTGTCCATACCTGTGTGTTCAGAGGCCAAGAAGGACATCAGCTGTCCTGCTCGGTCACTCTTCGTCTCATTCCTTTGAGACAGTGTCTCTCAGTGGACCTGAAGCTAGGCTGGGTAGCCAGCAAGCCCCAGTGATCCTCCTGTCTCTGACCCCACAGTGCTGGTGATTTAAGGGCACATGTGACCATGTCAGTCTTTTTTTGTGGGTCCTGGGGTTCAAACCAGGTCCTCATGCTTATGCAAAGAGTGCAATTAGCCATCAAGGCATGTCTCTAGCCCCGTGAAATGGTTTTAAGACAGAATCTGCTTTTAGAGGGATAGCATAACCATCCCTCACACTCTAGAAGAGTCTGTGGCAGCACATTACTCCAGCTCTTACAACAGTGCTAAGGAAGAAAAGAACCTTCAGGAACCACAGAAGGACACGTGGAGAACCTGTGCATAAAGGTAGCAGCAACCTTATGGCTGAAAAGGAGGTTTATATTTGACTTTAAGATTCAGTGGAGTTTTTTTTTTTAAGCATAAAAGCAATGTCTGGCTCTTTTTGTCTAAGTGGCTTTTTGCACCACTTGAGGAGTGTACAGACAGAAGGGATGCGACGACCCATGGTATATGCCAAGGTTTGTCTAAAAATATTGTACACCTGTTCTGCGTTTTGCACACTGGTCATATTTTGTCAGTGAAGTAAGTACTCATAACGCTTGGAGGAATGTGTTTTTCCTTCCAAGTCTGCAATGTTTTTCCCTTTTGTAAGGCAAACCTCCTCTTCTCTTCTACCTGTAGTACAATACACTGGGGCCATTATTCATCTGGCCACACCCATCACTCCAGCTGCTTTTAACCACTCCTATCCTTGCCCCAGTGGTATTTAAATAGTAAAATTTAACAATAGTTCAAATTGTCAAATTTTTTTGTAAAATGTATTAAATAGTTTGTTACACACACATACACACATTATATGTATTTTTCACACTGATTTAGCTAACATTTTTGGCTGCTCCCAGAAGGCACATCATCTAGTGTCCTGGGTTTAAATCAACTTACCAAACCAGGGAGTGCTGGACTTTGGTTTCCCTTAGTGTCTCAAAACTAGAAACACAAACTCCACGGTATTTATTACTAGGATGTGAACAAAATAGCACTTCAGGTGTTGCTGTAGGGTTTTTAATTCTCTGCAAATCTTACTATTCAATAAGGTGTTGATGTTAAAAAGAGAGCCAAGGCTGGGCAGTGGTGGTGCACGCATTCAATCCCAGCACTCGGGAGGCAGAGGCAGACGGATCACTGTGAGTTCGAGGCCAGCCTGGTCTACAAAGCCAGTCCAGGACAGTCAAGGCTACACAGAGAGACCATGTCTCAAAAAACAAAAAACAAAAACGAGAGAGAGAGAGAGAGAGAGAGGCAAAGAGAGAGAGAGAGAGAGAGAAACAAGAGAGACAGAGAGAGACAAAGACAAAGGGAGAGAAAGAAAGAGCCAAGCCTATAATCCCAGCATTTGGGAGGCAGGTAGAGGCAGAAGGATCATCACAAGTTCAAACCCAATCCAGTTCACAGTGAGTTCCAAGTCATCCAGGATTATGAAACGACACCCTGTTTCTGAAACCTAAATATCAGTTTAACCAACCAGCAAGCAAACAAGACAGGTCTGCATTTAGTTTTCTGATTAAACAGGGCTGAAGTTACAGACTTTGTGACTTCCAAAAAACTGAGAACCTTTAAGTACTCGTCTTCACTGACAGCTCTGCCTGCCTGCCTGTCCTGTCTCTTGGCATCTTAGGCTGGCCTGCAACTCAACGTACAGCTCTTGAACTCGAGATCTTCCGGCTCTACTGGCCTATGTGCTGGGGTGCTGAATTGAAAGTGCATGCCGTCTGGAATGGATTTTCTGACGTGTTTTTAAAGATAGGGTGTCATGTAATACAGATTGGCCTTACCCTTGCTGTGTAGCCAAGGGTGACATTGAACTCCTGACCCTCCTGCCTCACCTCTCCAAAGTGGTAGGTATGCAAGTAGCACGCCTAGCTTTTTTGTTGGCAGGAGGACAAGTTCTCACATCCCCCAACTACACTGAGGTCACGGTGCTCCCTTTTGCACAGCCACGTGTGCTAAGTGACTCAATGTGATTACACAAAGAGACCTATAACTTCAAGTACCTTCTAGACACCACTGCCTCCTGATTGAATGTTTTCTTTGAAGGTTTGCTTACAATTTTACGTGGGTAAAGTGATGGCTGCGGTTAGGTCCCTGGAGCCCTTATAAAGGTAGAAAGGAGATCTGACTCCATAAAGCTTTCCTCTGACTTACACACACACACACACACACCATCACACATACACAAACACACACATCATCATACACACCATCACACACCCACACACACAAATACACATACACACACACCACTAAAAATAATTTTAAAAGGGTATCTGTGATGGGATGAGAGATGGGAGCAAAGTCAGAACAGTCAGCTGGAAGCTCACAGGGCAACTAACGTGGACTTCCACAGCAAGCACACTCAGCAAAGCAACAGAAATTAAGAGAGAGACTTTGCTTCAAAAACAAAGTAGAGTGCCCGCACCCGCTTGATGGCTCAGCAGGTAAAGGCACCAGATGACCTGAGCCATCCTGGAACCCACACAATAAAGAAATGACTCCTTCAGGCTGTCCTCTAACCTCTACACAATTGCCCCACACACAATTTTTTTAATTAAAAAATATATTAAAATCTTCAAACTCAAATATTAAGAGAAACTCATTAGTTACAAGTTAAATTCCATCAACAACAAAATTGGTGGCTAAACTTAATGCCCCAAAAGCCACACTAAAAGTCCAATCAAATGCCAACTAGCTTTAACATTTATATAGTAGGAACCTTTTTTTTTTTTTTTTTTTTGAGACAGGGTTTCTCTGTGTAGCCTTGGCTGTCCTGAACTCACTTTGTAGACCAGGCTGGCCTCGAACTCACAGAGCTCCACCTGCCTCCGCCTCCCGAGTGCTGGGATTAAAGGCAAGCGCCACCATGCCCGGCCTAATCCATTTTTTTTAACCCTAGAGGGTATAGAAGTTCATTCATTATTGCTCATGCTTCTAAAATGTAGCCACTTTTCATTTTAAATAAAATATACCTAAAGGAAGCTGGAGAGGTGTTTCAGTAGTTAAGAGCACTGGCTGTTCTTCCAGAGGACCTGGGTTCAATTCCCAGCAACCACACAGCATCTTACAACTATCTGTATCTCCTGTTCTGTGGATCCAACACCCACACATAGACACATGCAGGAAAAAATGCCAAGTTACATAAAATAAAAGTAAATTAATTTAAAATACATATACCTGAAGGATTCTTTCCCAAGAACAAAATCAGAGCTTTTGTTCCCTCATGCTTCAAAGGCCAAAAAGCAACAAAGCGCTCACAGAAGTCTTACAAAGGCTTGCCTCTGGGAAGCACTTTAGTAACAGTAAGTAATAGTAATTTACAAACAAATGGCAGGTGCTAGACGCCTGTTATTGAAGATTGCTCCGGGAAGTTACAGTAAGTACAGGCAAGGAATGAAAATAAGCTCAGAAGTCAGTGAGTTTTAGAAGTATCGTTACACTAAATCTGCAGCCTTTAGCACAGGGAAATCACACAATGCTTCTAAAACGAGAGAAGAGGGGCTGGAGAGATGGGGCAGCAGTTGGAAGTCAGTGCTGCTTTTGACGCACTTTGAAATACTTTGTATCTTTTTTTATTTTTTATTTTTTGGTTTTTTTGAAACAGGGTTTCTCTGTGTAGCCATGGCTGTCTTGGAACTCTCTTTGTAGACCAGGCTGGCCTTGAACTCACAGCAATCTGCCTGCCTCTGCCTCCCAAGTGCTGGGATTAAAGGCGTGCGCCACCACTGCCCAGCTCAATACTTTGTATATTTTGCAAAGCACCACCATGACCGCTGGGCATGGTGCTACAGTATCCCAGCCAAAGTCCATCTGTTAAAAGTCTTGGTTCTCAGAGTGGCCCAATTGGGAGATTCTGTGGGCCTTTAAGAGGTGGAGTGCATTGGGAGGCCCTTAAGTCCTTGCAGCTGGATCCCTGATGGGGCTCCTGGGATTTGACATATCCTCTCTTAACTCCTGATCCCCTAGCCTCTACCTCCCAAATACTGGGATTACAGACATGTGCCACCATGTCCAATTAAACTGTTTCCTAGTTAATAGCCTCAATAATGAAAACCTATGGATATACATGGCTAAATGCTATCCACTAGACTCTTCGTAGTAACACTTCTGTAAGAACCTTTACAAGTATGTGTCTGGTACATCAAAAATAGGTTTATTCTCTTCACCTCAGATAACAATATCAACGAATGTGAGGGAATACAACTTAGTATTTAAGGGCATGAACCCTGCCGTGACCATCTGAGTCTGAATCCAGAGTCCTGGGCTAAGGTTTTTGTGCCTCAGTCTCTTCCCCACCCCCGCCCCACGTGGTCCGTAAACTGGGTTAGAACTGTGCTTGGCACACAGAATGCTACTGAAGTATTTAACTGGATCACTTGTAAAGTTTTACAACTGCCTTCAACAAACACAAATGCATGACTTTTCCAGTTGCGTGCACAGATATCGATTCTAGATCTTTCCAAAAGAGGAAAAGATTTTCCAAGTATACTGCGGAAACTAAGGGAATCTGATCTCAGGTGACCTCCCAGCACAGTTGACAATGTCATGGCTCTTATTCAGCAGTGACAAGTTCATGCGGCCTTCTGCTTTCCTCATCTGTTCTTACACTGTTCCCAGCTTCTGTCAAAGGCATGCATTCCAGCCAGCCAAGGGTAGAGAGAAAGCCTTCTTTATCTGTGGCTTTGCAGCTATGGATTTACCACCTACAAGCAGAAAATACTTGAAAGCGTTTGTCCTTATTCAGTATGTATACTTCAGTCATTTTCCCTTAAACAATATAGCATAACAGATATTTATATAGCATAACAGGTATTATAAGCAGTCTAGAAATGATTTAAAGTATATGGGAAGGTGTGCATGGGGCATATGCAAATAGCCTATGCTCTATATTAGGCTTTGAGCATCCCTGGAGTTTGGAATCTGTTGAGGTCCCGAAACTGATCCCCAAGGGATACCGAGTGACAACCGGATAATTTATATTCCATGCCTATGATAGTTTCTGTTTGTACAGAGAACAGGTATGGAGGAAAGCCTCCAACGGGCATTTTATTTCCTCACTCTAAGTATGTCCAAAGACACAGAGTTTAGTTTCTATGTTACAGTAGCTTTATTATGTATTGTTTTGAGACAGTGTTTTCCTGAATAGCCCTGGCTGTCCTGGAAATCGCCCTGTTTATACTAGGTTGGCCTCGAACTCAGAGATCCGCCTGCCTCTGCCTCCTCTGAGTGCTGTGATTAAAGCCATGCATTACCATGCCTAGCTCTCAGTGACTTATTTTTAAATAACCTAAGTCCTGAAGGCTACATTAAATCTCTCAGTTAAGATGGAAATTTACACTGTGAAATTTACACCAACATACATTTAGAAAAGCATCAACTCCAGGGTATCTTTAGCTTTTCCCTCAAGAAAGAAGTTATCACAACAAATGAACAGTGCTGCCAGGTCAGGAGGCATTTTTTGTTGTTAGGTTTTTTTCTTTTTGTTTTGTTTTGTTGTTTTTTGAGATGAGGTTTCTCTATGTAACAGCCCTGGCTGTCCTGGACTCACTTTGTAGACCAGGCTGGCCTGGAACTCACAGTGATCCACCTGCCTCTGCTTCCTGAGTGCTGGGATTACAGGCGTGCGCCACCACATATTTTGCCTGCAGAAAGCCTGTGCTTTGTGTGGTGGCTTTCACCTATAATCCCAGCAGGAGGATCAGGTTCAAAGGTGACCATCAGCCATAAAATGAAATAGCCTGGGCTACTTGGAAAAAAAAAATTTCCAGAAAATGTTAGGCACTGGCAGTAGAAGCCACTAACTCTGAAGTCATCATTTCCACTTCCTAGGCAGAGTGCAACCTGGAACCGCCCACTAGGGTTGGGCATACAGAGGCTGCGGCAACACCTACAGTAACTGAGGACAAAAAGATAGGGCATACCTATGTTTACATTATTTGTAAATCATACAAACTACAGAACTTCTCAAACTGTAAACCAAGAAGTCTTCACACCGAAGACCTGAAGTGATGACAGTGAGGATAAAACAGACCTAGGGTTAAGTTGTAAGCTTTTCCAAATGTGCTAGGCACATGTTCCTTTAAGACAATTTCCATTCCTAATGAGAGAACAAAACAAAACATGAAAACAGGGCTTCTGTTCACTCTCTAAAAAACAAAACAAAAAAACCTACTCAGACGCCAAGCTCAAATCAAATGTTTTCCTGAAACCAATCAAGATAAAATTTAATCTCTCTCAAGTACCAGATGAACGTGAACAGACTAAGGTGGCCTTTCCCTAAGAGCCGAATTTCGTGTCCAGTCTTCACAAGTTCTTTTGTCTTTGTTGTTTTGTTCCCTCTAGCTTTTTCTTCCAAGTTAAAGCTATGAGAATGTCACTGGTTTCTGTCAACTGGTGGTTTAATTATTGTTGCTGTTCAAACTGTGATCCTAACAGCTCGGAACTGGTGACCTGGGCACTGGGAGGCTCGGAACTGGTGACCTGGGCACTGGGAGGCTTCTTGCCATCTCATACTTCTTCATAGCCCCATTCTGTCCACAAAGGAACAAAGGCCTCACCATGGTGCACAAGGAACAGTTTCCTTCTGTTATTTCAGTGCTTGTTGCCTTAAAACTTTTATTGCTCTAGACAGCTAGGGTGACAAAAGGCTTTTGTAGGCTTCTGCCTAAAACCCTTGTTTCGCTGGTAACCGAGACAATGCTGGTGCCTTACTACAAACGCAGAGCCGGTTCTTCCCAGTTCAAGGCAATTTTCTCACAAATATTCTATCAGCACATATCAGCAAACATTTAAACAGTATAATGACTTGTCTTAAAAGTTTTATTTTGCTTTTAAAAGACACGGTCTACGTAGCTCTAGCTGGCCTGGAGCTTGGTTCTGTGTCTGCCTTAAGTGCTAGGATTAAAGGAAATTTGCCACCACAACCTTTCATTTTAATAGTGCCTTAACTCATCAGCCAATTTTTTAAAATTCCTCAAGAAAATTCTATAATTTCAGGCATTATCAGTAACTAATCTGTTAAAGCCCCTAACTGGGTTGGGTACCATCTACAAACAAACCCACCCCCAAAAAACAGCATGTAAAAGTTTCACTGGGAAAAGAAACAAACATTAATGTTTAACAACTCTTCCAACTGTGGATGGTTTTAATCCTAAATTCTCTCTAGCTATAGATAATAGCTGAATTTAAAGGATCATAAACAAAACCTTTGAAGGGTAGGCCAACCGCTTTTTTAAAGCTCCTCCATCTATACTTCAAATAAATGCTATTAGATTATGACTTCATCCTATAACCTGGCTCTCTCCTAGACACATGATATTTTAAGTAACAATTGCTATAAAGCAGGCTTAACCAGCCTTAACATACTGTTCCTGATGAAGGTTGTTATAAAACAATGCTGCCCCAAACACTGGTTACCCTGATTTTGTTTATTTTTTAAAAGACAGGGTCTCATGTAGCCTGGGGCAACCTTGAATTATGTATTCAAGGACAACCTTGAACGTCTCATCCTGCCTCTACTCCTGAACGCTGCGGTACTAGAGGCATGCGTGTAACACTTGCATTTACAGGATGCCGGGGCTCAACCCCACGGCTTTCTGCTTTCTGCTAGGCAGACACTCTACAGGCTACACCCTCGCTCTGGCAAACTGCTGTGTGAAGAACAGCAGAGCCTCTGAGTTCTTTATTCCTCTGTGGCTCAGTGACCTCGTACGGGCCTTCTTCAAGAGCATGTGCTACCTAGTTTCACCCACAGACTTCAGCAAAGGCTTATTAAAACAAAGACCACAGAATAGGCATTTTTAATTTTAAAGAATTTTAATACAAACTTAATATAAACTATTTCAGTCCCTCTTAACATGTAAGACACTGACTCAAAATACTTTTATACCGTTTTTTCAAGTATTGCACAATATAGGTACAAAATTAATATTTACGATTACATTTTCTTCCATAATATATAGCAAAAATCTTTAAACCTTTAACAGAAAATACATTTTTTTGAAAAAGCAAATATTCGTACATTTTAATTCCACCACTAAAGGAATATCCTGTACACAATTTTCAGAATAGTTTGATGTCTTTAAGATGGATATTATACAATTTCAGTAAAAAAAATACAACATGAAGCTGCTGTCACAGATCACTGTAGTAAAAAGATAGAAATGCAATACCGTGTCGTAGAAACAATATATATATCCTCTGATATTTTACAAACTTTGTACTAAATTAAATTATACAATTAGAAAAGACCAATAAACCCACTTATTAGTGCCAATTTTTTATATATATATAAAAAAAAAAATCAGCCATGTCCTTGCTATATCTTAAATACTGTGAGAGGCCATATCTGAGAGTATACTTTAAAATATACAGTCAGTATAAAATAACTTTTGTGCTTGGTTGGCAAATGAAAAATGATGCATGTTTTATTTTGTAACCAAGCTTGAATGTATCCTTACTATAATCTTAAAAAAAAAAAATCTCAAGGAAGAAAAAAAAAATTCCCCCTTGGGCCGATGCACTTTAACTTGTACGATACATGTTCTCTCTTGTTTTTTTAGTTAGCCATGACAGGCTGGAATTGCTGGTTAGAATACTGCATGTTATTTAAGCTAAAATTCAAGCCATCTACGAAAGACTTCTCGTTGAGGCCCCCGTAGGCCGCAAACACATCAAAGGCATTACTGTACTGGAGGGGACTGAGGTTAAGGGGGCTGTCACCTGGGAACATTCCATTGGTACTACTACCTTGACCCTGCATATTAGGAAAAATAAATTCCTTGGCATTCGGAGAAAGAGCAGAGGTTTGCTGCTGTTGCTGCTGCTGCTGCTGCTGCTGCGGAGGTGGTGGAGGCGGCTGGGATGGCGGCTGCTGCTGCTGCTGTGGCTGCTGCTGGCTGCCCAGGCCCAGCCCATACAGAGAGTGCATGGAGGAGGAGATGGCTTTCTGCTTGAGGATGTCGTTCACACTCAGGCCGAGGCTGACGGGAGAAGTACGCGCTACCTTGCTGCTACGGCCACTATTCTTCATCTTGGTAGAGCCAAACTTGGTGGCAGCGAAAGTGGCAGTGGTAAAGGTTAAAGGCTGAGTGGACCGGGGCATGAAGGTAGGGCTGACAGCAGCAGAGTGACCGAAGGGAGGGGATGGAGAGCTGGACACGGAAGAGGCTGGGTCACTTATGGGCATGAAAACCTGGGCCTCTGGGTTAAAGCTGTTTTTGATCTCCTTATCCAGCTCACATCCATTTTCACTGTTGTCATCCACATAGAGCACCTTCACTGGTCCCTTTTCACCAATTTGGTAGGAAACCTCAAACGGGTCGATCCAAACGCTAAGATCCTGCGGCAGATTGCTGCGAACATCGTCGATGTCCAAACCACTCTCTTTGGATGCTTGTTCGATCACGGGGTCCACTTTCTCCCCTACGTGTATACATCTAAACCCTGATCCTTTGTATGGCTTTTCAGGATACCAGTGCCCTTCATATTTCTTCTTAAGAAGTCTTTCAAGCTCTTCACCAAAAATGTTGACACGTCTCCTGGGAAGCTTATTGTACAAGTAGGAAATAATAAAATTTAGTGCTACTTGGATTTCAAGCTGCATAGCTGCGATGCCACAAAAGTTAGATTTGTTTCAACTCCTCCACCGGAAAAATAAAATTTTTAAAAATCAGTATATGGCAGAGAAACAAATTCTCATTCAAAGTGCTGGTATTAGATTATCCTTCAACCTTTCGTGGTCTTGTTCCTTTAGGAAAACAAAACAAAAGCAAACATGTCCAAATAAGATCAATGTAGTAGCTCCAAAGCCTTTTTATCGGAAGCATTTCATTTTTGAAAATGTCTACTATGCTAGAAAGACTGGAAAATACCGCTACAAAATAAAGGAACAGACAATTAAAAAGGCACTTGCTTCAAGTTCAAAACAGTTACAATTAAAACAGCATTGCATTTTAAGCTATTACATACCTTTTCTGGGTACCTCCAAGAATACGTTTCTTTTCTTTCTCCTCATGTCAGTGTTTACTAGATGTGTATTGCACACTCAATGCACCCACCTACACACTCCACTTTTACAAGCTGGTTGTTAGTTTTTGTGCTATTCACCATTTGGAAACATGTTTAAATCTGCTCCATGTCAAATATTTAGATATGTTGTGTTACAAATTTTTTCTTAATTTTTAAAGAACATGGTGTTAAAATTAAAGACACTAAATAAACTGTCACCTGGGCAGATGATAGAAACCAAAATATTCCCTATAGTTTTAATCATGCCAAGGGCACTCACACAACTGCTCTTCTTGAAAGCTTTTTCTTTTTGGGTACTGTCCCCCCACCCCCCATTATGAAATTCATCTCAGCTGCAAGTGTAAGGAAAACAAGTAGCTTAAAACTCCTATTGATTACTGTTTAAAGGGCATGGTTGCTCAGTTTTATTCTAATTTTTAAAAACTACCTCCTTCTCTCTCTGGAAAAAACGAACAGCCCCTGGAGAGGCTGGAGCAGTAAGGTCGACCTTTAAACGGTTGCTGGATCAGCACTGGGTGGGGATAAGAAAAGATCAAGGGCAAACAGAGGTATTTCCAAGGGAGAGCTATTTGTATACCGAGGTTGATCAAAAAGGGCATTTAAAACAAACTGGTGTTAATCCGTCTGTTCCATTTTCCATATTCTTGGTGACAAAGGGCAAAGAATCTTTCATGTTGCCTCCAAACTATACTTTCCAAACCGAAAGCCAAGTGCCGACAGAGAGCAGATTCAGCTGGATTGCTTAAAGGTGCTGCCGAGCCCAGCCAGGCTGGGTGGAAGGTAGTTTTTAAAGCAACGCCTTAAGACAGGACTGTGAAGAATTACATAAACAGCCAGTTGGGTCTCATTAGATTTCTGCTCACAGCGCCGGGAGCCCGAGTGCTACGGCAGCAGCAACAGCCGGAGGTGGAGGAGGAGGAGGAAGACTACTAGCCTTGCTCCGGGAGGAGGAGCTCGCCCGGGGAAATGGAGAGCAGGCTCTCCGGCCGCCCCGGGGACGCGGCCCCAGGCACCGGCAGGTCGCGGCGCGGGCCGCCTTGCCCTCCCCTCCCCCGCCGTAACCTGACCCTGCCGTCCCCCCCCCCCCCCGCTCCGCTCCCCGCTCGAGGCTCCTGGGACCTAGCCAGCATCCCGGAGCACCGGGCCGGGCCGGATCCCTGTACCCCGGCGCCCCATCCCCCCTCCACCCGCTTAAACGCCCCTGTCCCCCACCCCGGTTGCTCCCATCTCCCGGCCGCCGAGCCTCGGGGCTCCATTCCCTGGGGTCCCCGCGGCCCCCCTCCGCAGCCGGGCTCGCAGGACGCTGCAGCCCCTCCCTCGGGCCCTAGCCGCCGCCCCGCGGTACTTACAGGCTGCTCCGGGGCTGCGGCCGCCGCCGAGCGCGGCTGGGAGAGGGAGAAGGGGCAGCGGGCGGGGTCGCGGGTGGGTCGGGAGCGGCGAGGCGGCCAGGTGCAAGACGTCGCCACCGCCGGACGCGCGACAGACGCCTCGGGCGGGCCCGGGAGCTCGCTGCTCTGGCTTAGGGGTGGCGGGGACGGCAGGCTTGGACGAGAGCGCTCGCTTCTCCACACAGCTGCCCGGCGGCCCGGCCCTGCGTCCCCGTCCAGCGCCCTCTGCGCGCCGGGCCAGAGCTTCGCTCCTTCTGCCGCGGCGCGCGCCCCGCCTCTCGTTTTATAGCCTCCTCCCCGCCCCCATCCTCCGCGGGGGTGCGCGCCGCCCGCGTCACAGTCCCGCCCTCCGCACCCCGCATCCCCGGGCCGCGCCGACTCCGCCCCTGCCCCGCCCCCAGCCGCCATTGGCCAAGTCCCGCCTGCCCACGTCCAGACGGCCACCGATAGATGGCCACGCCCTTCTGTGCGCCGCTACGACCAATTAGCTGGCAGCGTCGAGAGGGTGGGGGCGTGGTTAAGAGACATTAGCACGGGATTGGAGGAGGGTGGGAGGGGTGGGGCGGCTGGGCCGCCGGGTCCTGAAGCGGGGGGGAGGGGAGCGGAGCAGGTGGCGACACGGCGGGGGCCGGCCGCGAGGGGAGGCCGAGGCAGGCAGGGGGAGGGAGGGCAAAGTACACGGGAAAGGCTGCTTCCCAGGGCGTCTGTGGCCGAGGAGAGCCCCATTCTTGAGCGAGCTATCCTGAGGGTCTCCAGCCCACCCCCGGGTGACCGGGACTCGTGCGCCCGGTTCATTGAGTATTAATCCCCGCAGGGCTTAGGCCAACCGCCACCCCGAGAATGACGACTGCAGAACCTGGGGGCGGGGAAGGGAGGCCACCTCGCTGCACCTCCCGCCCAGGTGACAGTTTAACTGCCTCTGCAAGCCCCCACCCCCTCGGCCAGACCTCCCTGGGTCATCCGGCAGCAGCTCGCAAATGGAGGGTTGCTTGAGACCGTAAGAAACGCCGTCTTAAAATCAAACGTCCCAGCGAGCGACACGATGCCAAACCGCCTATGCGACGGCGTGCGCGCCCACGCGTGCATCTTGAGGGCTTTCACCCAGGCGCACGAAATAAACACGGTGCCTTGCTGAGGAACCCGCGAGAGTTTCTGAACTGTGTGAGGGGTGGCTAGGGAGTAGGGACGCAAGGGACTCCAGGGGCGCCGAGCGGCGCCGTTTCCACAACCTGCAGCCCAGAAATCCGAGTCACGTCGGGAGTGGAACGGGGCGTTCCTCTCGGCTAAAAATATTAACTCACAGGTAGCAACGAAGCCTGATTGGTCGCGCCGGACCTTAGCGGCCACGCGATTGGCTGTCTGGTCTCCAGGAGACGGACGTCAAACTCGGACGGGGTAAAGGCTAGGGAAAGCCAAGCAGAGGAGGGGGGTAGAAAGCGAAGCGGTGAATGAAACGCCCAGGGCCTGGCCTTCCCCTCCTGGGCAATCGGGGCATGCTTCCTGGAAAAAAACCGGTCCCGGTGCTGCCTTGCCCTTTAACACGGCAGCGCGGACATTTCTAAGCCTCTGTCTAGAGGTTAAACCGCAACTCACCTTCTGTGTAGACCATCTGTACCACCCCGGGCACAAACCCTCGTCTACGCGGCCCGCCAAGAAGCCTTTCGTGTTATGGGTGTAGGTTTTTTTTTTTTTTTTTTTTTTTTGCACTCGGACCTGCTTGCGTGGGTTTCCACCTCTTCTTTTAGAAGGAACAGCTTTGAGAAAGGATATTTCTAAAGTCTCACAGCGAGTGAGAAGGGGAGGGTTGGTGGAATGGGCCGAGTGGTGCGGCGGGGACCGGTCACGTGACCCATTTCGGGTTTGTTGCCCAGGTTCCTAAAACTTGGGCAACGCTTTCTTGAGAACATAGAAATTTCATTCAGAAACGCTTTCAATTTTCTTTTTCTTTTTTTTAATTTCGGCTTTTTAGTTGCAGAGTGGGGTTAAATTGTGAGCGCACTGGCATTTAAAATTGAAGCATCCGTCAACAAAATATTTTTAATATAAATTATTCTTCCAATGTTTTCCTCAGATGTGTGTTTTTGCTTTTCTAGAATGAAAGTCAATTTTTTTTTACAGAAATAATAAAGCATTTTAAATTCTATAGTTAATTGGGCACAGAAATTGCAAGAATCTAGGTAAGATATTTTGGGAATGACTTACCAAGAGAAACACTTTATTTTTAATGTGCCCTAGAAGCATAATTTATTACCATTAGGTAAATAGTGGTACTGTACCAAACGCTCAGAATTACAGACATATGTGCTGGGCCATGTGTCTTGAGCTGTAATTTGGAAAATATATCACTATAATTAGAGAGCATATTAGGCTTGGCTGGGATTAAAATGTCTAACTGAAAATAGATGAATCATGACTTTGTTAAGCTTATCTATACTTTTCAAGAATTCTCTAGAGGAAATTAATCTCTCTCTCTCTCTCTCTCTCTCTCTCTCTCTCTCTCTCTCTCTCTCTCTCTCTCTCTCTCTCCTCCTCTCTCTCTCTCTCTCCTCTCTCTCTCTCTCTCTCTCTCTCTCTCTCCTCCCTCTCCCTTCCTGTCTCCCTCCCTCCCCCCTCTCTTGAATTTCTCCAGTCTCAGATATAAAGTACTAAAGCATTTATCTGCTAGAGACTGGTTAAATATCAGTAACAGCAGCTTAAAAATGTACAAGTTAGTTGGGCACTCTGAAGTACACCTATAAATTCCATCACTCAGCTTGAGACAGGAGGATCACAAGTTCAAAGCCAGCCAGGACTACAAGGCAAGTTCTAGGCCAGCTGAGCTCCATGTTTCAAAAACAAAACAAAATAAAATCAGACAAAATTGTTACTGGTTAATTCCAGGATCTTGAGGGTGTGGGTGAGGAGTATAAGAGGGTCTCAACCCAAAAGTCTTGTACTTTAAAAGGTCCCTCACTGCTAATTACTATTTAACATCTACTTTAGGATTCTACAACAGTGTACACTGCTAAATCATCACTTAAATTTATATAGATTTGCAGTGATTAAATTTTAAAAAAATCATCTCGGGCTCCAGGTAACCCTCTTGGGAGCTGATGACTCAGGCATGTAATGGCAGGTTCTTAGGGGGAAGAGGAGGAGGATCAAAGTTCATGGCTTGTCTGGGTTACAAAGTGAGTTCAAGGTCAGCTTGGGCACCAGTGAGACAATGTCTCAAGAAATAAAAAGGAGAGCTGGGGTTGTAGCTCAGTGGTGCAGACCTGTAACCCCAGCACACTTGAAAGGCTGAGGCAGAAGGATAGCAAATTTGAAGCCAGCCTGGGCTACATAGTAAGACTCTATTTCTACTTTTGGTTGTGAGCCTAGCCTTTTGTGGCTGAGCCATCTCTCCAGCCCCCCACCCTACAATAAAAAAAGAAAAATAATTGTACAACCTGTGACTGGCATAAGAGCCTGCTTTCTCTTTGCCCAGCATGCACAAAGACCTATTAAATTCAAACCCTAGTATCTCAAAGTCAAGAAAAGGAATAGTGCTCACTAGAAACCATGGCCCTCCCTTTCACATCCTCACATTTCTCTCCTCTCTCTCTCTCTCTCTCTCTCTCTCTCTGTGTGTGTGTGTGTGTGTGTGTCTGTCTGTCTGTCTGTCTGTGTAAAACCTTGACTGTCCTGGACTTGCTTTTGTAGACCAGGCTGGCCTCGAACTCACAGGGATCTGCCTACCTCTGCCTCCCAAGTGCTGGGATTAAAGGCACATGTCACCACCACCCGGCTCACATTCACATCTTTACGGAACCCTGAAGTGGGCACCGTATAATAAAGATAACACCTGTTTGGTGTCAGAAAGTGTCCTGAACACACACAAACAGATACACACACCACATCCCTCATCTTCATTTTTTGTTTGTTTGATTGGTTTTTTTGTTTTTTCACGACAGGGTTTCTCTGTGTAGCCCTGACTGTCCTGAGTGAGTATTTTGTAGACCAGGCTGGTGTCAAACTCACATCGATCTACCTGCCTCTGCCTCCCTGAGTGTTAGGATTAAAGGTGTGCGCCACCACATCTGGCATCATCATCCTTATTTCTAAGAGGAAACCATCCTAAATTTTCTCTTATTCTGCTTCCCTGTAAACAGAAACTCAGTGTCTAGGAGCCAGGCATTACCCACTACCCAGAGAATTTACTAAGGGCCATTGCACTTGAGAATTGACCTTTATTAGAAAATAGGGCAACGTACAAATATGTTGTCATTCTTACTCCTTTCTTCTCAATATTTGTGTGACACTATTCTGAGGCCAAGGAATTTTGAGTTCTAAATCAGTCTTGGTGAGAACCTGCCACAGACAAAGATTATGTGCTAGGAGCCAGGAACAGTGGCTTGTGCCTATAATCCCAGTTCTTGGGAAGCAGAGGCAGGAGGATCAGGAGTTCCAGACACTCCTAAATTACATAGCGGGTTAGGGGCCAGCCTGGGCTTCAAGAAACTTTTATCTCAAAACAAACAACAAAAAGAAAAGAAAAAAAAAAAAAAAACCCACAACCCCACATACAGTTTATCCTTGGCAAGGCTGCAGACAGATACCTAAAAGTCCGGTTCTGAGGGGCTAGGCATGAAGACACCCAGCTGAGGGTCATCTTGGAGTACACAGTAAGAACCTACCTCAGCAAAACCTGAATTACAAAGACGTCATTGAGATAGGACCAACAAAACTAGTTCTTTCCTAATTATTTCTCAAAGGATGGCAATGCTGTGGTGTCTGAGGAAACCGGTGCGGTTTCCTACAGCTTCTCCTGAAGTTTGTAGAAGAGGGCCATGCTTTCCTCAGAGCCGACTCCACTTGGGTAAGTGTAACAAAGATAGATAACTCTGAACAAGCCTATTTGTCTTTGGAATACGCAATTCCACGGAGGCAACTTCAGCCAAGAGGAAAATGTCTTCATTAACCTGCCCCTTCTTTAGTATCCTGATGACCAAAAGTCTAAACCAGTCCTGACAGTGATTTTCCATTAGCCAAAGATGAGGATTTGGGTTTAGTACAGTGAAGATTCTAGGAGCAGTATTGTGCAGAAGGCATTCTGAGTACAAAGAACATTTATGTGAAGTTCTCCGAAAGCGAGCGTTATTAGAGGACTTGAAACACACTTTAAAGCATGGATTGCCACATATGTTATTATGCAGCCTGGCTTACTAAAATTATACACAACCAATTGTGGCAGACACCGGTGCTAGCCCAATGGATTCCCAGGGCCCCTCCTCCCCCCCCCCCCTCCTAGTTTTCCTGACTGAGGAGGATATGCAAGTGCTAAGTGTGTTCTCTCCCAGGCCTCACGGTAGTAGGGACAAGCACTGAGACGCTGCTTTTCCAATATCATGCAGAAGTCAGCCGGGATGGATTTTCAGGAAGCATTTATTTTCAAAAGGGATTTCCTCCAGTCACTAGAGCCACACAACAAGCTATCCCCAGACCCCATCTGTCATGGTAGAAAGCACCCATTGTGTTGTGACTGTAGACCTTGTGGGTCAGGAATTCATGTGGGCATGCGTGCCTTGTCTCTGCTCTACAGTGACTAGAACTTCTCTGTTGGGAGGACACTGAGAGTCAGCTGAAATCTTTCTCCAAAGACAGAAAGAGGATACGTTTGTGCTGTCCAACATGCTAGCCAGATGGGCTACGGAGCCCATGAACTGTGGCCAGAGTGCCCGAGGAATCACATTTTTTGTTGTTGTTTTGTTTTTCAAGACAGGGTTTCTCTGTGTAGCCTTGGCTGTCCTGGACTCGCTTTGTAGACCAGGCTGGCCTCAAATTCACAGCCGTCTGCTTGTCTCTGCCTCCTGAGTGCTGGGATTAAAGGCATGCGCCACCATGCAGGAACTAGATTTTAATGTTCCTTTCATTTTAATGAAGTCGAACTTTAAATAGCCACATGTGGTCGGTGATCCCTGAGTTTACTGCACAGGCCTGAAGACTGTCATGCTAACCCAGGGCTGAGAATACTCTCACCTTAGGCTCAGTTGGCACTGTTGCTGTGTGGCCTCTATACTCCCTGCAGGGCCTGGGCTTCTCATGGCATGGGCACTGGTTCTAAGAAAAAATGCTCCAAGAGGGAGTTTCTGAAGAGTTAACACACAGAGAGAGACCCATGCGGAAGTCAGAACACCACTACCACACTGTGTAGACTGAGGTGACCACAGGCCTGATTCCAGGGGCAGGGAGGAGGGCGGGGAGACAGGATAGGGACTCTCACCTCTCCAGGGAACAGTAGCCTGGTGGTGTTTGGCTGTGATCTCAGTGGGAGGAAAGAAAATTCAAGACTAGCGTGAGGTGGGACAGGCTGCATCGATGGAGCATGCAGATCTGACCTGATCACAGCCCCAGGAACAAGCTCCAGTCAGACTACGTGGAGTCCTGAGTCCCTGGAGCCGGTGTTGGTAATCACAGTTTTCAGAGCCAAGAACAATCTAAAGAACGGTCATACTCAGAAAAAAAAAGACTAGCCTAGACTACATAGTAGGACCTTGTCTCAAAGCCCAAGGGCTGGTGGGTCTACTTCAGTACTTCTCTGATGTATATAAGGACCTGTGCTGGATCCCTCACACCAATAAATAGGAAATTAGTAGATAAGCCACCGCAGCACAGTTACTGTCTCCCTGCCTTTGAACAAGGATCTGGTGGCAAACCTCACCAGCTTTTCTTATAAACACGAAAAAGAAAACACAAGTTGGGGGCGGCCGTGGTGGTGCACACCTTTAATCCCAGCACTCGGGAGGCAGAGGCAGGCAGATTGCTGTGAGTTCATGGCCAGCCTGGTCTACAAAGTGAGTCCAGGACAGGCAAGGCTACATAGAGAAACCCTCATTTGCATTGCCTGCTGCCTGTCTCGAAAAACAAAAACAAAACAAAACGAAACAAACAAACAAACAAAAAGAAAATTCAAGTTGACCACAGAAATAGGACCTCTGGCCAATACTAGTGACCGCCTAGGTTTGATTTCCTTTTTAAACCATTTTTAGTGTTTTGCAGCTCACAGTGAAACTATCCTTACCAAAAAAATAAGTGATCAAACAACAACAAAACTATTCCCAATAGTAATTAATGTTTAAGGAAATCTGAACTCAATTCTTTTGTTGTTGTTGTTGTTTTGGTTTTTCCAGATGGGGTTTCTCTGTGAAGCCTTTGACTGTTCTGGACATGCTTTGTAGACCAGGCTGGCCTCAAACTCACATCAATCCACTTGCCTCTGCCTCCCAAGTACTGGGATTAAAGGCTTGTGCCACCATGCCTGGCTCTGAACTCAATTCTTAAAAGATCAAGTCTAAAATATCTGGGTGGCAGCTGGGCGTGGTGGCGCACACCTTTAATGGCAGCACTCAGGAGACAGAGGCAGGCGGATCGCTGTGAGTTCGAGGCCAACCTGGTCTACAAAGGGAGTCCAGGACAGCCAGGGCTACGCAGAGAAACTCTGTCTCAAAAAACCAAAGGGGGGGGGGCGAAATCTGGATGGGGGAGATGGTTCTGTGGATATAGGTTCTTGCCATGAAAGCCTGAAGGCCTGAGCTGGATACCTGGAATTCACACAGAAGTGAAAGAGAGAACCAATTCCTCAAAGTTGTCCTTTGACCGCCACATAAGCCACAGTGTGAACATTTGCATTGCCTGCTGCCTTGAATACTAAGTTTATAACAAAATAAATAAATAAAATTGAGGCCTCAAACCTAGGTATCTTCATTGTAGGAAATTTGGATCACACAAAAATTTGGATTACCCTATGAGGGGATGAGGAAAAAAACTAGGTACAGCTACGCGTGATCGGCAGCTGAGGCTGGAGGACCACAAATTCAAGCTCAGTTTGGGTCACATAAATTCAAGGGCAGCCTGAACAGCACAAACAAGACCCTGTCTCAAATACTACAAATAAAATTGAAGACCATGATGAACATCCTGCTCCATTTCTTTGTGTGTGTGTGTATGTGTGTGTGTGAGAGAGAGAGAGACAGACAGACAGAGAGAGAGAAAGAGAGAGAGGCAGAGACAGAGAGAGACAGAGAGAGTGAGAGAGACAGAGACAGACAGACAGACAGACTGAGACAGAGAGACAGAGAGACAGACAGATACAGACAAAGAGAGACAGACAGAGAGAGAGACAGAGACGGAGAGAGACAGAGAGAGGCAGAGACAGAGAGAGACAGAGAAGCAGAAAGAGACAGAGAGACAGAGAGAGAGGGCCCAAATATAAACATGAGCAGAGGCCAGGGGAGGGCAAGCACTCTGCTCTCTCACTCTGCCTTCTTTTGAGACTGTCTCTCTCACTGACAGTGGAACTGGGTCAGTAGCCAGCATGTTCCAGTGATCGTCCTGCCTCTGCCTCCACAGTGGTTACAGGTGTGCAAACAGCCGCTCCTCATTTTTTTACATAGGTGCTGGCATCCACTGAAGGCGGGCCCTCATGCTGAGTCATCCCTGCAGCCTCCGCCTGTGGGTCGATCAACACTACATCGATCCTATTTTCCCTGACTGATCTTTTTTTTTTTTTTTTTAAGGACTGCGTACTGTATCACCTTCTTTGGATTTGCAAGCATTCATTGAGCCATGGTTGGACATTTCTTGACTCTCTATACTAAACATTTTTATGTAGAGTTCTTCAGCTGTATCTGATTATTTCCTTGGAGAATCTAGTCAAAAGAGAGAATGCTTTCTTCTTCTCACACTGCTCCCCCCAACTTACCATGACTAATGACTTAAGTCAGAGCTTAGTGTCTGTTAGAAAAGCACTCTGCCACTGAGCAGCAGTCTCTACTCAAGAGGACATTTTCTTTCTTCTTTCTTTCTTTCTTTTTTGCACTGATGTTTGCCTGTGTGTATGTCTGTGAAAGGGTGTCGGATCCTCTGGAACTGAAGTCACAGTTGTAAGCTGCCCTGTGGGTGCTGGGATTTGAACTCAGGACCTCTAGAAGAGCGGCCAGTGCTCTTAATCACTGAGCCATCTCTCCAGCCTGGGACATTTTCTTTTTTGTTGTTGTCGTTTTTTGTTTTTGTTTTTCTAGACAGGGTTGGATGTCCTGGACTCTCTTTGCAGACCAGGCTGGCCTTGGACTCACAAAGATCTGCCTTCCTCTGCCTCCCAGAATGCTGGGATTAAAGGTGTTTTGTTGTTGTTGTTGTTGCTTTAATTTGTGTTTCTTTGCTTATGTAGGGTAAGCATGTCTTAAATGTTGCAGGTATTTTTATGTTGTTGTAATTATTATTATTATTATTATTTTGTTATTATTATTGTATGAATGTGTGTATGTGTGTGGGCACATGAATGCCTCAGTGTGCATATGATGGCCAAAGGACAGCTTTGTGGAATCAATTCTTTTCTTTCATGAGTTCTAGGGACTGGCTCAGTCATTATGCTTTCCCAGCAAGCACCTGACCTACTCAGCTATCTCTCTGCCCTTGTTTGTATAATTTTTCTTTTTTTAAATCTTTGCCTCTTCTCTGAGTTTCTGTTAGCTATCATGGTGCTTTTTAATTTGGTGAAGTTTGCTTGTTGCAAACTAAATACATGACTGGACAGGATCCCAATAGTAAATGTTGCTTTAGAATTTGCCGGAACATTTCAAACCTGTGATTTGGGTGCTCAAACCTCAAAGCTCAGTTTCTGGTCTGCACAGAATATTCTGACCCACTCAAAGATTATCAAGTAATGAAGGGTTTGGTTGCCTAGTTGGCTGGTTTGGTTTGGTTTGGTTTGGTGTTTTGAGACAAAGTCTCACCATGATGGCTTTGCCAGCTTAAAATTCACTATGTAGACCAGGCTGACCTGGAGGCCTGTTTCTGCCTCTTGGGTGTTAGCCATGCATGGTGGTACAAGCCTTTAATCCCAGCACTTTGGAGGCAGAGGCAAGAGGATCGCTGTGAGTTTGAGACCAGCCTGGTCTACAAAAAGAGTTCCAGGACAGCCAGGGCTGTTGTTAGATAGAGAAAATCCAAAATATCTAGAAAAACCAAAATTAAAAAAAAAAATGTAGGGTTTTTTGTTGTTTTGTTTTGTTTTCTGAGACAGGGTCTTTCTGTATAACAGTCCTGGCTGTCCTGGAACTTGCTCTGTAGACCAGGCTGGCCTCGAACTCACAGCGATCCACTTTTCCTCAGCCTCCCGAGTGCTGGGATTAAAGGCATGCGCCACCATCTCCCCGTAAACAATGTAGGTTTTATATAAAATTGAAAAAAACCTGTTCTAGGCTGGTTAGATGGCTCAGCAGTTACAAATGTAAGCTGCGGAGCCTGGTAACCCGAGTTCAACTGCAAGGGCCCACAGGGTAAAAGGAGAAGGCTCACTCCCACAAATTGTTCTGTGAACTCCACATCTCTTTCTCTCTCTCTCTCTCTCTCTCTCTCTCTCTCTCTCTCTCTCTCTCTCTCTCTCTCTCTCTCTCTCTCTCTCTCTCAGACACACACACACACTGATTTTTTTTTTTAATGCTTTTTAAGTTCTAATGATATTTAGTCAGGCCGCTTTCCCTCTAACCTTTGCCGCCTTCTCATGCTGCTCCCTGGCGATGCCTTGAGAAAACTGTCTTTTGACTTGCAGCCGTTTGCACCTATTCTTGTATCAATACAGGCTGTCCCCCGTGTGGCTCCCACTTCCTCGCTGTCTAAGCTACAGTGAAGCACAGTCAAGAAATATGAACTTAAAAAGGGGTTTATGTCGTCGGGACGAGGTGTGGCTGCCCGAGCCCCGGCCTCCTGTAACAGAGCGAACGATGCCACGGGCCACCTTTGGAGCTGCGTGAGAGGTGAGTGGGGAGGTACCTGGGAAAACGCCGTGGGAGCCATGATGTCTCTCTCTCCTTTCTGCCTCTTCCCATGTTTCTCCCATCCCTTCTCCTCCCTCTTTCTCTTCTTTGCAAGAAAGATCTGGCAGAAACTCAAGTTCCGTTTGAGTCAACTCAGGGAACAAAGATAAGGGAAATTACTTTTAAGCTTCAAACAAGTATTGACACTGTCTTCAGACACATGCAGTGCGACCAGTGCCGTGCCCACCTTCAAGCCACTTCTCGGTTTCAGACCTCCACATCTTGTATCGCTCTTTACTTCTTGTTTTGGCTGCCCTATGTCCAGTGTTGGATCTCAGACGTTTTGTTTGGGCCATGTCTTTTGTTTTTCTTTGACCTTTGCACATGAGCTTTCTAGGGCCTTGCCCTCAATCAATAGTGACTAGTCGGTGGCTTTGCTGTGTCACTACCTAATCCGATGGAAGAACACAGACTATTTGGACAATGTAAGTGGCCCAGAGTGGCTGGGGGTGAGTGCAGGGTTCAGAGGTGAGCATCTAGAGAGGATGCCAGCCTTGCGCAGATGCTAGGTCTCTGGGGGCCTTATATTAGAAAATTTAGAATTTGGCTTCTAATAGATGGGACACTATTGGGGTGGGGGAAGGGTGTTTTTTGTTGTTGCTTAGTGGGTGTGCTGGCTAATTTTATGTCAACTTTAGACTAGAGTCATCTGAGAGGAGAGAACCCCAATTGAGGAAATGCCTCGTTAGATTGGGCTGTAGGCAAGCCTGTAGAGCATTTTCTTGATTAGTGATTGATGGGGGAGGGCCATGCCCACTATTAATGGTGCCACCCCTGGGCTGGTGGTGCTGGGGTCTGTAATAAAGCAGGCAGAGAGAGGCATTGTGGCCTGTGCCTTTAATCCCAGCACCCTGGAGGCAGAGGCAGGAGGATCTCTGTGAGTTTGAGGCAAGTCTGGTCTACATAGTGGCTCTAGAAGCGGCAAAACTCTGTAGAGACTCTGTCTCAAAAAAATAAAGAAAGAAAAAGAAAAAGAAAAAGAAAAAAGAAAGTAAAAGAAAGCAGGTTGAGCAGGCCATAAAGAGCAAGCCAGTAAGCAGCCTTCCTTCATGGCCTCTTTATTAGGTCCTGCTTTTAGGATCTCGCCCTCTTTGAGTGCCTGTCCTGACTTCCTTTGATGCTGAACAGTGATATTGGAAGTGTAAGCTGAATAAGCCCTTTCTTCCCCAGTTGCTTTGTTCGTGGCATCTTATCACAGCAATAGAACAACACTACGACAACAGGGAAATGATACTGCTGGAATTTTGTTTGCAATACTTAGCTCTGAACCCCAGAAGTTAAGATGACACTGCGCTTGGAATTGCTCTGTCAGAGCTTGCTTGTTCCATGGTTAAGCTTAGTTTTATCACTCACTAGAATAATCTTCAATACCCTGGCAGAAACAGAGGCAGGCAGATCTCTGAGTCTGAAGCCAGCCTGGACGACAGAATGAGCTCCAGGACAGACAGGGCTACACATAGGGAAATTCTGCCTCAAACAAAACAAAACCCAAAACAAAGAATAATCTTCAATTATTCGACTTATCTAAAAATGAAATATTTTTATGTCTTCCATTTTTACTGTTTTACTTATTACCATTGTGTGTGAGGAAGACTCATCTTGGAAGAGCCACCAAGCCACCACCCCCCTACACACACACACACACACACACACACACACACATCAATGGTACTTGGGCTTCCCCCTTAGCCTAAGTTCCTAAAGAAGAAGAGCCTGAGGCAAAGGGCTCAGCACCCCCACCTGCACAAGGAGTGCCACCTCAGGGTCAGGAGTGAGAAAGTTCTTCAAGTAGCTAGTATGAAAAATGTCACATGACCTGCAGAGTAACTCCAAGAAATTCAATATTGGCTAGTCAGGGGACTAAAGGAGTTATGAGTAGACGGCAGCACAGGCAGCCACATGGTGATGCTCATCTCGGGCTCAGCCTTGGGAGGCTGAGGCAGGGAGAGTGGACAAGGCCAGACCAGGTTACAAAGAACAGAGAGACAGAGAGAGCCATTGGAAATAACTGAAGGGGGGTGGGTTGACATAGCAGATAAAAAAGTCAAGTTTTGCTAACATAATTAATAAGAGTTAATTGATTTAGTAGATCAGTGTACCCTTACAATATTTTCAAAAGATAGACAATCTTTTCAACTAGCCACAAAATTTCTATAAATCCCCCCCAAACTTTAAGATCCAAAGTGTCCATGGAATATGAATACCAGAAATTAACAATAGGGAGCAATAGGGAAAGAAAAGCAATTTTTTTTTTTTTTTTTTTGAGCAAGGACGCCTATGTCGAACAGGCCAGCTTTGAACCCATCTGGCCGCCTCTGCTTCCTGAGTGCTGAGATTAAAGACATGTGAAACCACACCCAGCATCAAGCACATTATGAAAGACATCGCTTCTGTTAAAGAGGAAATCAAAATCAAAATGACACATGATTCAGAGCTTATCCAGAAATCAGAACTAAAACAACAGATTGTGTTAAAGTCACACAGTGTGGACGCTACATAGTAAAATCCGTAACATTGAAATCAGGTGAGAGGAACTATCCCTTCAAACTCACGTGTTACAGAAGAAGAAAGATTAGAACTCAGTTAGGCACTTAACTTGGGATGACAGAAAAGCAGAATTAAAGTAGACATAATCACACAGAGCCGGAGAATGAATAAAGATAAAGCAAAAACTGATTTTTGTTTTTGAGACAGGGTTTTTCTGCGTAGCCCTGGCTGTCCTAGACCCACTTTGTTGACCAGGCTGGCCTTGAACTCACAGTGATCTGCCTGCTTCTGGCCGCCCCCGCTCCCCCCCCTTCCGCCCCCGGTGCTGGGATTAAAGGTGTGTGCCACCACAGCCTGTCCTTCCCCTTCGCCCCGCCCCCTACTTTATTTGAGAGAGAGAGCAAGAGAGAGAGAGAGAGAGAGAGAGAGAGAGAGAGAGAGAGAGAGAGAGAGAGAGAGAAAGCTAGGCTGCCAGAAGTGGCTCAGTGGGTAAAGGCACTTGCCACCAAGCCTAATGACCTGAATTCAAGTCCCAGAACCCACAGTAGATGGAAACCAACTCCAGCAAGCTGTCCTTTGACCTCTACACACAAACTTGTTCTTTTCACCCCAAATAAATATAAAACAACAACAAAGACAAAGCAGAGTATCTAAACCAAAAGTTAGCTGCAAGCATGAGGACTGTGGCTAGGCTGGTAAGGTCCTCCCATAGAACGCACAAAGCCATGGATTTGATCCTTAGCATGGCATGACCCGGGGTGGTGGTGCGTGACTACAGTCTCAGCATTCTAGAGATGAAGGCAGGATGACTAGAAGATCCAGGTCATCCTCAGCCATTGTTGGCTTTGTTTGTTTGTTTGTTTGGTGGGTTGGTTCTCCAAAATAGGGTTTCTCTGTGCAGCACTGGCTGTCCTGGAACATGCTCTGTAGACCAGGCTGGCCTCAAACTCAGAGCTCCACCTGCCTCTACCTCTTGAGTGCTGGGATTAAAGGCGTTCACCCTCACCATCTGGCCTTTTTTTTTTTCCCCAGAGAAAATGGGTTCAAACACGTCAATTTAGAAATAGCATCATTACAGAAATTAAGAATATTATTACCTTAAAGAATTAGTTACATTACAGGCCAAGCGTGGTGGCGCACACCTGTAATCCCAGCACTTAGGAGGCAGAGGCATGTGGATCTCCGTGAGTTCAAGGCCAGCTTGGTCTACAAATCGAGTCTAGGACAGCCAAGGGTACACAGAGAAACCCTGTCTTAAAAAACTAAAACCAAAACAAACAAACTAACAAAAAAAGAATTAGTTATATTACGACTGAGTTAAGCTTTACAATTTCAGAAAAAAATTGTAAATCACCTCTCATGACTGACTTAAGAAATGGCATATGGCTCATGTGGTGTACATGCCTCTAGCCCTAACACTAGGAAAGTAGTGTCTCTGAAAGTTCAAGGCCAGCCTGGTCTACATGTTGAGTCCCAGGTTAGTCAGGGCTACTCTCAAAAACAGAGTAAAGGGCAAGAGAGATGGCTTAGAGGCTCAGAGTCAAGCCTGACGCTCTGAGTTCAATTCCTGGAGCCCACATGGAGAACAAAAGAAACCCCTGGAAATTGTCCTCTGACCTCCATGTGCAGGCTGTGGCACTCATGTCCCCCCACAGACAAATGCAAAAAATACTTTTTTTTTTTTTAAGAAAAAATAGTATGTTAATAAACATGCAAGATAACACTCAACTTTACTAAAAACTCAGGAAATGCAAATAAAGCTAACAAGACCAAATACACTGGTTTGCTAGAACTTCGGTTTTTAACACTGCTAACGGCTAGTGTTGGCCAAAGGAATTGGAGGAAGGGCTCAGTCCTAGACATTCACGTAGCATGTGTGTGTGCAGCAGAGGTGGGAACTAACACTGTTTTGTAAGAGAACAAAGATGTGTACGTTGTCTAAAAAGACAGATTTTTCCAGAGTGCTTACTTCAGAATCACCTAGAACATGACTGAAATGGGGCAGTGTAAACATCTACCAAGAGGAGATCGCCAGACTTAAGTTTTAAAGTATGTGTGTGTGTGTGTGTGTGTGTGTGTGTGTGTGTGTGTGTGTGTGTGTGAATGTGTGTGTGTGTGTAGGCAGTCAGGTGTCATGGCGAGTGTATGGTCAGTGGACAACTTTTGCGAGCTGTTTTTCTTGGCATCCTAGGCTCCACCATCTTTAGGTGTGCCGAGCAGGTGCCTGTACGGCTGAGGCAGAAGGCCAGATTGGAGGAGTCTGACATATCTTATACTTTGTAACTGTTGGTGAGTGGGAGCCTTACTTATCAGAGAAGTCACTAAGTATCAGAGCTCTCCTCTATCTCCCCCACCCCCCCCCCCCACCCACCCCACCCATCCCCCACCCCCACCCCCAGTTTCACATTTCCCGTTTACAGAGTCTGCCGACAAGGGCAAGTTGGAGGCCACCTTGAGTTATGTATCTTGTTCTAAGCAGGTAAGGATGATATTGCAAGATTCTGCCTGAAAAAGAAAGAAAAGAAAAGAAAAGAAAGACTTTATTCTACATACAATTTTATGCAGAGGCGTCATGGGGTACAACAAAAGATCCCCTAGTTGCTGGCTGTGGCAGCCCTGGTTTTGAACCTCAACTATTTAACTTGGGAGCCCCTGGCCTAATTATAGCCCTAACTCACTCTTCCACAAGACCGTAATGTCCTGGGGAGACAAGAAAACTGCAGAAAAATAGAATAATCCCATGTTTTGAGGTGTTGCGTTGAGAAAAGGTGGTTGCATTACATGAGGGGTAGGTTTTTGTTGTTTTTTTCTTTTCTTTTCTTTTTGGTTTTGGTTTCTCAAGACAGGGCTTCTCTTGTCCTGGCTGTCCTTGAACTCACAGCGATCCACCTGCCTCTGCCTCCCGAGTGCTGGGATATTGTTCGAGATGGGGTCTCAGGCCTGCACTATCCTGCCCAGCTCCCACTGTGTGCATGTTACTTAAGTGTTTCACAATAAGCTGTTACATTTTCAATTAAAAATAAAAGATTAAGAGGCTGAAGAGATGGCTCAGTGGGAAAGGCACTTGCTGCCAAGCCTGATGACCCAGGTTTGATCCCCGGGCCTCACATGGCAGCTAAGAGAAGTAATGAGCACACGCTCTCCTCTGACCTTCACAGATACACCATGCCCTGTTACACACACACATACGAGCAGGCACACATATAATAAAATATAACAAATATAATAAGATAAATAATTGTGTTTTTATTATTGTATATATGTGTAATAATATGAACGTATACGTAAAAAATAGAAATGTTTAAAAAATAAAAAAATAATAATTGTGTTCCCTATGTTTACTTATTTCATATAATCTACTTATTTATATAATCTTTATATTTGGCACTTACCTCATTTACATAAACATTTGTTTCCAAAAGCTTCCTTTAGCTCAAAGTATTCTCTTTTACATAAATGAAAACAGAGTGTCGCACCCACCTCTGTGCTCTGTCCCCAAGCAATTCACTTATTGCTTTGGAAGAGATCTGATTTTGCTATATTTTGAAATAATGTGTCTGTTTGTTTTAAGAATTCTGTGAACAGACTGCTTCATTCAACATTTATATCCCCTGTCGGAGAGTGAACTCACCCTCCCGCCAGGTTCCCTCTCTGGGGTCTCTCCCCTGCTATGGGTCTCTCTCCAACAGGCCTTGTCTGCCGCCTCCTCTTTTGATTTACCCTTCTGGGTCAGGAGATAGGAGCCTTGGGAGCGAATGGGAAAGACAGTTCTCAAGCCACAAATGTGAGGAACAAGTCAGGACACCCTCCTTTGCTCTCCTAGTCCCTATGTGCAGCCAACCACAGGGCCCATCTGTTAGCCCTCTCACCTGCGGAAGTGGCCATGCACCCCTTCCTTGAGACACATGGAGGTCCTGGCCTTCCCTGGCCTCCCTGCCTCATTCCTACCCCCGAGACTAACCCATTCTGCATCTTACAGCTGCAGCGATGATCTGTTTTATGTTCTATCTTGTTCTTCAAGACAGGGTTTCTCTGTGGAGTCCTTGCTGTCCTGGAACTAACTCACTCTGTAGACCAGGCTGGGCCTCGAACTCAGAGACCCACCTGCCTCTGCCTCTTGAGTGCTGGGATCAAAGGGGTGCTCCACCACCACCCAGCAGGATGGGTCTTTTAATAAAACCAAATCTGACCTGGAGAATCTTTGGACCCAAACACTGCTGACTCCTGCAGGTGCTCACTGACTAAGTACACAGATTAATGAATTATATGTATAAGCAAAAATTAAAAAAAAAACAAAAAAGGAAGAGTGTGGTCCCACTGTATTACCAGCCTGTCTGCAGCAGGGGCAGCAGTTGCTGGTGGAGAAGGCCCCTCCAAGAACTAAGTTTTCAGGGAGGAAGGGGGGAAAGGGCCATTCCAGACTCAGAGCCATCTTACCAGCCATCAACTCCAACCTAAGGTTGTCAGGGCAGAGCACGGAGATAAGGCTGTGGCTGTGGGTGAGCCCAGCCTGGGATGGGCTCCGCATACCAAAAAAGGGTTGAACTTTAATCTGTAGGTCAGGGGGGAACCTGGGCAGGTGTGTCTGGCAATTCCTCCCCCCACCCCCACCCCTGTCCGCCCCACTCCTCACCTGTCTCCACCCTTCCTTCCTCCTGGAGAAGGTTCATTTCCAAGCACCAGCCAAAGGCGTCAAGGTGACACAGTGAACCCCTTTTCCTGGTTCCAACCCCAGATGGCTAAAGCAGAACTGGAGTCATAGAAAGAGAGAGACAAGCCGGGGGTGGTGGCTCAGGCCTTTAATCCCAGCACTCAGGAGGCAGAGGCGGGCGGATTGCTGTGAGTTGGAGGCCAGCCTGGTCCAGTCCAAGACAGCCAAGGCTACACAGAGAGACCGTGTCTAGAAAAGCAAAAAACAAAAACAACAACAACAACAACAAAAAACAAACAACACAACAACAACGAAGAAGACACTGTTTCTGGTTTCTGTTATTTAGTATCTGACCTATGTAACTCTAACCAGCTTGGAGCTCAGGGTTCTCCTGCCACGGCCTCCCCAGGACTAAGATGACAGGTGTATAACTCAACCACCAAGTTTAGCGTCAGTGCTCTCTCACTCTCTCCTCTGTCCTTCTCTTTCTCCTTTCATCTTCTCTTTCTTTTCTTCGCGCCCTTTCTTTCCTGCCTTCCTTTCTGTCTTTCTCAGCAGGCTCTCTAGCTGGCCTTAAGCTTCCTTGAACCTCTCATCATCTTCCCTTCCCTAGTGCCAAATGCCATGATTACAGGCCAGTCCCATCACGCCTACTTTCTGTGGTGCTGGAGGCAGCAGCAGAGCTCCGTGCGTGCTAGGCAAGTCCTCTCCCAGCTGAACTGCCTCTCGGCCTCACACATCACCCGCCTCTGAACTGAGGGGTACTGAGTAATGGCGCTCGAGGCAACACCAAAAGTCCAACCTCACCTTGAAATTACCAGGAGAAGAGCTGGCCTTTCACTGTTGGCTGAAGGTAGGGCTGGGGGAAGGCCAGGGCTTGTCTGGCCAGGTCAGCAGCTGCCCCGGGTCTTCCTGGCCCTGCTTCCCGTGTTTTCTGTCTTCCACAATTTCAAAACTGCAGAGGCTCTCAGCTCTGGTACTTCACGTCCCGTTCCTGGGGGTTGAAGTTGGGACTCGGAATCAGCTGCATTCCTAGAGGCCTGGCTACAAGCTCTGTGCTAGGCTCTAGGCTTCTGAGGACAGATCGTTCATAATCCCTGCTCCTAGGATACTGGCAGTCTAGAGAGGGGAGTGGGAACAAAGGGGAACTTTTGGAGTCAAGGGCAAAGGGGTCCAATGCCACTGGAGACTGTGGAAGGTTTAACTCTCTTCACAGAACGGCTGTCATGAGCAACCCAGGCCCGAGACTGTGTGCTGGCCAGTTGGGGAGGTTTGTTGGTCTCACCTAGGATCATCTCTTGGGCTAGAGGGTCCAACATGATGTCATGCATGTGTCTCAAGTGCTTAGTGCTGGTGAGTATCTCTAAGTGGCTTCTCATCCCCCCACCCCTCACCCCCGTGACTTCTCAAATGGACCATTGCGTTTCATGACAGCCCAAGGTGCTCAGGTTGTGAAAAGACCACAGTAAAATCTGGAAGAGCCTTTAGAGTTAAGGATGTGCTCAGTGTGATTTCTGCCATATTCTATGGGTTTTTAAGGGCCATAAGAGGGCTGGAGAGATGGCTCAGAGGTTGGGAGCACTGATTGCTCTTCCAGAGGTCCTGGGTTCAGTTCCCAGCAACTACATGGTGACTCACAACCATCTATAATGTGATCTGATGCTCTCTTCTGGCCTGCAGGTATGCATGCAGGCAGAGCACTGTACAATAGTAGTGAATAAATATTTTTTTAAAAAGGGGTGGAGTTGGGGAGAGATGTTAAGAGCATTGGTTGTTCTTCCAGAGGACCCAGGTTCAACTCCTAGCACCCACACAATGGCTTACAACTGTCTATAACTCCAGCCCCAAGGGATCCAACATCCTTGCCCGTCTGCAGGTACTGTATGTATAAGGTACACAGACTACATACATAAGGTACATGTGCAGGAATTTTAATTCAGAGCATGGCTACTCTGGCAAGAGATCATATCCAAAGGCCTTTTAGGTCTGTATGATCTGGCTGGACAGCAGACAAGCCAGGAGGTGGTGGGACACACCTTTAATCCCAGAAGACAGAGGCAAGCAGGCTGGCCTGGTTATGGAACAAGTTTCAGATAAAGAAAAGCTTAGGTCTAGGCATGGTGGTACATGCTTTTAATCCCAAACCATGAAGATAAAGTCAGTTTGTAGAAGGGAACACCCATGTTTGAAAGTGACGGCTAATTGAGCAGCAGAAAAAGTGACGGGTCAGATCCAGATGCTGCAATGCACGCCTTTAATCCCAGCACTCAGGAGGCAGAGGCAGGAGGACTTCTGTGAGTTCAAGGTCAGCCTGGTTTACAAATCGAGTTCCAGGACAGCCAGAGCTGTTACAGAGAAAAACCCTGTCTCGACCCCCCTTCCTCCCAAAAAAGTGACAAACCAGGGGAAGATTTGACAGAATAGGACATGCCCAACTCTCATGAGGAGAGGGAAGCTACTTAAGGAAGCAGCACAGACAATGGGGAAGAAGAAGCAGTTTTGGCTGGAGAGTTTTACAGAGACAGGTTGAAGAGAAAACACGCTAGCCAGACTCAGGCGAATGCAGAATGATCCAGAAAATGAGAAGGAGCCAGAAGATTAGAGCAGATTGCTAGCCAGGTGATGGCACACACCTGTAATCCCAGCACTCAGGGAGGCAGAGGCAGGCAGATGAATCTCTGTGAGTTCCAGGCCAGCCTGGTCTATAAAGCGAGTCCAGGTCAGCCAAGGCTACACAGAGAAACCCTGTCTTGAAAAACCAACAAAACAAAACTCCCAAGCCATTGCTAGAGCTAATTGGAGGCCAAGCAGAACAATTCAGAGGCCGAGAGAGAAGCCAGGTTGACTCAGTCAGCTTGGAGAAGAGATTGAGCCAGAACAGCTGAGTTGAACCAGTCACAGCCAGGGCTCAGAAAGAACAAGAAAAAGGTGAGTTTATTCAGCAGTAAGTCTCAGAGGCTGAAAACATTCTAGGCCTAGGCTAGATTGTATGGAGGATAGAAACTTCCAGAACTAGGCATAGGTTAGCTGACAGAGGCAGTAAGCGTTGGAGGCGACAATTAAGTCAGGTGAATAAAAGTTATTGTTACAGGCACATGGGCATATGCAGGCAAACTACCCATACACACAGAAGTAAATAAGTAAATTTAAAAGTCCATAAGGCCAATGCAGATTGAAGGAAGTGGCATAGTAGACTCACCCTCATCAGTAGACTCACCCTCATCCTGGGGAGGGGTTTGCCTCTTTACCTTGTGCAGGGGTGTGGACACAGGAGGCAGAGTTCATATTGGATAGCTATTACCACCATGTCCATAGAGGTTAAAATCTGTGAAATGAGGCTCAGGGCACGGGAGCAGGAAACCCCAACTTTTGCCAGATTCTAGTTCTATGATCTTCCCCAGAGCTCTGTTAACTCCACCTGGCAGGGACACAGCTGACCAATCCAGTCCCCTCGTCTCAAGAGTCAACCAACCTGGATGTTGCGTAGTTCCCTGCCCCACTTGGAAACAGGGTTTTGTGTGCATCTCAGGCTGGCCTCCAGCTCACCATCCTCCTGACTCCACCTCTTGAGTGTCTGGATTGCAGGCCTGGGTCACCATGTCGGGTGTCTCGGCCGCCCTCTCAAGTTGTTGTATGACCATGTTTTTCACAAGGCACGGCAGTGCGCTGGAAGATGATATGGAGGCAGAATGGAAGGGGAAGCCCTGGTTTGTGGCAGTTGCCAGTGTCTGTGGTGTAAATACTCCTCTCTCGGCTAAGTTCAACCTGAAGAGGATGCACTGTCCATGAATGAGGAGGTCAGCACTCTCATGCACAACTGTCTTTCGGGTCTACGCGAACTGCCTCCACATCCTTTCCCTATGTCTAGTTGGGGGAGAGTGAACAGATTTAGAACCAAATGAAACTGGCCTGGCCGTGGTGGGATATTCCTGTTATCTCATCTACTTGGGAGGCTAAGGCAAGAGGATCACAAGTTCAAGGCTACCCTGGGAAACTATGCAAGACTCTTTCTACAGCTGGGGTGTGTAGCTCCGTGAGGCTCTGGATTCAGTAAGAAATCATTAAGGAAACTTTCATCGGTGGCAAATAACTAGAATGTGATGAGACTCCACTGCCTTGGCTTGGGAGACAGAGTCACAAGGCTAGACCCCAGGCATGGGAGCTGGGTGGCTCTGCATCCACATAGTGATGGGTGCGTGTGATCAGACAGTGGGTGGGAGGGTACTGCCCCCCCCTTCCTCACACCCCACCCCCGTGTGGTGAGCTAGGGGAAGAGAGGTTTCTTGGCATGTTTCTCTACAGTTTTCATCTCTGTCTGATGAATTGCACATTCTACATGTATACTTATAATTAACCAAAACTAATAAGCACACGTGGACTCATTGACATTCACAGGTCACCTGACTCAGGAAAACATAATCTCAGATATATTAAGGAGTTTGCCCCGAGTCAGGGGCATGGCCAGGTCCAGGATGAAAGGCTGTGGACTTTGAATGTAGGATCCCCCTATTCCCCCACCCTGCACCCACACCCTTAGCAGTCAGACTGCTCTGTCTCCTTCCAGCTTCCCACGGGGGCAAAAAGGTGATGGCTGGCTCCATAAACGCATGTGGAAAGTTGGGAAAAATACACCCTGGAGATCAGGCAGAGACTAGAGGGCAAACCCTCATAGGAACCCAAGGTTGACTGGTCACCAAGGACAACACACCAGTCCTCTTGGGAACATCCCCTGCACCCACAAGCAGCTTTGCCAGTGTTGGTGACATTTGGCAGTAAAATAGAGCAGGTTTTTGAAAATCTCTGGTCTTGGCAGCTGACACGACAGGCCCCTTCACCATTCTTTCTGGTCTCTCTGCTTTGGAAACTCCAGCACTGATATTAAACCAAATCATTAAAACATATTTGGGGGAGGGGCTGGTGAAATAGCTCAAGGAGTAAAAGGCACGCACCGCAAGTCTAATGACCTGAGTGCCATTCCTGGGGACCCATGAGGTGGAAGGAGACAGCCAACTCCCCAAAAGTTGCCTTGTCATCATCACATATGCTCCTCTTCAAAATAAATAAAAAAGCGAGGGGCTGGAGAGATGGCACAATAGATAAGAGCCCTGGCTATTCTCCCAAAGGACCCAGATTTGGTTCCCAGTACCCACATCATGGCTCAAAACCATCTGTAACTTCAGTACTAGGAGACCTAATATCCTCTTTGGGCTCCTACAGGAGCTAGGCAGTTTCTCAAAAACCACAATTAAAGAATAGGGCATGTGGCACAAACCTTTAATGCCAGCCCTCAGGAGGCAAAGGCAGGAGGATCTCTATGAGCTAACAGCCAACTTGGTTTAGAGAGTTCCAGGCCAACCAGAGTTACACGATAAGACCTTGTCTCAAGCCCCCGCCCCCCAACCCTTACAAGCCAGTGTGGTGGCGCACGCCTTTAATCCCAGCACTCTGGAGACAGAGGCAGGCGGATCTCTGTGAGTTCGAGGCCACCCTGGTCTACAGAGTGAATTCCAGGACAGCCAGGGCTACACAGAGAAACCCTGTCTCGAAAAACAAAACAAAAACAAAAACAACCCCTCCCTACAAAAAAAAATTACACAAAACTATATTTTTAAATGGTTTTTAGAGCATTAAGAGTTTCTTTGATTTGTTCTTTCCTTTCTTGTGTGTGTGCCCTTGTATTTATATGACCTTGGTTTCCAACAAGGTCCAGCAATGCGGTGGAAAGCAAGCCTCAATAGGTGACGAATGACATCACACAGGGCAATCTTCCTTGCCACAGAGGCAGGAGATTGGAATGAATGAACTAGTCTCAGTTGGAATGCTCGTGGGAGGAGGGCCAGGGAACAGGGTACCAGCAGAACAGTATGTTTCGTCTGTATGTGTGCATCCCCCTGCGTGTTCCTATGTGTGCCCTACATGTGCAGAGCCCACAGGAGCCAGAAGAGGAATGGTCTGGAGTTGGAGTTACGGACAGTTGTGAGCTGCCATGTGGATGCTGGGAACCAAACTCAGGCCCTCTGCAATAACAGCCTGTCCTCTTAGCCAATGTGCCCTCCAAGCCCACATCAATGTGTTTTAAAAATTCAGACCAAAGCACCTGAGATGCCGACCCTCCCTCGTCTGGCAGTGTTCAGGACTGAAAGATTCCCAGGGGATACCCAGCAGGAAGCACTCATTTCTAACCCCGGGAGGAACCAAAGCATCCGGGCACTTGGAGGAGAAACCAGCCCAGCCCAGCCACATAGTACTGTCAGAACACTAGTGCCTGCTTTCTTCCTAGTTCTCCAGGGGAGGGGGGGTGCCCAGGAATGCGGCACCCCAACTCTTTTGTCTCTGGCCTGAGTGAAGGCCTCCAGTGCATGGCTGCCTGTAAATTGCAAAAGAGCCTTGAGGTAGGCATGGGGAGTCAGGAGCTCATAGGAAACAAATGCTTCTAAGCCGGTCAGGAGACACGCCACTTTACAGAGCTTATTCTTGGGTCTAAGAGACACCCTTTCCCAGGTCTTTTACCCATTTGGCAACTCGCCAGGGACCCATTATTGTCTCCAGGTGATGTTCCACCATGAAACTCAGCCCTCCCCTTTCTCTGTCTCCCACAGGGCCTCCAGAGAAGTTCTAGATCCAGATCTAGAACTGGTTACAAAGGTCTCTGCAGCCAACAAAGGGCTCAGGGAGAGGATGGAGCAGGGAATGTATTGAAAGGCAAGACATAGCCAAAGGTGAGATTGGAGACCGAAAGTTTGGGTGTTGCCAGGCTGTGGTGGCCCATGCCTTTAATCCCAGCACTCAGGAGCCAGAGGCAGGTGGATCTCTGTGAGTTCGAGGCCAGCCTGGTCTACAGAGCAAGTTCCAGAATAGCCAGAGCTATAGAAAGAAACCCTGCCACGAACAAACAAAAACAAACAAACAAACAGAAAAACAAAATGCAGGTGTGAGGTTTAAAGGGCAAGAGGAAAACTGAGAGCAGGGAAGGATCAAAGGCCCTGCACTAGAGTGGGTGCAGGTGAAGACAGAAGCAAGGTCATTGCCCCTGAGGTTGAGGAGCACAGACAGACATCAGAGGTGTCAGAAGGGAAGATGAAGGCAGCCTTGATCAGCCTAAGTGCTGTGAGCGGGGCAGACAGCCTGCACCCAGCTCCACGGCCATTGTCATGTTCCTCCCAACCTGGGCACAAAGTGTTAGTCCCTGGGCTTGATGTCACCCGGCAGTCGGCAGTCTGTTCTTCCATTGTCCCTGCTAGAGGACAGCATTTCTGTTTGCCCTATGCAAACTGATTTTTGTTTGTTTGTTTGTTTGTTTTTTCAAGACAAGGTTTCTCTGTGTAGCCTTGGCTGTCCTGAACCCACTTTGTAGACCAGGCTGGCCTCAAACTCACAGCGATCCACCTTCCTCTGCCTCCCGAGTGCTGAGATTAAAGGCGTGTGCCACCACCGCCCGGCCACAAACTGATTTTTAAAATGAGCATAAAGGGAGAGTTTTCAGAATACATTTTTATCGTTTCCATCTTGAGTGGTTGACTTTGGGTGAAAAGTTTGGCGGTCGGTGATGGGAGAGTCAGTTGTTTGAATCAATTTGTGTGAGTAAGACATTACTTGGGGTCAGTGAGCAGTTAAAGATGCAGTGGAAGACTCGCACTAACAGAAGACGGCAAAAGGAGACGCTACGGAGGAGTGGATGTTGGCCTGACCCCTGAAACTGTCAATACGGTGTCTAGTCAAGCCAAACTGTATGGAAAAAAAATTAGAGGCAGATAATGCAAAGATGGCTGTGAGAGCTTGCTCGTGAACATGGGAGGGATTTGGTTCCAGGGACACTTCAAACAAACTCTGAAAGGTGATCCCCTGCTTTGCCACCTCCCCCAAATCCTAACTGTTTAGTTAAAGCCATGGGTACATACCAAATGTGGTCATAGAAGGAAACTGGTGAGACTTCGTGTCGTCCACCAGTGAAAAGCCACAGAGGCTGCTGCTGCCTGGCCTGGGCTGTCAGCCTCCATAGCATGGCGTTTTCCGTCCTGGCCTTCCAACACAGTTCACAAAAGTTATGTCTTTTTACTGAAGCTCTTCCAACAGTTTTTATATAACACAATCCTTATTGTATTTATAACACATTATTAGGGCAGGATTAAAACAATTACCTGAATATATTGCCTTTTGTCCTTTGATGTTTCTGCTTCATTATTTTTAGCTGTAAAGTTGGCAAACGAATTCTTACAACTATCTCCCTTTTTTTTTACTAGTTGGTTTAAAAGTTTTTATTTAAATGTCGGAGAATTCCCTTTGTTTAAGAACATTGCAGTATTTGAAAACGAACCAGTTAAATTTGCATGCTATACCCCCACATGTGGATTAAACTCCTGTTGTCTTTTTCAAAGGCTTACATAACTATGAATATCCTGCAGCTGCCCAGTGCCCCGGTCTCCCTCCGTGGAATCTGAACATCTCATTATGTTAACTCCATACTGTCTCTTAGGACTTACAGTTGCTGTTTAGTGGGATATCTGGAAAGTTCTTAATTTGCTAACAACGTACATACCTACTTATGACTGTAGTGTGACTTAGTCTCCCAGTGTATTTCAACAATTAAACATTTTGCCGGGCGTCGTGGCACACGACTTTAATCTCAGCACTCGGGAGGCAGAGGCAGGTGGATCGCTGTGAGTTCGAGGCCAGCCTGGTCTACAAAGTGGGTTCAGGACAGCCAAGGCTACACAGAGAGACCCCCGTCTTGGAAATAAATAAATAAATATTTATTTATTCTTTAAAAAAAAAAAGCCTGGTCCCTGAGGCCCAGATCCTAACTGCCAAAACCACCATCCCCCTCACCAGCAGCAGCAGCGTTGGGTGGCATGTACTTTGAGCAGAGCCTTGCCCTCCCTCTCCACCAATAGTCACCTCCGCCCTTTTCCACTTTCCCCTGTACATATCTTGCTTACAGTCCAGATACCTCTCTCTGCCTGACCTGCCCCAAGCCATTCCCATGTGATCATGCCCTATCATGAGATTAGTCACTGTCACAAATGGAAGCCCAGGACAGTACTTCTTGCCCATAGTTGAAGGAGTCTCTGTCTCAGACTCTGTCATTGCTGCCAAAGTCTCATTTTCCACCAGCTGCTGCCAGCCTGATCCAGCTTCTGTAAAACTTTTTCAGGGGAAACACTCTCTCTGTCTCTGTCTCTGTCTCTGTCTCTGTCTCTGTCTCTGTCTCTGTCTCTGTCTCTGTCCCTGTCCCTGTCCCTGTCCCTGTCCCTGTCCCTGTCCCTGTCCCTGTCCCTGTCTCTGTCTCTGTCCCTGTCTCTGTCTCTGTCCCTGTCTCTGTCTCTGTCTTTGTCTCTCTCTCTGTGTCTCTCTCTCTCTCTCTCTCTCTCTCTCTCTCTCTCTCTCTCTCTCTCTCTCTCTCTCTCTCTCTCTCTCTCCAGCTAACTAGCCTGGTGTTACCTGAAATGCAATGGATATCCTGCTTCCAGGATTTTTCTTTTTAATAATTTATTTTATTTGCATTGGTGTTTTTGCCTGCATGTATGTATGTGAGAGGGTGTCAGATCCTCTGGAACTGGAGTTACAGACTGTTGTGAGCTGCCACATGGGTGCTGGGAATTGAACTCAGGACCTCTGGAAGAGCAGCCAGTGCTCTTAACCTCTGAGCCATCTCTCCAGCCCCAGGATCTTATTCCTACAAATACCAATTACTTACTGCTTCTTTCCTGGCCCCATTGGAGCAGCCAGGCTGCTTGCGGCTGAGAGCAGATCCCTCTGGGTCTTGCATGTGAGATTTGAGGGATGTCAAGACATGTATGGCTCTCAATGTCTAAAAAGTCCACAGAGTCACCTACACATGTGTGTCCCGGTATTGTCTCCAGTACTCAGCTGAGCCTGTTCCATGAAACCTGAAACAAGCCAGGCCCTGTATCTTTGTTGTTGTTGTTCTAGATTCACTTTGTGGACCAGGCTGGCCTCGAACTCACAGAAATCTGCCTGCCTCTACCTCCCGAGTGCTGGGATTAAAGGTGTGCACCACCACACCCAGTCAGACCCTGTATCTTACACCTGTAATTCCAGCCACTCAGGAGTTTGAGGCAGGAGAGGTTTGAGGCCAGGCTGAGCTGTAGTGTAAATTCACGGTCAGCCTGGATGAATTAGCAAGACATTGTCTAAAAATCAAAACATTTTAAGGGCTACAGAGATGGCTCAGTGACTAAGAGTGCTTTTGCTTTTGTAGAGGCTGGGGGTTCGGATCCCAGCACCCATATGGTAGTTTGTAGCCATCTGTATAGCTCCAGTTCAGGGGAATATGATGCCATCTTTGACTGCCACAGGCACCAAGCATGCATATGGTACATACACATATATGCAGGCAAAGCACTCATATGCATAAAACAAATAAATCTTAAAATATTATTTTTCTTGATTATTGAATTTGGGAACCTCCTTTAAATTCTGAGACAGAATGCCTTGCCTTCCCCTCATGGTACAATTATATCTACAAAGACGTAATGAAGCCTGGTCTCCAAAGGGAGTCCAGAACAGCTAAGGCTACAGAGAGAAACTCTGTCTTGGAAAAACAAAACAAACAAATAAAAAACAAAGACATAATGAGATTTTTCCGGTACCAAGGTCTAACTCCTCTTGGCTCTTAGATCAGCTTGTGGATGCCAGTCAATGTGCCTCTTCCCCCATCTCATCCCAGGAAGCAGAGTCCTGCCTCAAATGCAGGCCAGGGGTGTGTGTCTCCACCTCCCATCGCCCAGGCCTTACCAAGCGCTGCCACTGATTGCCTGGCTGGGCTCCTCCCAGCCCTGACAGACTTTGAATCATCCATGTGACTCCTGGCGGAAGAGCCTGCGCTGGCTACCTAGTTTATCCTCCTCCCATTTCTGTGAGTTCCTCCTTCCGGAGGCTTCCCACTTGGATCTTTCCTGAGTAAGTACCTCATCACTGTGGAAATCTTTCTGGGTTTTTTGTTTTGTTTTTTCTTTCTGAGTATTATGTTTCCCTAAATATGCTAACAATGACAAACTTCTCTCTCTCTCTCTCTCTCTCTCTCTCTCTCTCTCTGTAGACCAGACTGGCCTCGAACTCACTTTGATCCACCTGCCTCTGCCTTTTGAGTGCTAGGATTAAAAGCATGCACCACTATGACCCAGCAAACTCATTTTCTTTTTAAAACAAAGTCTTAGCCAGGCATGGTGGCTCACACCTTTAATCCCTGCACTGAGGAGGCAGAGGCAGGAGGATCTCTGTGAGTTCGAGGCCAGCCTGGTCTACAGAATGAGCTCCAGGACAGCCAAGGCTACACAGAGAAACTCTTGTCTTGAGAAAACAAGAACAAAAAACAAAAGAAAAAGACAAGATCTTAGTATACATTCCACACAATTCTGGAACTTGAGGTCTAGCCCAAGCTAGCTTTGAGCTTGCTGCCCTAAGGTTTCAGGTACCACAGTGCTGGGATTGCATGTGTGTACAACATGCCTGGAGGAGGCAAACACTGAATCAAACAGTCACAACCGTTGAGGACGTCCTGTGTGCCACTGTCCTACATGCCACCTGTAGTAACTGGGAATATGAACTCCAAGGACTAGGAGGTACATACGGCCTTGCCCGGTGTCCTTGCTGGGTCCAACCCTAGCACTGCAGCAAAGTCAGAAAGGGATCCAACAAGGCATGGACTGTAGAGGTCAGCCTCCCAGGTCCAAGTCCAGGCTCTGTGGCTGTGTGTAGCTTCAAGCAAGCCCTTCAGCTTCGCCATGTCTCTGGGATTGGGGCTGGGGGATTGGGCTGTTCATAACAACAGTACCGTCTCCCTCGCCTAGGCTTATTGTTGATTCCAGAAGCGACACAGGTATGTAATGGCCTTTGAACGGTACCCAGAGCGCACCCTAAGCTCTCAAAATGTCAGCCAGTCTCTAGAAGAGCAGCAGCTGATATGTCGCCTCTAATTGGTGGTGAAGGTTGGTCACCAAGAGGCTGAAGAGCCACTCAGCATGACACAGCTTTTGCACAGTGGGACACAGAATGGAAACTTAAAGCCCCTGTTCAAGTCCAGCTAGCTCTTCTGTTCCTTTGTTCGGCTGGCTTTGCTAAGTTTTTTGTTTTGTTTGGTTTTTTGGTTTTTGGTTTTTTTTCCCCTGCTTTTATTTTTGTTTTGAGATGACAGTGTCTCGTTACGTAACCCTGGCTGTCCCGGAACTTGATTTTCAGACCAGGATTTATGATCCTCCTACTTCCGCCTCCCGAGTAGCTAGAGTCACAGGCCCATACCTCCAGGCTTGCTTTTCAATTTCCATTGCTGATAGGACTCCACTCGGACTGGGCACCGGGCCCCTCATTTCAAGTCTCATTGATACTCCGCTGTAAAGTGGGGCTCCCCTGGCTAAGCATTACTGTGGATGGGTGAGAGCCGCCCCCAGGCAGCCTCTGTGGCTGCGCACTTCTACTCTGGCCATGGAGCCCTGCAGTACTACGGAGACATTTCACCTCTACACAGGGCCTAATTATGCAAACCTTGGTCATGAGAAATGAAGGGAGACCTGGGCTTGCCTGGGGATGATGGATGAGGGTGGCTAGGTGTTCTCTTCCCTGTGGTCCAGGCCTCAGGCTTTATCAGGAAGCAGCCTTGCCATGTGGTATCTCAGTGGCTTTGTCGTGGGCGCCAGGGCAGTGGAGGCTGATTGGGGTAATACAATGCTGGTGACTCACTCCCAGGAGAAGGCTGTGATGGGTCATTAAGCTGCCTTGGAACTTATTTTAGTCTTACACTCTCAAGGTTTCTCAGGGCTCTGTCAATAGGCCACTGTTCCCCTCCCCCATGCCCGGTTACACAACGTCTCTTAGCCACCTACTGAAAACGCTTCTGCACTGGGCATTTGTCTGTGCCTCGAGACTGAAATACCTGGCTAGCATGTCGTCACCGCCAGCTGTGATGGAGACCACATTGCGCAAGTCTGGATCCCATGACATGAGGTACTTCTTCCCCTGCCTCTGTCTTCAGAGGGTGGGGTTGGTTCTCCTTGCCTCAGTTTCTCACCTTCAAAGTAGATCTAAACGTCTGAATTACTCTCTTAATTTCTCGCCTGAGTCTTCTAGTTCCTCCCCAAATCTAAAATTCCTAGGTGGATTCTTTTATTAAAAAAAAAAAAAAAAAAATTGCCAGGCGGCGGTGGCACAGGCCTTTAATCTCAGCACTTGGAAGGCAGAGGTAGGTGGACTGCTGTGAGTTCAAGGCCAGCCTGGGCTACAAAGTGAGTCCAGGACAGCCAAGGCCACACAGAGAAACCCTATCTTGAAAAACAAAGAATTAAAAAATTTAAAAAAAAAAATTTTTTTTTTTTTTCTTTTTAAGACAGGGTCTCTAGTTCAGGCTGACCGCAAAGGCTTTGGATGACCTTGAATTTCTGCCTCTGCTTCTTGCGTTTTGGGGTTACAGGCCTGAGCCACTAGGATTTCAACTCCAGGGCCTCATACATGCTAGAAAAACACAATACCAACTGAGCCGTAACCCCCTCCTTATGTAATTCTTTTGAAAACTATATAACTAGCCAGGTGCAGTGGCACATGCCTTTAATCCCGGTACCCAGAGAGGCAGAGACGGGCATATCTCTGTGAGTTTGAGGTCAGCCTGATCTACAAATCAAGTCCAGAACAGCCAGGGCTACACAAAGAAAGCCTGTCTCAAACAAAACAAAACAAAAACACGGTATGTAACTAACGCATGCTTATTATATTTAACGAATGCAAATTTCCTACAGTCTTGCCACCCAGAAGTAATTCCAGCTCTTGCTTTGAGAGTGTAGTACCTTAGACTCATATTCTCTGCTCTTCCCGGCTCTCACATTTTTGGACAGATGCCCCAGCCTGCTACACTGGTGGTCTGCAGGTGGCACTAATTGGTTTTCCCCCTAAGTTTTGTGTGCATGGTGTGGGGGATGCATGCCACAGCATTCACGTGGCAGGAATCAGTACTCCCTTTTTACCATGTGGTCCCTGAGATCGAACTCAGGCCATCAGGATTGATGACGGGTGTCTGTACCTACTGAGGTGTCTTGCCAGCTTTCTGTCGTGTTTTGAGACAGGTGCACCTGACTTTGTGTGGACTCTCAGGCTCTGTGGCAAGAACTTCACCCACGGAACAGTCTCCCCAGCCTGAAGATATTGGTCTTTTGTTTTTGTATTTATTGGGGAGGGTGTTTTTAGTTTTTGGATTTTTTTTGGTTGGTTGGTTGGTTGGTTGGTTTTTCAAGGCAGGTTTTCTCTGTGTAGCCTTGGCTGTCCTGGACTCACTTTGTAAACAAGGCTGGCCTTGAACTCACAGAGATCCACCTGCCTCTGCCTCCCAGCGTGCAGAGATTACAGGCGTGCGCCGCCACTCTCAGCAAAGACACTGGTTTTTGTTTTGTTTGGTTTTTTGAGACAGGGTTTCTCTGTGTAGCCTTGGCTGTCCTGGACTTGCTTTGTAGACCAGGCTGGTCTTGAACTCACAGAGATCCGCCTGCCTCTGCCATTGGAATGCTGGGATTAAAGGCGTGCGCCACCACCCCCAGCCAAGATACTGGTTTTTAATGAGCATCTTCTACAGCGGAGGCGATACTTGTGAAGTACACGCGTGGCTGTGGACCACAGGACACCTAAATGACCTCTGCGTGGCTCCAGCTTAGACTGTTTCACCTGCTTTCTAAAAGACCAGACAGCTCCTCTGCCTGCCACCATCAAAGACTTTCCATTCTGACTTTGGATAGAATCCTGTCTGCTCATGACATGAGCCTCATGCACTGCCGTGGTTTGGTGTGTCCCTGCCCCCCCCCCCCCGAGGTTCACGATGGAAACAAAACCAGCAAGGTAAGTGTTGAGAGATGGGAACCGTAAGAGACCATCTGGCATGGGAGCTCGGCCCTCATGAAGGGATAGTCGCCACCGTGGAAACTTGGTTCATTATAGTGGGAAAGGCCTCATGGAACAGGCCTGAAATCCTAATACTCAGGAGGCTGAGGCAGGAGGATGGTAAGTTCAAGGCTCGCCTGTGTTACAGAGTGAGTTAAAGCCAGGTGTGCACACCGTTCACATATATACAGAATGTCAAACATTTGTATGCATAAAATAAACCTAAAAAAAAAAAACAAATACCAAAACCATCTGTATATATAGCTCTAGTTTGGAGGGTTTTGTTAGTTTGTTTTGTTATTATTGTTTTGGTTTGGTTTGGTTTTGGTTTTTCGAGACAGGGTCTCTCTGTGTAGCCTTGGCTGTCCTGGACTCACTTTGTAGACCAGGGTGGCCTCGAACTCACAGCAATCTGCCTGCCTCTGCCTCCGGAGTGCTAGCATTAAAGGCATGCACCACCACACCTGGCTTTTGTTGTTAATTTTGAGACAGGTCTCACTATGTGGCCCTTGCTAGCCAGGAATTCAATATATATAGATCAGGCTGACCTCAAGCTCACAGTGATCCACCTCCTTCTGCCTCCTGGGTGCTGGGATTAAAGGTGTGTGCCCTAACATTGGATTTTTCGAGTTTGTTTGTGCTGTTTCCCAAGTCATTAACAAGCTCACAATATTTATATATATATATTTTAGAGATTTCTTTTTATTTTTTTTTTAACTCATGTCTGCAGGGACACGTGCACATACACGTTCAGGTGCCCACAGAGAGACCAGAAGGGATGCTGGCTCCTCTGAACTGGAGTTCCAGGTGGTTGTGAGCTGGCGGAGACAGGTGCTGGGAACTGAACTCAGATGCTGTGCGGGTGGTGCACGCTCTTAGCCACTGAGCCGACGCTCTAGACCCCACAGTGCTCATTGTAGCCCAGCTGACCAGGCGGAGCCGCAGACCTATTTGCTGCCCTTGCCGAGGAGGTGGGCGTCTTTATTAGGTCTAGGCACGGCATAGGTTTCAGGCAACTCAGACACTGTTTATGCTTGCCTGTCATCACGGTGCTTCCCAGTGCAGATGACGTCACTTCATTCCAACATGACAACGGCCACGTGAGGCCAGGCTCACTTCCATCTTGTAGATCGGCAGCATTCGGGAATTACATCAGGACCTCAAAGACTGTAAATAACAGGGCCAGGTCATGACCTCTACAGAGGAGATCGGCATTCCAGTCGATTTATGTTTTAATTAAATTGTTGTTGTTGTTGTTGTTGTTGTTGTTGTTTTCTAGACAGAGTTTCTCTGTGTAGCCCTGGAGGTCCTGGACTCACTCTGTAGACCCGCACTGGCCTCAAACTCAGAGATCTGCCTGCCTGTGCCTCCCAAGTGTTGGGATTAAAGGCCTGCATTGCCACGCCTGGCTCAAGTGTCCTTTTTATTTTAAATCTCTCTCTCTCTCTCTCTCTCTCTCTCTCTCTCTCTCTCTCTCTGTGTGTGTGTGTGTGTGTGTGTGTGTGTGTGAGAGAGAGAGAGAGAGAGAGAGAGAGAGAGAGAGAGAACAGAGGAGAGACAGAGAGAGAACAGAGGAGAGACAGAGAGAACAGAGGAGAGACAGAGAGGAAGAGGAGGGCTATACAGCCATGGCACACATGGGCAAACCCAGGAAACATTTTTCTCTCCTAGGCAGGGTCTCTCTTGTCTCTACCAGTACGCTGGGGGCCAGGCCAGGAGTATCATGTCACATATGTGTGTGCTTCTGTGTCCAACTTTTTACATGGGTTCCATGGGTGGAACACAAGCCATGAGGCTTACATGGCCAGTACCATCACCCTCTGAGCTTCTCCCTCGCCCCGCCATTCCAGTGCCTGGAAATGAGCTTTTTGGATACGGGAAACTTGTTTGTACTTAAAGGGTGTCCTCAAACTGGCTCCGTCATTGTTGGGTTCTGTGTAGTTTAGCAGCTGTATAACCTTAGGCTCATCAGCTTCTCATAGGGATAAATTGCCCCCCTCAGTACCCACAGACAAGACACGCCCTGCTGGTCCAGGTGACAGGTTCGAGAACCTGTCCTGACGATCCCAACCCAGGGAACTCAAATATGAATGTTGCTTATGGGTAGAAATTGCCGTGTGCACCTCTGCAGGCTCTCATTAGCTCTTCACCCAGAAAACATTGACTCAGGGCCTGCTGATCATGCTAATGACGGTTGATGGCATCTGCCGAGGGCTTAAAACTGAGGGAGGGACAGCTTTTCCTATTTTAGAATGAGAATCGATTTCATCTCTATCCGCCTCAGTGGAGTGACTGTTGCCTCGGTGTGGCATTGAGCAACAGAGGCAAGAGAGCATTGTCACTTGTCCAAGGCCACACAGCCTACAGTACAGCGTGCTGCCTCTCTCACCAGCACAAAGCTCTTGGCCAGGGGAATGTATGACTGCACATGTGACAAAGGCACTGCCCTTGTAAGGCTCATGTGCTCGTGACATGGGGTGAAGACTGGCAAGCCTCTGTGATGACTCTTCCATGTGCCAGGGATGCATGCATGGTGACAAGGAGCTGCTGAGGGCATCAGTGTATCCCTGGGGGGAAAACCTTCATCCCTCAATATGGCAGTGTTGGTGTGGGCCTGAGTGGGAAGCCTTTGGGTCCTCAGTTGTTTAGTGGGGTGTTGATGCTCAGCTCATGGGAATGGGTTTACTTTTGAAAGAGTGTAGCACGGTTCTTTCTCTCTCTAACTCATATCTACTTGCCCTTCTGCTCTCTGCCATGTGAGGAGCAGAATTAAGCTCTCGCTAGATCCAGTGGTCCAGCCTTGGACTTACCAGACCCCAGAATCATGATCACAAGTAAATCTCTTTTCCATGTGAAGGACCCAGTCTTGGATATTTTGATATGACAGAAAATTAGTTAAGACAGAAAAGCCTAAGGCTGATCTCTGAGAGTTCGAGGCCAGCCTGGTCTACAAGGTGAGTCCAGTACAGCCAAGGCTACACAGAGAGACCCTGTCTCAAAAAACTAAAAACAAAAACAAAACAAGTAATCCTAGCACCCTGCAGGCTAAGAGAAAAGGGTTGTGAGTTCAAGGCCACTCTGCCTACAGAACAAGGCTCAGACCAACAAGACCAATTTAGCAAGATCCTGTCATAAAATAAAACAAACAAGCAAAAAACTAAACTAAACAAAACCATAAATAATCACAATCACAATGTCACAAAGTTAACTGAAAGGCAGTTAGAATTAACCTGGAAAGAAACACACAGACCCTTAAAGCAATATCAAAGAAGTATTTTGAGAAGTGGACTCAATATCGGAGAGACAGGGGCTTGTCACTAAGCCTGACAACCTGAGTTCAGGGCCAAGAACCCACTGGTCTGAGCCCTGCAAGTTGCCCTCTGACCTCCACACACACTCAAACACACACAAGATACAAACATACATTTTAAGAGAGAGAGAGAGAGAGAGAGAGAGAGAGAATATATCAATTAGAATTAGCCAGGACTGGTGAGGCAAGCCATATAATCCCAGATGCTCTGGGAGCTGAGGCAGGAGGATTGATTGCACAGCAAAAGCCTGCCTGAGCTGCAGAGAGAGTTTAGTGATAGCCATGACAACTCAGTGTGGTTTTCAAGAGGGCCTGTGGGGTTGGGAGGTTTAGTTCACTGTTAAATTACTTGCCTAACATGCCCTAGGGCCAAGGTTCAATGCCCCTAGCCCCGCAAAAACAAAAGAAAAAAGACTCATCCGGACCTTAGAATCCTAAAGCTTTCTACGTGAGCCTGCGTTAGAAAAGTTGACATAGCCCAACCAGGGCAAGGAATAAAGGGAAGGGGGGGTTGTTCATTCGTCTTTTTCTTTGTTCAGTGTATACTCTTTGGGGGACCAAAGTGCTCTAGGTACATAGGATCCAACAGTGACTCGGCAGGCCTGCCCACACAGGACTAGCAGTCCTGTAAACACTGGGTGGGTGGACCACATACAGAACCGGAGTCCTCAGAGTCTTGATTGACGGTGACATCTTGACACCTGCTCTCATTGGCGAGGCCAGCCCTGGGGGTGGCTGGTTTCTTCCAGTCCCTCACTGGGTTTCCAGCCTGGCTTTCCTGGGGACCATGCCAAGAGCTTTGTGAGGACACTCGGCAGGACAGGACCATGCCAGTGGGTGAGCTGCGTTGGTGCCCTTTTGGGACGTCAGAGAGCTGGGTGCCACCAGAACTAACTGGGGGCCCTTGGTTGAACGGGAGGGCAGGCTGAGCAAAGAGCAAGCCAGGAGACAGCGCAATGATTACCTCAGCCCCGCCCCCCCGGGGGGGAGTTCATTATCTTCTGGGACTGCCATGTAGCCATGTGAGGGTTCCTATGGACAGCTAAAGGTCAGAGGTGGGACTACAGGAGGAGTGGTCACCTTCCCTTCCCTCACCTTCCCTCACACCAGGGTACCTTCCCCGCCTGCCAGGGACCCTCACCAATTCAACCCTGCAGGGAACCAAGCTTGACTTTAATCTATTGGGAGGCTTGTTGTTGGAGGTGGGTGTAGGGCAGGGGAGCCAGGGACAGACAGCAGGACCAGTAAAAGCCAGCTTGTTCTGCTCTCTCTATCTAGTCTTTAGAAAGGGGGGTGGGGAGCCGGGCAAGGTGGTACACGCCTTTAATCCCAGTACTCGGGAGGCAGAGGCAGGTGGATCGATGTGAGTTCGAGGCCAGCCTGGTCTACAAAGTGAGTACATGGGACAGCCAAGGGTACGCAGAGAAATCCTGTCTCAAAAAACCAGGAAAAAAAAAGAAAGAAAGAAAGGAAGGAAGGAAGGAAGGAAGGAAGGAAGGAAGGAAGGAAGGGCTGGGGGTGGGGTGGGGGAAATGACCAGAGTAAACAAAATCAGAATACTGTAGAAGGATACGATCACGGCAGGAGTTACCTAAATGCCCAGCAGAGCCCCTTCCAGAATATTTGGGTCATATGGGCAAGGCCAGCCACAGGGCAAGGGAGTGGAGTGGAAAGGTCACAGGAGAAGAGAGACCCTGAGCAAGAAGGGAGTGGCCCAGAGGAGAAAAGTTTGGCAGGAGTGTGGAAGAGAGGCCCTGCTAGCTTGGATCCTAAGAGCTCCGTTTAGGGTGCAAGGCCACAGACAGTAGAGTTGGCCCCAGCAAAAGGCAGAGGTGGCGAGGAGGAGGCTGTGTATGTGGGGGGCGGGGAGGGGGCGGGAGTGCCTAGGGCATGCTTTCTGAACCTGAGGAACTTGAATCGTGACTGGAAACGACAACAGCTTGATGAGCCACACTGAAGGAAGACAGGTGCCACGGGCTGGGAGGGGTGGGGCACTCTAAGCGTCTTAAAGATGGCAGAGACAGCTGGAGCCCTGATCAGCCGCAGGCTCATCTCGGCCGTAGATCTCTGCGCTCCGTGGCGTTTGCGTCACTTGTCGGTGGCTGTCTTTTCATTTCATTAACTTTAATTTGTAGTGGGCTGCTCCTCCTGAAGGGTGAAATAAAGATTATCCTAAAGCCACGCAGCAGCTTCAGAGGCCCACATCTGAGCTGTCGGTGAGTAGAATTGTGGCCTCGTGGCCTCAAAGATGAAGCTGAAGTCTCAGAAAGCGCACTTCACAGTCTGGAGGGACTCAATGTGGGCAGCCTCGATCTAGAGGGCAACCAATTTCCAGTCAGCACTACACGAATGTTTGTATCAAGAGCGACGGGATCCTGAAATGGAGTCTCCGAGTCTCAAAGCACAGCAAATCCTCAGCTCTACCCAGCTAGCCCAGGCTGGACCACGAGTTCCTCTTCCCTTCGCCCATTCTCTCTACCCTCACTGTCCAGGAGTGTGTACAGAATGACTCAGTTTTCTTCTGGATTCTTCTGTGGTCCTCTCAGCTGCCCACCTTACCCCGGGGGGGGGGGGGGGCGGCGGGGGTATCTTATTGCGACTTGTTCAGTGTCAAAGCCTGAGACAAATGGCTGAGGTGCCTAGTTAAGAAAATAGGCTTTCCTAGGTACAAATGCTGTCCCTGCTTATAAAACTTCCAGCCTCTCCTGGACCAATAAGACAGCCATTAGCAGGGCACAGTGTGCCCACCCCGCCCTACCCCCCACCCCACACCCAGGCAGAGCATAGTGATGTGTGCCTGTAATTCCAGCACATTGGAGGTCAAGGTAGGAGTATCAGGAGGTTAAGGTCAGCCTCCACCACATAAGGAGTTTGAAGTGGCTTTCATTGCATAAGATCCTGTCTAAACAACAAACAAACAAACAAACAAACAGACAAACAAATCTTCCTAAAATTTGGCCAGTCTCATGTTCCATGTCCCTGATCAATCTCAAAACGTTCCTAAACCCAGCCAGTCCCTTGTGTCTCAGGGCCACTACATAAACAGTCTCCACACACCCCACAGCCCCCTGCCCCTCATCCTAACCTTTGGCTTCCAGCCTTCAGTTAAATAAGTGCCTGATGATCCTCTGTGACTTTTTAAAAACCCACCCACCCCTATTTCTTAGCACTCCCAGGGGAATCTGCACCCTCCCTGCATTCTCCCTGGGCCCACTCTACGCCTCTCTCTTGCCCTCACAGGCCCCTCACTACACAGTGTGATCTCTGCTGTCTGTTCCCTTCCGTCCTGTGCTGTCCTGGGTTTGCAGATCTCTAGGGGGCAGAGATTCATATCTCTGAGGTATTTTGTTCTTTGAGGCCCAGCTAAGATAAAGCCCATGTACAGACAGTGTACAGAACATTCAAGATGATAAAGCCGGTACCACATACATAGTGTTTAACCATGCCCTTTCCAATAGAACCTTCTGTGAGGAATACCTCAGAGCTGCCATGTCTCTTGTAGGGTATATTTATCCCCATGTCAGAACTGAGCATTTGAAATGTAGAAGATGCCAAGGAGGAGTTATGGACAATTTTATCTAACTTTAACTTGCATGTTTGCTTTTTAGTTATTTATTTGCTTATTTTTGAAGCAGAGTCTAGTGTGGCCCAGGCTGCCTCAAGTTTATGCCATTGCTTGGAGAGGAGGATGGAGCCTGTGTGTATTCAGACACTTTGCTGGTGGCTCAAAGGTAGGAAAGCACAGGTAGGAGAAAGAGGTTCTCGTTGAAACAGGAGTTGAGGCCCCTTTAGTCACAGCTCTGAGGAGGTTTAAGGAAATATAACAGCTGGTAATTCACACTTGATGACCTTGTGTTAGTCTCACACATGTACACAAATGTACACGTATCACATATACACAATTATATCACACACACGTCACACAAACATATACATACCACAAACACACACAGCATACATCACAGACACACCACACACACACACACACACACACACACACACACCCCTCATATACACATCACATACAAACACATCGTCCTGAGTTAGAGAGGCGGAGCTCACTGGTGACTGACAGTGAGGTGGACCAATGGCTCACACAGGAGCAAGAGCTGGGCGCGACACTGACAGCCCAACAGCAAAGCTCTCCAGCTGCGAGTGGTCAACCCTAGTTACCAGCCTGTATAGATGGGAAGGGAGCACTTGGAATAAGGAGCACTAAGCGTCCTGGGTTTTGGGGGGTGCTGGGAACAGCAGCAGGTGCGAACAGGGTGATGCTGCTGTCTCAGCAGCTCTCTGTTTAAGAACACTCTTGGGGTGGTAAGAGTGAGGGAGGGGTGCTAAGAGTGAGCAAGGAGCAGTAAGAGTGGGTGAGGGGCCAGGCGTGGTGGCATGTGCCTTTAATCCCAGCACTCAGGAGGCAGAGGCAGGTGGATCACTGTGAGTTCGAGCCCAGCTTGTTCTACAAAACGAATCCAGGACAGCCAAGGCAGAGAAACCCCTGTCTCAAAAAAAAAAAAAAAAAGACAGTTCCAGCACTGCTGTATCTGCTTAAATTCAGGTATAAATAGATGTTTATACTGTCTTAAGCTGAACTAGGCCATGCTAATCTCATTCGGGGACTTTGAGGCGGCAGAGAGATGTTGTCTGGTGAAGGAAAGCTCCCCTACTTCACCCCCACAGCCGGAAGTACCGCACCACCTCCACCTTACCAAACCCCCTCTGCTTAGTCCCAGGTGGAGAAAAGGTCAGGATCTGGGCAGGGACGACATGACAGTCACAGTCCTTTCCCACGTGTGCTTTGTAAATGGTCCGGTCGCTTTGGGAAACAGCTGCCTACTTTCTTAGGAAATGAAACAAGCATCCCAGCAGGCAGGAGGTGAAAGCAAAAGGGTGGACAGTTCCAGGAGGCTGGAGCTCCACAGCAAGACCTTGACTCAAAAGACCAAGGGCTGAGCAGCGATGGAGGAAGCTGTTTTCCAGACACAACAGAACCGACGCACACGTGGACTCACAGAGGCTGTGGCAGCATGCACGAGACCTGCTCATGTTCAAGGCAGACAGGTGTCACAGCACTAAGGCAGGGAGGTGACACAGACTCTCACACCTAACCAAGAAGCTAACTGCACTAGATAACCTGCTACCAAAGGGGGGGAAAAATCACTTTTACTCAAATGGAGTGTCACTGGTATATCAACCACACTCCAGGGCAAATCCTATGCCTCCCAAGTGCTGGGATTAAAAGCATGTGGGAGGATCTGAGAGGGATTAAAGGACAGAGAAAAACACTATCAAAATATTCTCTATGAGCCGGGCATGGTGATGCTGCCTTTAATCCCACAGCATAAAATTTCATGTTAATAACTTACTTTATCTTCCTGAGCATGGTGGGACACACCTTTAATTCTAGCACTCAGGAGGCAGAGGCAGAGGCAGAGGGATCTCTGTGAGCTGGAGGCTAGCCTGGTCTACAAAGTGAGTCCAGGACAGGCAGGGTTCTGTTACACAGAGAAACTCTGTCTTGAAAAACCAATATATATATATATAATTTCATTTTATATATAATGAAAAAAATTTAATACCTTTGCTGCTATAAATGCTATCATAAATATCTTTTAAAAAAAAAGCATCAAGGGCTGTGGGTGGGTGTAGTTCAATGGTAGAGCACTTGCTTTGCCTGTGTGAGGTTCTAACTTGATCCAGAGAGAGAGAGAGAGAGAGAGAGAGAGAGAGAGAGAGAGAGAGAGAGAGAGAGAGAGAGAGAAGGGAACCACAAACAAACCATAGGAGATAGCTACCCTATTATAACATGGCCACGCACAAAGGCTCATATGTAAAAGCTCATAGGCTTCTTATTCATAACACTCCAAACTGGAAACCACCAGAACGTCTAGACATGGGTGAATAGACAAACAAATACGATAGATCCATAAGGTGGAATATTCCTCTACCGTCAAAGAGCTGCCAATGTTGTGGATGACTCTCAGGTGAACATGAGACATAGGCGCTGACCTGCAGTCAGCCTGGTTGCCTGGGGTGCCTGTGGGGAGTTATTGACTGAGAAGGGGGCTTGCAGGGTGTTGAAATTGCTGGGCAACCTGATTCACGTGGCAAATATCTACCATTGGTCAGTGTGCCTCAAATGGATACATACATGTAAATTAGACACCCCCCCCCAAAAAGCTGATTTTACAAAAATATTCCTAAACAGGTGGCAGTAGCTCAGCCTTTTGGGAGGCTGAGACAGGAGGATTGCCACAAGTTCAAGGCCATCCTGGACTTACATAGCGAGCTCCCAGCCAAACAGAAATCTTTCCTTCCCAAAAACGTGGGTAAGGAGTCAGAGTAGCTCAGGCCAACACCTTCCCAGAAAACTCAATCAAAGACCAGGGAAGTCTCCCTCAAGGCTGGGCGAAAATACCAGGTTGGGAAAACAGCTCTAAAAAGGCAGCCTTGGAAAAGTTCCCTCTCCATCCAGATCCTTCAAAGGCTGGAATTTCTGGCTGAACAAGAAGGCCTAGGCCAGTCCCTAGGGGCAGGTTCTCCTCAGCTCTGGGCAGCATGCCCAGCCACCCCTCACACAGGTGGCTGCTCGCTGCCTAAGCAAGACCAGAGGGCCTGGGGAAAGGTGGCCATAGTCCCATGGGAGCAGCAGAAGGAGGTGGCAGAGTGAGGCAGCTCTGAGCCATCCCACCCTCGGCCAGTAGCCTAGGCTGGTAAACCGGGTAGTCCCTGAGACCTTTACTCTGAGTAGGGCTGGCTTTGCAGCCCCTAGAGAGAGGTCCAGGAAGGCAAAGGCAGGCTAAGTAAGGCTGAGCCCTGGACTTTGAACTCTTGGCCCAGTGCTCTTTCCTCCACACAGCAGTTGAGCAGGATTGTTAACAGGGCTGGTTCTGAAGAAACAGAGGAAAAGCCCACGAGGAGGGGGAAACGGATGGGGAATGTTACGAAAGGCCAGGAGGCTTAGCAAGAGGCAGGCCTGACCCCCCCAGATACAGGCGAGAGTTAGCTGAAGGCAAGATTCCCCCTTCAGGCCTCTCTGCTTCGGCCCTTTCGGACCCACCTGACGGCAGAGAGGCCAGCAGAGGGGGTCTGGGTCCTATAAGGTCTGGCCCAGCAGCTGTCTAACCATATGGAGTCCTCCAGGTTCCCAGAAGCCCCTTCTCTGATATCTGGTTCTGTGCTGTGATGGCTGTGTCAGCTCAGCCCTCTACACATCCCCACCCCGTTCCCTGTTGTCACCTGCACCTGTTTTCCTGCCTTGCTCAATCTCTCCACTCACAGGCTGTGTGTTCCCAGGGGTCCCTTCTCTTATCTCCCAGGCCACAACCTGAAATACAAAATTAGTTAACTCTTCACCTTCCCCAATCTTCTCCGCACGCAAAGGACCAGCAGTAGCACAGCGCTAAGGCTCAAAACCTCTGGGGTCTGGCCTGATTTTGCTAGAGGGACCCCTGGCAACTTTGCCACCTGCCTTGCATCTTATTTAAAAAAACAAAACAAAACAAAAACTAATTTCCCTTTTCCCCCCTTGTTCCTGCCCTAGAGATTGAACCATAGGCGTCAGACTTGCTAGGCAAGAACTCTACCAAAGGGCGATTATTATCCTTGGCCCTCTTGATTTGCTATTGTTGCTGGGGTTTTTCGTTGTTGTTTCGTTTTGTTGTCATCTGTTTGCTTGCTTGCTAGCTATCTTTGGAGACAGTTTTATGCAGTCTAGGCTAACCTCCAATTAGTTATGTACTGGAGGGTGACCTTGCACTCCTGATCACTCTGCCTCCCAATGCTGGGCTTAGAGGAATCACCCAGCACCCACATCTCTTTAGCTCACTTTGTTGTTGTTGTTTTGTTTTTTTCCCCCAAGTCAGAGTTTCTCTGGGCAGCCTTTGTTGTCCTGCAATTCACTCTGCAGACCAGGCTGGCCTCAAACTCACAGAGATCCACCTGCCTCCGCTGGAAATCCTCCTGCCTCAGCTCCCTGAGCACCTGGGATTACAAGACTATGCCATCAGCCCTTGTTACTTTTTGTTTTTGTTTTTAAGACAGGGTTTCTCTGTGTAGCCTTGGCTGTCCTGGACTCACTTTGTAGGCCAGGCTGGCCTCGATCTCACAGTGATCTGCCAGCCTCTGCCTCCCGAGTGCTGGGATTACAGGCGTGCGCCACCAGGCCCGCACCGCGCCCGGCAAACCTTGTTACATTCTAACTGTTGTGTTACCCCAGTTCTCTACGTCCCCTCTCCCTCTACAAGCATGCACATACGCACGCACTGACTCCATGTCTGAAAAGTTCAGGGCCATCAGATAACACCCATCCAGTAATTATGGTTTGAGAATCTGGTTTGGTTAGGAGAGCTTCTGAGCTCTGTCATGGTGTGGTTTCCCATGAAATAGAACCCTAAATTAACAATTGCTGGATAGATGTATATGTACCACGTCTATTTACCCTGTTAAAAACCCTAGCAAAGAAGCTGACATTTCAGTTTAAGCCTGCATAGCCCTCACACAGATGAATACTCTCTTCCTGGAAGGCTCTGACAAGGACAAAGGCAGCCCTAGGCTCCTCCTCCTCAGTGCTGCTCTAGCGCCGGGGGGGGGGGGGGGGGGGGGGGGGGGGGTGGTGGAGATTTAGGAATGGGTGGCCCGGGAGCAGAACTAAAATAAGAAGTGATCTCCTGCTTTGAGCGGGGATAGTAGGCCCGTTGGCTAACTCATTAGTTGACCATCAGGCCTATGCTCTGGCCTCCTCTCCCGGCACCAAGGGTAGAAAGTGGCCTAGCCAGATGATCCTGCCCCCGCTCCCCCCCGATACCCCCATACCCTCCAAGCCTCTGTGCTCCTCTCCTGCCAGCTCAGCCAAAGTTAACAACAGGATTCAGGGTTAATGACTGAAGGAGCAGGAAGGACCATGCATGGTCTGAGTGCTGGGGGATTGAGCAGGCAAGGAAGCCAACAGGGAAACTGACTGCCCTGCCGCTGGTGTGAGGAGTGCAAAGCAAAAACCCCTTGGTCCACTCCTCAAGACATCCTTCCATTCCACAGATGGGTAAACTGAGGACCTGGATTGTTACTTCCCTGCCATTCTGTCTCTTTGTTCTTTGGCAACCCTAGGTCTCCAACAGTACCAGGGCAAATGTCCCAAGTAGAACAGTCTGCTCAGCCTAGAAATGCCCAGATGTGTGGCTTGTGTCCTGTCACCATCCCTCCCTGGATAGCCTGGGCAGTCTTGCCAAACCAATGCATCTTTTGCCTCTAAGCAGAGTACCCATCCTTGCATCTTGACCATCAGTTGCTCAGACACTGTGTCTGACCCAAGGCTCAAATACAAACATACACACAGCTCCCCTCAAAGATGAAATTCCAAAATCCTGGAGCGATTCTTGTCACTTCCACACAGCGACTTCCTCATCAGCCCCTCCACTCATGAAGCACACAGCCTCCTGGGCCCCATGTCATCCCTCACACTCACCATCTTACAACTCTGGAGCCAGAGGGGGCTCCACCGCAGCCTCACAAAAGCCATCAAGTGTGTGGGAGGCAGAATGGGGAAGAAAAAGAGGCTCACCCAAAGTTCTAGGTGGAAAAGATGGGGACCTTTCATCAGGCCAAATTCTTCACATTAAAAAACTGAAACCCAGAATACAACGTATTTTTCTTGCCAGGCATGGTGGTGCACCCCTGTAATCCCAGCACTCTGGGAGGCAGAGGCAGGCGGATCTCTGTGAGTTTGAGGCTGGCCTAGTCTACAAAGTGAGTCCAGGACAGCCAGGGTGACACAGAGAGACATTATCTGGAAAAAAAAAAAAAAAAAAAAAGGAAAACAAGCAAACAAACAAAACAAAAAGAAAGTTCCTTTCTCAAGGCCACCCAACTGGCAGAAGCAAATGGGGTCAGTAATATTCTTTTTCTCTACTATGGCCCCCCAATACCACATTGGGGCCACATGGAGCCTCCTTGTGCTAAACTTGCACCCCCTATCACACTTCTGCACCTTTCTCTGTGCCACCACAGCTGTCTTCACCTCACCTGCCCCCACAGTGCCTGGTGCTGCCCAGACCTAGCTCAAATAGCACCTCCTCAAAGTTAGCTCTCTCTGAACGCTCTGCTTGGAGCCACCCTTCCAGTCGCCCAGGCTGGGTTAGAACTGCCCTGTGTACCTCCTCTAGGAAGGTGGGGCTCAGATCTTCAAGAGTAGCACCCTGCGCCAGGCCTAGCCTGTTTCAGACATAGTGGAGCAGGTCTTTCTGGACAGAATTATCATTGTATGTATTACAATCATTGTGAATGGGCCAGGCTTGATAGGCTATCGCTTGAGTCAGCCACTGTGCTCAGCAAGCAGCTCAGACTCCTGTCTTCACCACCACTGCAGCAGCAGCAGCAGCAGCATCGCAAGCTTCAGCTTGCCCCTTGTTCACAGGCTCAGAGGAAATCAGCAGGTGGCTCCTTGTGTCTGGAGACACAATGACAGGCCCCCTTCTGTCATTAAGGGCATCCGAAAGTGACCTCTGTATACCTGAAAGCCAGCTGAAGAGACCATGGGGGGTGGCGGGGGGGGGGCGGCTGGGGTTGCTGGGGACTCTTCCAGCTCAAATGAGCCTGTGTCCCAGAGCCTGAGGATGCAGCCTCTCTCCAGGCCCCTGCCTCGTGAAGAGGTGGCCCTGCTTGTTTGCAATGCCAGCATGGCCAGGTGACAAGCATTCCCTGCTGGCCACCTGCCACAGGAACACAAAGTACCTTCACACACAACCTTTCTTTGTCCCCTGCTGGTGACGGCAGAGAGGACAGGCCAAGGGCAAGGTGCTAAGGTGGCAGATTTTCTCTGGACTGTGTGCCCTGCTCCCTTTCACCAAGGGCTTCCTGCTGGCACTCTACCCCTGAGGCTGTAAGCCAGACAGGGGGGTGGAACCCTTTCCTAACCCAGAGGAACAAGAAAGGGAAGCTTAAAGCTCTGTGAGGAAATTTGGGCAAAGCGTGGGGTTCTTGCTCAGGAAATCAGGGTTCTCTACAGGTTGAATCCCTTCAGAAGAATCTGTGGGGTTTTGCTCTCAGGTGTCCCTAAATCAAGACTCATTGAAGCCAGTTGTGGAGGCACACACCTTGATGCCAGCACTTGCGGGGAGGCACAGCAGTTGGGCAGATCTTTGTGAGTTGAAGGCCAGCCTGGTCTACATAGTGTGTTCCAGGACAGCCAGGGTAGCTCAGTGAGGCCCTATGGTCTATCTCAATACACACACACACACACACACACACACACACACACACACACACACACTACAACAAGCTGGCTTATTGTAATCACAACATTCAGGAGGCTGGGGCAGAAGGATTGCTGTGAGTTTCAGATGTGTATCTAAAAGCCAACTGAAGACCCCATCAGAGCCAGGACTGAGACTCTACCTTAAAAGCAAAGGAGATAGCCAGGTGTGGTGGCTCACACCTTTAATCCCAGCACTCGGGAGGCAGAGGCAGGAGGATCTCTGTAAGTTCGAGGACAGCCTGGTCTACAAAGTGAGTCCAGGACAGCCACAGCTATTCAGAGAAACCCTGTCTTGGCCTGGAGAGATGGCTCAAAGGTTAAGAGCGCTATCTGTTCTTCCAAAGGTCCTGAGTTCAATTCCCAGCAACCACATGGTGGCTCAACCATCTATAATGTGATCTGGTGCCTTCTTCTGGCATGCAGGTGTACATGTAGGCAGAACACTATATACATAATAAGTAAATCTTAAAATAAAAAAAAAAAAGTAAATGAAACAAAAGAAAAGCTTAGGCTCCTTTGCTCCTTTTCTTCCCAAGTCCTTGACCCAGATGCTTGGCCTACCAAAGTTGTCATCTCTTCTTGTACTCTTGCTCCCTCCAGTGAAGGGGACAAGGGCTCACCGCCATGCACCAGACTGCCACTGACATCAGCTTGCTTGATCTCAACACTTCTCTCCAACTGGGCGTGGTGGTGCACACCTGTAACCCCAGCACTCTGGAGGCAGAGGGAGGTCGATCTCTGTGAGTTTGAGGCCAACCTGGTCTACAAAGTGAGTACAGGACAGTCAGGACTACCAGTGAAACCTTGTCTCAAAAAAACCAAAAAACAAAAAATAAAACCCTTCCCATTTCATAGATGAAGATACCAAGGTTCAGAGGAGACCGTAGCTCGGGAGGTCCTGTGCCCAGAGTGTGAACCGCCGGCATTTGAACTTTGGTCCTTGTTGCTGCAAACCTGTTCCAGTTGGACTTCCCCTCTCCAGCCTCTCCAGCCCATGTCCCTCCAGGCAAGGCCACTGCCCGACCCTTTGCTGTCCTCAACTGCCTGGCACTAGGGTGTCCCCAGAGTGTGGAGAAGATACACCAGCCAGGGGCCAGCCAGGGTCATGGCAAGAGGCAGGCTATCCAGCTGTGGCTCCATCCAGGTCTGTCATTGGGGGCCACACAGCCATCCTGGTCGTGTCTTCCCTGTTTAAGTTTTCCTGTCTTTGTTTGCACCACGGTCTCACCTAGCCTGGGCTGGTCTTGAATTCTATGTAACTGAGGTTGGCCTCGAACTCTTTCTCCACTGCGCAGGTACTAGGATTACAGGCATGTGGCACCACCTATTGGAGTCGTTATTTGTTCGGTTGGTTTGGTTTGGGGTTCCCCCTCCATTCACCGGGATTCTGATGAGAAGTACCCGGTCATCAGAGCACAGGACTTGGCATGGCTGTGCAGGGCAGGCAGACAATAAGAGCTTGGTGTTGAAAGCCAGACGTGGTGGCGCATGCCTTTAATCCCAGCACTTGGGAGGCAGAGGCAGGCGGATCGCTGTGAGTTCGAGGCCAGCCTGGTCTACAAAGTGAGTCCAGGATGGCCAAGGCTACACAGAGAAACCCTGTCTCGGAAAAAAAAAAAAAAAAAAAAAAGAGCTTGGTGTTGGCTTGTGGTCTGGATGCGGATGCTGGTGAGGGTGGGGTGGTGAAGATGAAGAGACAACACAGACACCCACAAGAAACTTCTTCAGAGACCCACGGAAGCAACACAATGAAAAGAGAAAAACCTCTCGATTCTGCCTGAGTAAAGGCAACAGTATAATTTCCATCATTTATAAAAATGGCTTTGAGTTGCTGTCTCAATTCCACAGAGCACAGCAATGAAAGTCTCATTAGCTCCGTGAACTGTTAGGTGTTTTACAGGATGTGGACTCTCCACACCGATGCCTGTTCCCCTTTGTCTGTGGTTCCTGGAACACACTTGTCTGTTGACAACTTTTCCTCAATTAGAAAGCAGATTTCCAGGGAAGTGTTTTTGTGAAATTCAGTTATCTTGAGATTGGCCAGGCTGCAAAGAGGGCTCCAGGGCTTCCGACCAGCTCGAAGCTTTGGATGTGCAAAGCAAAGGGTGAAAGATTAAAAACAACCAGCCTTGGGTTTTTTTTATTACTTGAGTATATAACTATGTACATTTATCTGTATTGTTTTTATGACACGTGGCTGCACAGGTACACACATAAACTTCCGCTAGTGAGGGGCACCTGTTGTGGTTTTTTTTCTTTTTTCTTTCTTTCTCTTTTTTTTTTTTTTTTTGAGACAGGGTTTCCCTGTGTAGCCTTGGCTGTCCTGGCCTCACTTTGTATACCAGGCTGGCCTCGAACTCACAGAGATCTACCTGCCTCTGCTTCCCGAGTGCTGGAATTAAAGGTGTTTGCCGCCATGCCCGCCCGGCTCTTTAGCATTGTTTTTATTTTTGCCCCCAATACACTGAACCCCCCTCTCCACTTGTTGCAACTTGAATTCTACTTCCCCCTAGAGGGAGAGACAGCTGCTACTTGCCACATGCACTGAAGAGCATGGCATTTCCTTCTGATCCTAGGTGCACCCCCCACACCTGCCTTGGGTGGGAGAAGTGGCTGGCTGACAGCTTCCAGCTGTTCAGGGAGATGGCAGACAAACATTTCCAACAGGGAAGTGTCACGCCTTGCCAGCTAGGGGTGGGTGGGGGGACACGGGGGGGGGGGGGGGGGAGAAAACAATCCGGCTGGAACAGCAGAGCCTGGGCAATGGTGCAAGGCAGAGAGGAAGGGCAGTCTGACAGGGTCAGCATCTCCTGTGATGTCAACGCAGAGTCACTGTTCCCAGAGGCTCAGCCCCTCCCCCTTCCCATCTGTGCAGGGGCACTCATGTATGCCTTCCCTGGGAGACAGCCCGGCACCCATGAAGGACCAGGTGTGCAGGCCCAGGAGGAAGCCCAGCTTCAACATGCAGTTTTGACTGGAGATTTGTAGCTCATCAGATATGACTCTTATATTCCAGAAAAGAAAGCCTGGGGTGGCTGGGAGAGGTTCTTACAGGATGCAGGCTCCCCAGATCTGTGCAGGCCAAGGGCTGGCAGGTAAGGCTGGAGTGAGGATCACCTCTGTCCCCCAGCTTTCTGGACACTGTAACATGAAGGCCTAGGGCAAGTCTCTTTGCAGTATTTAAACTACATATAGCAAGGAGAATTTGTTAATAGCTGTGTTTTTAAAAGTAGAACTAAAAATATATAAAATTAAAATTGGGGATGTATTTACTTTGCATATCCAGAATTTTGCTTCCATGGGCAATCAATGCAAACCTAATGAGCTTTTTTTTTTTTTTTTTTTTTTTTTAAGAGACAAGCAGATCTCTGAAAGTTCAAGGCCAGCCTGGTCTACAAAAGCAAGTCAAGGACAGCCAAGGCTACACAGAGAAACCCTGTCTTGAGAAAACAAAATGAAAAACAACAAAAAAACTTTATTTAGTGCTCTGTTTTCATGCACACCAGAAGAGGGAATCAGTTTCCATTACAGATGGTTATGAGCCACACCATGTAGTTTCTGGGAATTGAACTCAGGACCTCTGGAAGAACCACCAGTGTGCTTACCTGCTGAGCCATCCCTCCAGCCCATGAGCTCCTTCATGTATATTTTTTGTATGAAGTCTTCCAAACCCAACAGTATTCTTGGGCTAGGGCCATAGATAATAGATAGTAGAAAACTTGCCTACCACGGGAGGCCTTGGGTTCAATCCCAGGCGCCACAAACAAACAAAACTGAACAGATGTGAGGCAAACCATTTTCTCTTGTTATACCTCGGCTTACCCTTAACTCCTTTCCAAACGCCAACAACCACATAGGGCTCAGGATGTCATGTTGGACAGCACCAATCCAGAGCTTTCTCATCGCCCACCATTCCCCATAGATGAAGTTATTTGGCTTCCTCTAACCTATTTGCATTTGTCACTAGGAGGAGCTAGTCATCCCTTGGGCCTGGGTGACCATCTGTCTTTCCTCTTTGGCCTGTAAGAAAGGTCAAGGGCCTCAGGGCTTCGGAAGATGCTGCCATTCAGCTGGCGGTGTGACCTGGAGGAAGCCACTTCCTCTCCCTGGAAACTAGTCTCTTTCTCTGTCAGGTAAGGATTTCCTTTAGACTGTCCCAGATTCCAAAGGGACTCACAAGCTGAACCCCAGTGTGTAAACTACGGAGAGAGGAGCTGCAGTGTTGACAGGAGGGGCCTGGACATGACCCAGCTCTGCTCTTTTTCGTCCCCCCAGACAGAGCTTCTCTGTGTAATAGCCCTGGCTGTCCTGGTACTCCATTCGTAGATCAGGCTGGCCTCGAACCCACAGAGATCCGCCTGCCTCTGTCTCGTGAGTGCTGGGATTAAAGGCGTGCACCACTACAGCTGGCCTCAAACTCTCCGTAGTCAGTGATAGCCTTGGACTCCTGAGGTTTTGCCACCTCAGTGCTGGGACTAAAGCTGTGTCATCATGCCCAGTTAATGCAGGGCTGGGGCGGGAGCCAGGGCTCCAGATGTGCTAAACAAGCACTGAGGTACATCAGCAGCCCTGCAGCTCACATCGTATTTGGAACGCGCAGAAGTGCAGCCAACAGTGGACAATCTGAAGGGTGGCTAGGAGGGTGCAGGAACCAGTTCCCAAGCCTCGGTTTCTTCTGGAGACAGAGGAAAGGCGAGGACTAGGGGATTGTCTTACTCTTAATATTTAAAATTTTTGACTTAAAGGGACCTAAAGGGAATACAGCCAAAATGTTGCCATTTAAGTTTATAGCAGGTATGTGGCTACGTGATGGATTCCTCTGTACTTTGCTCTAGATGTGAGATGCTTTGTCATTTAAATGTATTTAAAACTTTAAGGAGGGCAAATAAATATAACACAATCCCACTTCAGGCATGGAATTTTTCTTGAAATATAACAAAATGTACCCCCCCACACACACACATACACACTTGAGAAGCCTTGAGACCCTTCGCCCTTTTGGAGTTCCTGGAGAAAAGAACCAGAGCCTAACAGTAGACACTGTGCCTTGGGGAATCAGACAAGGGGCCTTGTGAGGCCAATGCTCAACTACGGCAGGAGACTGTCTGCAGCTCCCCTGGCCTGGTACTGGCTGGTCGGTCACATCCCTACTTCCCTCCTGGTGGAGGGAATCCTTTCTGCACCTTTTACCTGGTAAATTTGATCTGGGCTCATGTGGCCAAGTTTGTAGCCCTCACCCACTATCCACGCCTTGTTATTTTGGGGCAGGAGCTCCTGTAATCCAGACTGTGTAAACTGCCTATGTAGGCACAGATGACCTTGAATTTCGGATTCCCATGTCTCCACCTCTGGAGTGCTGGAGGCAAGGTACCACTGGCTGGATTCATCACAGATTTGTGTGGTGCTGAGAATCGAACCCAGGGCTTCGGACATGCCAGGTAATCACTCCAACAGAGTCACAGCTAGCCCGGATCACCCCTTTAAATGTGTGCTTCCCTTAAGTCCTAATTCTGCCCCTCCAAGGCACTTCTTCCTCGTATTGCCTTGGAGACCAAGGTCCACCATGCAGGGCCAGGCAGGGCAGGAGGTGGGTGGGAGGTTGTGGGAGGACAGTCATTCACCAGGCTCCACGGGGGTACTTGACCCCGGCAAACAGAACTTGTTGTTTTGTCATTTGCAGAGTTTGGCCCCAGTTCCCTTAGGTTGATTAAATGGTAACTTGTCTTGGTGACAAGGAATGCTCCACCGGTTCGGACTGAGTTCAGTGGCATCAGCTCACCCTGAGCCGTGAGTATGGGGGATAGTTCTTTCTCTTCTCTTCCTTTCTGCTTGTTTGTTTTTGTGGTATGTGTAGGTGCGAGCATCCTGTGTCAATGTCCGTGTGCACGCACATCCTCACACGCGCATGTGCCCATCCTCACACGAGTGGAGGCTGAAGGAAGATCCTCCCTGCTGCTCTATACTCTCAGCTTTATTCCTTTGAGATAGAGTCCCTCACTGGATCTGACACTAGAGGGTTTTTGTTGTTGTTTTAAACATGGGCTCTGGGGCTTCCAACCCAGGTCCTTAGGCTTGCATGGCAACCACTTTCCCCCACTGAGCCATCTTCCGACTCCCTTCTTTTCTTTTCTTTACTTGAAACAGCCTCACTAATTAACTCAGGCTACCCCGGAGCTGTGTAACTCAGGCTGGCCTTGCACTGTTGGTGATCCCCCCATGCTCAGTCCCAAGTGCTGGGGTGACTGATGCGAGGTACTGTATTCCAGTCCTTCTCCAGGTCCTTCCCCCTCCCCTTTCAAATGCCTTCCTAGCCAGATGAGTAAGAGCAGGAAAGAAGACTGGCCATTTAATGACAGGGCCCAACCACCAAGGCCATTTCTTAACCGAGAGCTGCTCTACTCCTTTTACAGGAGGCACAACTGAGGCAGAGGGTTGTGGGGTCACTTGTGAGTCATTCAGGCAGGGCTAAATGTGGCTGAGCCAGATGTTGAGCAGGCCAGGGCAGGGCCAGGGGCTTTCCCTGACATTGTTGAAAAGTTCTGGTGTGTGTGTGTGTGTGTGTGTGTGTGTGTATGTCACTGTAGCTGAAGAGGAGCCTGAACTAACTTTCTGATCCTCCTGCCTCTGCCGCCTCAGTGCTGAGACAGCAGGTGTGTGTCACCAGCTATGCGGTGCTGAGAACTGAAGCCAGGGCTTCCTGCGTGCTGGCCAAGCACTCTCCGGTCTGCATCGCATCCCCTCTCACCGCTTCCTCCCTTTGTCCTCTTTTTTTTCTTTCTATTCTCTCCTTTTAATTACATTTTTATTTATTTGGAGGTGGGGGAGGGGGAGAGAGTGGCATATGTGTGCCACAGAGCATTTGTGGAAGTCAGAGGTCATCTTTAGATATGTCCTGTCACCTCGTACTTACCTGCCCAATCAACCTCAGTTGGTGCCAACATTTTAATGAGATGAAAAAGAGAAAGATGCTTCCCACGCCGGGCGAGCTGAGGACATTATCCCTGATACCTTGAGACTCAGAGGTGAAGGTGCTGATGCCGCCCCCTCCCAGACAGTGAGCATCTGGGAGGGCGATGCTTCTGGTCAAAGATGGCATGATCATCAGCTAGGCCTGGGTCACCTCTGTCCCCACAGAGAACTAGCTGTGACTCACTTTCTTTCTTGGTTCCCTGACATCGATACTACTTCCCTCAGCGGGTCTTGTGAAGAAGCAATGACCTAATGTGTGTGAAAGAGGCTTGGGTGGGGCCTGGCACTCCGTGGGTACTCGGCAGCCCTGCCCATGGCTCTCTGTCAGCCTCAGAGTAGCAGGTGACCCAGGATTCCCCATGAGAGACAGGGTGTGCTCACCTTTCACCATGGGGCCCCTTGACGCCATGCTGGGGTGGTGGTGCCTTGACTGAAGAATTTTCAAAGGCCAGTAGGGGGTGGATCCAGGGCCCCTGAGAGGTTGAACCAAGGACAGCTGCCCACAGCAGAGCCTCAGCCTGGTCCTGCTATCTTAAAAGCTGATTTGGTTGCTATGTGGAAACCTTATGTAAACCGGTACTGTGGTCAAAGAAATAGGAGTTGAACTCCACCCCACCCCCACAGCATTTAACCAGCTCCAGGTGTGTGTTAAGGCTGGAGCAGGTGGCCTGAGTGAGATACGCCGGGCTTTTCCCCAGATGTGTTCATGGCAAGGGATGCCAGGTCCCATACATCTGGGGCCACCTGTCCAAGGGTGGAGACACAAGGTCCTTTACACTAATGAGTGGGGAGCCTCCTGCTACCGTTGACCCAATTCCTTCCTCTCTGAGGCAAAGGGGAAGAGTATGGTTGGTTCCAGGGCCCAAGGCTGACCACTATCCTTTCATGGGTTCAGACAGCTCCAGGACGTGGCCATCACTCCTTTCTGCTGAGAGAAAGAGAGTGAGTCTCTGGCACACAAAGTCGGCTTCTGGGGGTCCTGGGGCCTCTATCTCAGAAGGGATGTTTCTTCCCACGAGGCTTCTATTTTTCCTGCCCTCCCATGCCTGTTTCCACCAGGGCACCCAATGGATGGTTCTGCCACCTCCAGGACACTGGACTGGAGCCACCTTTATAGAACCGGTTTGAAATCAAACAATGCCACGGCACACAAGCCAGCTGAACCAGAGGTGTCCATGGGCCAAAGAGGGGCAAAGGCTGAGGGACCAGGGCAGACCATGGTACACATCCTGGGAGATCGTCCTTGCCTAACGGGGAGCTGGAAGGTGATGTAGTGTGTCTTTCCTCACCCGTAAAAGAGGGACCTCCCATGTGGGTCAAGGTAGCCGGGAAACATGACAAGAGTCTAAGACTTTCTGACCGTGTGTGTTGGGCTGAGGTATTCTAGATTAGAATGGCTGCCTTCAACCCCCAGGTGTCCTCTTCCCTAGAAGGAACGGATGGAGGAGGAGGTGGGGTGGGGTGGGGGTGGAGTATTTGGAGGGTGTGGCTCTGGGTGAAAATTGCATAGAATGTCAGAAAGCAGCCAAACACAGGCCTGGGCTAAACTCTATGGGTAGAGCATGCATGAAGCCCTGAGTTCTACTCCCAGCATGGCATAAACTGGGCCATAGTGACTCACAGTTGAAATCCCAGTACTCCAGAGGTAGAAGTTAAGGAGTTCAAGGCACATTACCTTTGGCTACATAGTGAATTCAAGGCCACCCTGAGCTTTAAATAAAATAAAATAGGAGAGCACCAACCAATATCCTTGTAGATGGGAAATCTGAGAAGGTCCCAGACCCTAGGAGGACAGGGCCTCCCTAAGGGACAAAACCTGATGGCAGGAGTGATCTGGGCAGCAGGTAGCTCAGTGGACCTAGAATTGGCCTCAGATGTGTGGCTAAGGACTTGGGGGCCCTCACCACCATGTATGCTGGGGAAGGAAGGGATGGGGACCCTGGTCAGAATTTGGGAGGGTATATGCCTTAGGGAACCTTCTGGATATACAGTAATGAGGAAGCCTGCTCGGCCTTTCTGGTCCCTGCAGCCGGGGTTTCCCTTTTGCCTGGGGCTTACAGAGGCCGACTGCAAACTCGCTGACCTCAGAGAGTCCCGCCCCTCCAGCCTTGTGCTTCCTGAAGACCGACTCAGGGTTTCGTCTACTACGTACAGCGCACAGAGGCAGCTCCACCCAGGGGCCCACCCAGAGGCCACAGGATACCCTGATCCACATCTCAGTTCCCTCCTAGTGCAAGGGGTGTGCACTTGCACACGGCACACCTGCTTTCTTGAAGCCAAGGGCGAAAGGCCAAAAGAGCTCTGAGCCACCATCCAGCCCCTAAAGTGTTCCATCTTGACGCTCTTATATAGCATTCCACCCCTTCTAGCCTGCTAAGGGGAAGAGGCAAAGGGTAGTCCATGGGGTTAACTGAGCCTTCTCCCCACCCAAGCCCAGGCTCTTCCATTTCCCTGGAAATCAAAGTTGCCAGCACAGGAAATGTCACGATGTGTGTGACCCCCACCCCCACCCCCACTCTCACGCCCCAGGCCTGCACAGTAACCGTGGTTTCAATCTACCCTCACCTAAGTGGACCGTAAATCCCCTTTGTAGGTGCGGAGACTGACAAGCCCTCACGGCAAGGTAAGGGCAGGGCTCGGTTTGGCCTTCCGGACTGGCCCACCTCCTCCAGCATCATTGCAGAGTCCCTGTCTGCCTTTCTCCATATCTCTGCAGTGTGAACACCCAGGCGCCTCCATTCAGGGCCCTGGCTCTGTAGCCAAGCGAGTCTAGTGATGTCATCGTTGCCATGGAAACACTCCCCAGGCGTCAGGCAGGACCAACCTCCCCTGTGCAGTTTCTCTTTGTGTGGACTTTGCAATGCGTTGCCAAGGCAGTGAGGCCTGCTGGGTGAGTTGGCACAGGGCAGGGAAGGCAGACAAAACCCCACACCACGGCATCCCAGAAACCATCACTCACGATACTAGGAGGGGGTTGGTTCCAGTCTGCACTCTCTAATCTGGGGCGGGGCATGGCAGTGAGGCAGGGGATGGAGGCCTGTTCAGGACCCCTGATGGCAATGGCCTTTGAGCAACCGGATAGTGGGATCCTGTCACCTGATCTGCTGGGCCTGGATCTTGTGAAAAGGGCAGACAGGCTTGGCAGGGGGTGGAGAGGAATTGGTGGCTTGACAGTTTGAGTGCAGGATATTCTGAGAATCACTACTGAAGAAAGGACCCCCTCATGGAGCACATTAGGTGTGTTATTCCTTCTTGGCTCTCAGATCCTCACAGAAACTCTGGAGAAAGGGAGAGAAGAAATGGGGTGCCTTTTGTACTTGGAATTTGCATTTCTTTAAAATACTATATATATACCCTGTTGGTCTTGAACTTGAGATCCCTGGCTCGGCCTCTAGAGTACTGGGATTGCAGATGTGTACTGCTTGTTTATTTATTTGTATTTTTTTTTTTTTTTTTGTGGTTGTTGTTTTGGTTTGGTTTTTCGAGACGGGGTTTCTCTGTGTATCAGAGCCCTAGCTGTCCTGGACTCACCTTTTAGGCCAGGCTGGCCTCCAACTCACAGAGAGTTGCCTGCCTCTGTCTCCCTAAGCACTGGGATTAAAGGTGTGCGACACCACGCCCGGCCCCCACCCCCTTTTTTTTGTTTTGTTTGTTTTGTTTGAGACAAGGTTTCTCTGTGTAGCCTTGACTGTCCTGGGCTTGCTTTGTAGACTAGGCTGGCCTCGAACTCACAGTGATCTGCCTGCCTCTGCCTGGGATTAAAGGCGTGTGCCACCAGGCCCTGCTCCTATTTGTATTTCTTATTGTTTTTGCTAACCCTCACTGTGCTGAAGTGGACGAATACTACTTATTACCGGTGCAGACTCCGGGATCTCAGTGGAGCTTTAGTGGGGAGAATCAGAGTCTACCCCTCCCTGCTGGCTCCCTACAGAGGCTCCAAAGGCAAGGAAAGCCAGTGTCCTGGCCAAAGTCTACACACACACACACACACACACACACACACAGAGAGAGAGAGAGAGAGAGAGAGAGAGAGAGAGAGAGAGAGAGAGAGAGAGAGAGAGAGGGAGAGAAAGCGCCACAGCCTTCACACCACACCCTCTATTGTCCTACAAGCTGCAGGGGCCTCTTCACTCCTAGCTCATTTAAAAGGCTCCTGTCCCCTTTCTCCGCCTGTGGCTAGGTGGCCTTTGACAGTACATAACATCCCCCCCCCCCCCCCCCCCCCGTTCTTAGAAGTCTCCAGGAAGAAACTTCATGACCTTTGCTGGCAAGCGGCAGTGCCTCAAGCTTACAGCCGAAGCAGGTGACCTTCCCCGGGCCACCCACAGCCTTCTTGCTCTCTCTGGCACCTTCCGGCTTCAAGGCCCCCTTCCTCTTAACTTGCCAGAGGGCCGAAGGGGAGGACTCTTCAATCCTGTGGGCTAGGGTGCCTGTTCAGGCTGGAAAAAAAGGGGAGATTCTCGGGATGGGCTGCTGCCCCCCAGCCTGGGCTCCTCTTCCACCTGCGTCTCTGTCTCTGCTAAAGGTCAACAAAGGCCTGTGACACGGGCTGAGGGCAGAACTCACAATAGGGATGCCAGGAATAGTTGTGGGGTGAATGGCTCTGGGGCTCTCAGGCTGTCCTGGGTGTGCCTACAAGGCACATAGCATCTGGGCCAACCATGACCCACCTCTGCCTCTGATTCTTTCATGGAGCAAGTATTTCCTGATATCTGTGCTACTTACTGTGAAGGCTTTTTTTTTTTTTTAAACTTCCAAAGGTCCCAAACAAGCCACAAAGGATGAAGGGAAATGCATGAAAACCAAGCGCCTCACCAGGCCTTTTGCCCACATAGCAGCAAGTAAAAAACCTACTGCGCTATCAGCACCAGCCCAGTACATGGCACCGTGATAACCGCCTTTGTTCCATTTTCCAAATTTTCTGTACTTTAAGACGGTGTTTTGGTAACAGAATCCCAAGGACTGTTAGCACTCCTCCTGAGAGCACAAGGTTTCCAGCCTGCAGGAAGGGAGGCTGGTGCTGATGGCAGCTTCCAGCCTTTCCTCTCCCCACAGGGAGAAGTGCCCCGGTGAGGCGGAGCGGGTGTGTGGGTGTGTGGGTGTGTGTGTGGGGGGTGGTGTTAGAGGCTCAGACCCAATGAGAGAGTCTGGGATGACCAAGAAGCCAAGGGCAACAAGTGGAGAACTTCACACGGGCCTTGGAGCTTCCTCTTTGTCATAGCAAGCCTGGAAAGCAGAGAGGAAGAAATGAGGGTTTAGATTGTCCACGAGGGTGGGGTAGCCCTGTGAGCTAGCTTAGCCAGACCTCAGTTTAGTCATTCATAAATGGAAACAGGATACTTCTTGCACAGGCAGTTGGGAGGATGTGTGTGTGTGTGTGTGTGTGTGTGTGTGTGTGTTTAGTTTTTTGAGAAAGGGTTTCTTTGTGTTATCTTGGCTGTCCTGGACTTGCTTTGTAGACCAGGCTGGCTTCGAACTCACAGTGATTGCCTGCCTCTGCCTCCCGAGTGCTGGGATTACAGGCGTGCGCCACCATGCCTGGTTAGGCTATGATTTTTAAAAAATATTTATGTATTTATTTATTTGTTTATTATCTATACAGTGTTCTCCTTGCATGTACACCTGCAGGCCAGAAGAGGGCATCAGATCACATGATAGATGGTTGTGAGCCACCATGTGGTTGCTGGGAATTGAACTCAGGACCTCTGGAAGAGCAGTCTGTGCCCTTAACCTCTGAGCCATCTCTCCAGCCTGAGGGAGGATTTTTTTGTTTGCTTGTTTATTGTTTTGTGTTTTTTGAAGAGTTCTCCCTTATATAACCTGGATTGGCCTGGAGTTAACTCTGTAGTCCAAACTGGCATTAAACTTTTAATCCTCCTGCCTCAGCCTCCTGAATGTTGGGATTACAGACATGTACCACTGCATCTGGCTTTGCTGAGGGAATCGTATGACATAAGTGCCCTTAAGCCCACAGAGGATTGTGCCCCACAAAGACAGGGGATTTTGGAAAACCAGATGACGGCACAGCGATGGCTCTTTCTGAGCAGGGAACCCTCTCTACCCCAATGGGAGTTGTAAAATCTCTCTGTATTGACAATCTGGGCTAGAAGCTCTCTGCCTCCCAGCTTCCGGATCCAAGCTGCAGCTGGAAACTCTGGCACTGGAAACCTGAGGCTTTCTAGATTCTAACGTGTGTGTGTGTGTGTGTGTGTGTGTGTGTGTGTGTGTGTGTGTGTTTATCCTCAGGGGCCCAGGCTATGGAAACTGCCACAACCCATCCTGCCACAGCCAAGCAGTAGCCTGCCAGAACAAGATGGATTATGGCTTTGTGGGGAATGAGATGCCTGTGAAGGTCAAGAGAGACCCACGTGGGTTGTTGCAATTTCGCTTCTAAATGCTAACGTTGACCTTGCCGAAATAACACCTTTGCATTTCTATTGGGAACCTTTCTGTGGACTGATTTCTTCAAAGGGAAAAGACAGAGTTTAACGGTGGGAATCCGGGGCCCTTTCGGGTGACCCTAGGTGACAAAGGCACTAGGCATGTGGGTTATGACCAGCTGGGTCTGCCCACAGAGGCGTTCTCAAGTCCCAGTGGCTCTATCTGAGATTTGGGCCACCATGTAAGTCATGGAGTCTTGCCAGCAATAAGGAGAGAGGCTTGTAGGAGGCAGAGGGTGTCCTCAGGGCCCTGAGCTAGCATGGCAAATATTTGCTTACAGCTTCGCATTTGGGGTTGAGGATTATGTTGGGGGCTATTTCCAAAACACCCCCTGCAAGGAAGGCCTTACGGTGATTAGGGTTCCCCGGCTCACTTGTCCCTTCCATAGTCCTTGCATTTGTGTCTTTAACCAAACAGGAGCCAGGCCAGGTAGATAGGAGCGTGCTTTTCCATTTTGCAAGATTGGAACCGAGGCTTCCTAAGTTACTTAGCCTGGATCCCAGAGACTAAAATTCCACCCCTCAGAGCTGGGGTCACCGTAAAGCAGGCTTCCCAACAGGTTGCTCTCATGATGTCTCATTAGAAGGCTGTCAGCTACTGTGGCTGGTGGAATTTCTTTCCCTCTGTAAATTTTCTTATTTGTTTTCACATAGGGTCTTCCTACAGTATCTCAAGGTGTCAAATGACAAATGTAATTTTAATGTTTGTGGATATGGCTAAATTGCTCTCCAATAACAACAAATGTACACTCCTACCACCACAGTGAAATCTGAGGCAGGGTCTCTCACCAGCCTGCAACTGTTTAGCAAGCCCCAGGGATCCACCTGTGTCTTGCTCACCGGCCCTGGCATTACAAACTAAAGTTGCCAAGCCTGACATCTTTTTTTTCACAGGGGTTCTGGCCCTTGAATTTGGGTTTTCATGCTTGCAAGGCAAGCATTTGACCAATAGAGCTATCTCCTTAGGCCCCTACTCCTTCTTTCACTTTTTTTTTTTCCAAGACAGGGTTTCTCTGTGTAGCCTTGGCCATCCTGGACTCACTTTGTAGACCAGGCTGCCCTTGAACTCACAGCGATCCGCCTGCCTCTGCTTCCCGAGTGCTGGAATTAAAGGTGTGCGCCACCACTCCCGGCTCCTTCTTTTACTTTTTATTTTGCTTATTTATTATTATTTATTCATTTTTGCTCTCAAGACAGACTCTCATATAGCTTTGAACTCAGCTTTGTGGCTGACTGCGACCTTGAACCTTCTGCCTTCTAAGCCCTTGCAATTACAAGCCTGAGCCATCAGGATTAACTATATTTTATTTTATTTTTGGTTTTTTAAGACAGGGTTTCTCTGTGTAGCCCTGGCTGCCCTACAACCCACTCTGTAGATCAGGCTGGCCTTAAACTCAGAGATCCTCTGGCCTCTGCCTCCCAAGTGCTGGGATTAGAGGTGTGTGCTACCACTGACTTTATTCATTTTTTTTTAACTGTCATATGCACTCCATTTTAGACCTATGACAAGAAACGCAAAAGATAACACATAACCCATGAATATCATTTGCTACAGTTTTCCATGCTGCCACTCATCTTCACCATTTTCCTTGTTTTTGAGGCACAGGCTTCACACTTCTGGCTGTTAGCAAAACAAAACCACCTTACTAGGAGCTGGAGAGTTGGCTAAGTGGTTAAGAGCAATGGTTGCTCTTCTAGGGGACCCAGGTTTGATTCCCAGCATTCAACTGGCAGCTCCATGATTCCAGGGGATTGGACACTCTCTTCTGAAGGCACCGGGCATGCACATTTGTACTGAGTCATACAGAAAAGCACTCATACAAATAAAATTAAAAAAAAAAAATGTTTTTAATCTATTTGCTGTGGTTGTGTATCACAGCATGCACGTGGGAGTCAGAAGATGACCGTGTAGCTGGTTATCTCCTCCCCACTTTACATGGGTCCTGGGGATTGAACTCGGGTAGCAGCAATCACCTTTACCCGCTGAGTGAGCCCTCTGGCCACCTCCATCCTTCACATTTCTAACAGATAGAACCTTTTTTTTTTTTTTGTAATTTTTGTTTGTTTGCTTTTGAGACAGGGTTTCTCTGTGTAGCCTTGCCTGTCTTGGACTTTCTTTGTAGACCAGGCTGGCCTTGAACTCATAGAGATCCTCCTGCCTCTGCCTCTCCAAGTGCTGAGCCAGGTGTGCTATATATAGAGAAATAGTCATTTAGCCCAGGCTGGCCTGGAACTCTCTATGTAGCTAACGATGATTCTGAACTCGCGGTCTTCCTGCTGCTCTCAAGAGCTAGGATTAGAGTTGAGAGGCACCTAGGCTGGTTTCTACGCCTGTATCTCTGAAACCAAGCAAAGCTGTTTGCTGATTTGCGGGAGAAGTGTGTAGACCTGCCACTGTTCCTGTTACAGCTGGTGTCCTGTGCAGCTGGTGTCTCTAGACAAGCTTTCCCTGCAGAGCAGCAGTTCTCAACCTTCCTAATGCTGCAACCCTTTAATAGAATTTCTCACGCCGTGGGGACCCTAACCATAATATTATTCAATTGCTACTTCATAACTGTAATTTGGCTGTTATCAATCATAATGTAAATATCTGGTATGTAGGATATCTGATATGTGATTCGTATGGAGTCATGATCCACAGATTGAGGGCCACTGCTGTAGAGGCTTCTGTAGTCTGCAAGCAGGCACGGCCACCTCCTCAGGTAGGCACACACCTACCACCGTGCCGTGGTCCCTGCACTGTCCTGGGCAGTTATTAGTTTTAGCTGCTTTGTGCTGTGTATATGTGTAGTTTGTATGTAATACATGCATGCATATGTGTGTGATATGTGTGCATATATGTGTGTACACATGTATGCATGTGTGTGTGTGTGTGTGTATATTAAGGAAAGTAATGAGGTCATGCCCTGTCTAGCCCACAGAAGGGAAGTCGACTTCCGTCCTCTGTCATGTAACCTAGGGTCTGTCACTGACTTAAATGGTGGAGTTGAATAGCTAAGCTCTCTCTATACCTCAGTTTCCTAGTGTGCAAGGTGAAAGGGTTGGGCATGCTGAGCCCAAGTACTTCCTGTTTTAGGGAGATAACACTGAGGGTTAGAAGGAAGGTCCCAAGTCAGGCTGGAGACATCTGAGTTCTGGGTACACTGAGGAGGAAATGTGGTTTACACCTGTTCTGATGATAGGCCTGTGACATTCCCCAGTCTCTAGAGCTGGGTTCTGTGTCCCCGCCCCCAGGTTCAGATACACACTGTTGCCGTACCCACTCCGGTGGCAGCACTGTGGGCTGTGGCTGTGCCCTCAAGTTCCGGAGTCCAATGGGCCCAGTCCTGTGACTTTTCCCTCGGCATCTGTCTAGTTCAAGCATGTAACCAACCCGTCTGATCTCAGTGTTCCCAGGTATATAATGGGCTGGTAATGGGCAGGCTGCCACAGCACACTGCTGAGCTAAGGCCCGGAAGGCACTTCATATACAGCCCCACGAGTGGAACTGCTTGGTGGGGAGGATCCCAACAGTCCCAGAAAAGAGGAGACATTAAGCTGCCAGAGTGTCAGCCCAGCCCTGAGGTGCACGTCCTGTAACAAGGGCCCCCACTGGCCTCCGAAGTCCCAATGGAGGCCAGGTTCCTTGAAGTGGAAGACCGGCCTAACCTGATTTTACTGAATGTTTCTCAACCCCCCCGCAAGCCTCCCCAAGCTCCCCCAATCCCAACACCCCCCCCCCACTATCCTTGGTTACGTTAATCTCTCTGAGTTGTGGTAAATGGGGAAGAACTCCCCGGGGTCTAATCTAAGTCCCCCACGGACAGTGTTTACTTCACCCACCAGGATAATCCTGGCACCAAGTACAAACGATGCCTGACATACCGTCAGTGAACAGGGCAGCTTAAGGACTCAGTCAAATGATGCTGGCACATGGTAGCCGCCGAGCTGTTTCTTGGGTCTTACTCTCTGGGTGTCTTTGTTTTGCTGCTGTGCTTTTTTTTTTTTTTTTTTTTTTTGGTGGCCTGCCTCTTTGGGACACACCCCAGGAACCTGTAACCAGGAGTTATCAGGTCTTTCGTCATCACGCTTGGCTCCCATTTTAGCTTCCCTGGACAATTGCAGCACCAGGGTCCACCCCAGGGCCTGCCGCACATCCCGCCTGCTTCATCTACCCAGATGAGCTCAACACCCACCTACACTCCTGCGCTCACCCCACCATTCGTTCATTGGCACACTTTAAGGAGTGGCTGCTGTCAGAACAGCTCTTCTGCATCTCCCTCTCACCATGGCACTGGCTGCGTCCTACAATGCCAATGCCACAGCAGCCAGCTTGCCCCTCCTGGACTAAACTGGCTTTTCCTTCAAGGATTTCTAAGTTGGCTGGTGCTCCAGCCATTCTACTCACCTGAGAAAGAAACCCAAGGCTGAGCTGGGTGCACGCCTGTAATCCCAGCACTCTGGGAGGCAGAGGCAAGTGGATCTCTGTGAGTTCTAGGCCAGTTTAGTTTACCAGGACAACTGAGGCTACACAGAGAAACCCTGTATCCAAAAACAAGAAAGAAAGAAGAGAAGAAGAAAGAATAAGAAAGAAGAAGAAAAGAAAGAAAGAAAGAAAAAGAAAAAAGAAAGAAAAAGAAAGAAAAGAAAGAGAAAAGAAAAGAAAGAAAGAAAAAGAGCTGGCGCGGTGGTGCACGCCTTTTAATTCCAGCACTCGGGAGGAGGCAGAGGGCAGCCTGGTTCTACAAAAGTGAGTCCAGGATGGCCAAGGCTACACAGAGAAACCCTGTCTCAAAAAAAAAAAAAAAAAAAAAAAAGAAAGAAAGAAAGAAAGAAAGAAAGAAAGGTGCATCACTGTGAGTTCGAGGCCAGCCCCTGGTCTACAAAGTGAGTCCAGGACAGCCAAGGCTATACAGAGAGACCCTGTCTTGGAAAAAAAAGAAAGAAAGAAACTAAAGGTTGAACACTGCCCATAACACCCCAGCCAGGCACCCAGTCTTGACAATTCCCTAAGTGGTCTTCACACCTTGTCTCTCCCAAGCCCGGTTCTGGGACCCACGTCCTCACACACATCCTCCTGTGGCTCCCAGGATGCTCCATCTCCTGTCTGCACCGGTGCCTCCCGGCTGCTCTCAGTCTAAGCTCTGGGCCTGCACTCAAGGCACCCAGCCTCTTTTCCAGCTTCCACAAAGCCCCTGTCTCCCCATCCCCGTCATTCTGGGTCTCGCCTCTCTAGCTTACTTCTTCTACCCAGATACCTCTTCCCTTCACCCCTTTTCCTGGCCAACCCTCTCAAAGCCAGTTCAAGGTCACCTGCTCCAGGAAAGCCACCCACCCACCCAGCCTAGATTACAGACTCTTCTGCCTCCTCCCCTATTACCTGGGCGTGCCTCCCTGGTTGAGCTTGTCATGTTATTTTATAATTATTTGCTCTGTGTCTGGCTTCCCCATTAAATTATTAGTTTATGGGGGGGGGGGGGCAGAGGCCATGCTCACCCATTGCCATGCCCCCTGCACAAATACTTCTGCTTTGTCAAACCACTCTCTTATTGAGTGTCTTAAGTGTACCATCTCGCTTTATTGGTAGTCTTGTGGATCTGGGATTTGGGGAGGCCAGGTGCTTCTCACTTGGGGTCTATTATGGGCTGCTGTAACCCAAATGTGAGTGGCCTCCTGGCTAGGCAATCTCAGGGTACCTGAACCTCTTACAGACTGTCCCCAACCCCAGCTAGACCTCCCAACATAGCTAGAAGGAAACTTCAGTACAGGTTTCATCTATAAGCGCCTGGCATTCAAAGAGTGACACGTGAGTCCCTAAGGTGAGACTAGATTCAGAGGGCGAGGGACAGAGCATCACGTTGGACAGGTACTGAAGACTTTGCAGACACTCTTTGAACCCACAGGAGCTCCCATCACAGGTTTGGTATGGACAACTGATAGATGCCAAGTTGCTCTCCCCATCCCATAATCCTCCCTCTCTTGCTTCTTTCTCCAGCACCACGTGACCCAGTACTTTAAGGGATGGCAGGACAGAGTGACCTGGTGGCCGAAAAGCCGTTGGACACCAAGTCACAGCCTCTGTGTCGTTTAGCCTGATGCTCACTGGTGTGGGGTGCTAGGAAAAAAAAAACCCTCTCTCAGGGGGCCCGGTGTCCTTCTCTGGGTAGCTGAGATCTCTAGTCTCCACCACCCACCAACACGTCCCTCCATAATCCCCACGTGCTTTTTAGCAAAGGTGCTAGACATGACGTCTGGTTGCGTCCAGTTCTCTTCTCTTCGGCCTTTGCTTCTTATGGACCAGAGAGTAGAGAGTGAGATGGGAGAGATTCACATATGGCTGTCCCCAAGTTGGAAGAGTGGTACTGTGCTCAAGTGCTGTGGGGACCCGCTCAAGGGACTGCCCTGGGCATGCTCTCCTGCGGGCTTTGCGGGGCAGGCAGCTTTGTGTTATCTTTTAGCACCGATGACAGCGTGGCCTCTTGCTGTTCTCAAACTGGCTTTTGTGTTTCATTCTAGGCCCGTGCATCCTTCCGCCCGCCCTCCCTCCCTCTGCCGCTCATTTTTTTCTGTTCTATAATATGCCATACCGTGCCTGCCTGATGGTTCACGAGACAGTTCTCTGCACAATGCCACACATTTTGATAGCTTCCAATGGCTTGTTATGCCAGGGCAATGAGAGAGAGTGGAGAGCCAGCCGCGTGTCCCTTGGCTGAGCTCCTGCTCGGTGCGGGGGGGAGGGACGGGGCGGGGAGGCTGGCAGTGCTGTGTGCCCACAGCTCGGAGGTCTCCCTGAGCGGCTGGCGACCCAGGCCACAAAGCTCCAGCCCGCCTGCACCGCCGGCTGCGAAATCGAGCTTACGTAACCGAGCCGGTGGAACCCAAATTAAAAGAGGAAACCATTCTGCTGCGGCTCAACTCGCCTAATCCCTATCTGTCTCTGCGCTGGGCCCCGCGCTCCCCTCCGAAGGTCTTGGGCGCGTTCCAGCTTTCTAATTTCGTTTGCTTATGCAACCAAAAATATGATGGCCGCGTTTCCCGGGGGTGATGGAGTCTGTACTCCCGGCTCTAGGCGCGTTAAAAAAAACAAAACAAAACAAAAACTGCAGGAGGCGGGGGCGACGCGGGCGGAGCCCGGCGCCTGTAGACGCGGGAACTGCGGTGCTCTGTGGTCCCCAGCCTCTTCCTGATTCATTCTCACGGCCGGCTGATCCTTGAATGCGGGTCGCGGAGGGGGGGGGGGGGCTGGGGGGCGGGGGCGGGGGGGGTGGGGGAGATGTGTCTTTCGGCCGGGTGCTCCACCCTCAACACCTGCTGGAAGACGCATGTTTTTGCACCACTGTGCGTTCAGGAAAACCAACCCAAACCAAACCAACAGCAACTAAAAAAAGACAAAGGAAAAAAGGAAAGGAAACAGCACGCCTCTCAACAGGGGAGAGATGGAATAGACAGGGATACCGAGTTACCGATTTAAAAGAAAGTAGGGTAGGCTGAGACGCGTTGCCTTGGATCCAATTGTTAATTCTTTTTCTTAAAAAACAAGCCGAGGAAATATAGAGAGTATGATTGTATCTGTGTTCTTTTATTTAAGTCTGTAGATGGGGCTGGGGATACAGTTCAGGCGCTAGTGCGTGGAGGTGGAGGGGGGGTGTTGTTCCTAGCGCCCCATTAACTGAGGGGAGGGGGGAGGAGCAAGCATTCAGAATGTGGCGAGTTAGAGGCCAGCCTGGACTACATGAGATCCTGTCTCAAAAAGAAAAAAAAAAAAGGTTGGGGGTGGCGGGGCAGGAAAAGGGCTCATCTTGTAACTGGGCTTGCTGCCAAATCTTGACTTCCACACAGGTCTTGTGGCCTGCACATGCCCAACACCTTCAAAAAGCATAAAAACAAATTGTTGGGTGTTTTTCAAAAAAAAGTTTATATTCTCTCTCTCCTCTCTCTCTCTCTCTCTCTCTCTCTCTCTCTCTCTCTCTCTCTCTCTCTCTCTCTCTCTCTCCTCTCTCTCTCTCTCTCTCTCTCTCTCTCTCTCTCTCTCTCTCTCTCTCTCTCTCTCTCTCTCTCTCTGTGTGTGTGTGTGTTCACGGCACGTGTATTGCCATGTGCCAAGCATTTGAGTAGAGGTCAAAGGACAGTATTCAGAGGTCAGTTCTTTCATGATTGTAGAGAAGCACCTTTACTGGCTGAGCCATCACCCCTCCCAATCTTTAAAAACATTACAAACAAACTCTGTAAGTGCAGTGGGACATGCCTATAGTCCCAGCTCCTGAGGAGAGCAGTTGGTTAGGGACTGCAAAGCTGGAGCAGCTGCCGAGGGAGCTCAAGGGCAACTTGGGCAATTGACCAAGACCTTGTCTCAAAATTAAAACAAAAACAAATCTAAAAAAAAAAAAAAAAAAAATCCAAGGAAATAGTTTAGTGGCAGAGCACTGCCTGGCGTTCCCAAGGCCTTGTGTTCCATTTCCAATGTCCCCTTCAAGAGAAGATACAGTGATTTATTTATTTATTTAGAGACAGGGGCTCTCTATATAACCATGGCTGTCCTGGAACTCACTCTATAGACCAGGCTAGCCTAGAACCCATAGAGATCTATCTGCCTTTGTCTCCTGAGTGCAGGGATTAAAGGTGTGTACTATAATGCAAGATAAAGTAAATTAATAGCATGACAACTTATGCTGTGGGAACTAAGAAGAGGGAGGGGTGGAGAGGATGCAGGACTTCGTTTTCACTCTTTGTGTGATTTGCACCATACAAAGAGCCTGTGTCTGTGTGATGTTTGCATACTTTTGCTTTTTACTGTTATTGGAGAAAAGGGAGCACTGAGCCATCCCAACCACCTTCTTCTTCTCTGGAAGCAGAGCTAGAAATAAGAGTGCACTGGCTAATGCCAGGCCACGGTGGTGCACACCTTTAATCCAAGCATTTGGATCTCTGAGTTTGAGGCCAGCCTGGTCTACAGAGACGAGTTCTGGGACAACCAGGGACGGACACACACACACACACACACACACACACACACACACAAAGACTGGCAGGAAGGCATTGAGGTCTTCCTACCCCACCCCCACTCAAGATGTTTTGAGGTCTCCTGACCACCAAGAGGCTGCCTGGGGTCCTGGGGCAGGACTGAACAGCTTAGTATCTGACCCCGGCAGGTACGATGCTGAGGGGCACAGCACCTGGGGAAGATGCAGGTGCTCAGATGGTCTCAGTCTCCCTCCCACACACAATTCTGGGTCTTGAAGCAAAGAGCCTATGCCGCTTCCTCCTTGTGCCCGGAACATCATCTGCCGTGGCAGCTTGGCCAGAGCCAATGGGAGGAGGTGTCGTGTCACCCCTGTGATGCTTGGAAGCTTGGGGTGGGAACCGAACCGGTGCCCTGTTGTGTCTCTCCAGGATACAGCCAGGATTCCCTTCTGTCCCAGATGCATGTGTCTCCTATAAGGTCCCCACAGCTGAGCTGAGCCTGTCTACACAGCACTGACCAACCAGACACCTGGACACAAGCTCAAAGCAGGGAGGCTGGGGGGTCACTGGGTCATCTCTGATGACCCTGCAGACTTCCCTGTCCCACCAAGGTGTTACATTTCAGACCTTCTTCCAGTACCAAATAATCCCCGGAAGTCCCCCCACTGAGCTAGCCTATTCTGGTCTCTTCACTTCAGACCTTCACAGGACCTTTAGTATGCCTTTATGAAGGTGTGCTAAATACAGTGACCCAGGAGCCTGCTTCGTGTGGGGAGCTTCAGAAACTGTGAGCTAGGGTTACGGGCCACCGGAACACAGGTGAGAATTCTGGAGCATGAGGAATTCAAGGTCTGAGAAAAGCAAGAGGCCAGCTCACCTGTGAGACACACGAAAGGCCCCAGCCATCCTGCCAACAAAATGTGGCTGTGGGGTGGGGCGGCAGACTTGCCACAGCAGGTGTGTGGGGCCTCCTTGGCTGTGGGCATCCGCACACACGTGCACATGCCTGGGCACATACACCAAGGAGACACACACACACACACACACACATACACACACACACACACACACACACACACGCTAGCATGGTGTTATCTGCTCACATCCAAGCAGGTATGCCCACACAGCAGATCTGCAGGAGCATGCCCGCATCTTGGGGAAGCCTCTCACCCACAAAAGCAGATGAGCAGCCACCGCACATGCACCACATTTCCACGAGCTGTGCACTGGACGAGTTCACACCCAAAAGGGCAAGGAAGTGACTCGCAAAGCATACACACACACACACACACACACACACACACACACACACACACACACACACGGTCAAGCTTTGGAGCCCAAGCAAGCACAGACAGGCACGTTGCATGCAACACTGCCAACTTGTGCGCACTGGAGCTCCTTCCACATGCTGGAGCAAGGGGAACAGAAGTGGACACTCAGATAACATGGCTGCATCCCCATGCAGCATGACGAAGGCCATGGAAATGGGACCCTGGGGTGGGAGTGGCATCTTGGTTTCTAGAGGAGCTGAAAACACGCGGAACACTTTGCAGAGGCAAGCATCTTTTGAGCATTTTATCCTTGGCACTGGAATGTCACACAGCCTCTAGACAGCTTTAGTATTGCTACCATGAAAGGAGATGAGTGGCTGGATTTGAAAGCAGATGGTCCTGAAGTGAAGAAGAAGGAGGAGGAAGAGGAAGAGGAGGAGGGAGTGGGGGAGGAGGAGGAGGAGGGGGAGGAGGAGGAGGAAGAGAAGAGAGTGTCCCTTGTTCGTTCCCATCACATACATCCCAGTGTTTCCTCCTTTTCCTCCTTTTTTTTTTTTTTTTTAAAGATTTATTATTTATACAGTGTTCTACCTGCATGTATGCCTGCAGGCCAGAGGAAGGCACCAGATCTCAGTGTAGATGGTTGTGAGCCACCATGTGGTTGCTGGGAATTGAACTCAGGACCTTTAGGAAGAGCAGTCAGTGCCCTTAACCTCTGAGCCATCTCTCCAGCCCCCATATCAGGTCCTCCTGAAGCCTGCCTAGGCTATCAGCAAAACAGGTGGAGTAGACTGCCTGCCTGGCCTGTGCAAGGCCCTGGGATCCATCTTGACAATGACAGCTGAAAACTCACTGAAGAGAGGGCCTGACTACTGCCAGCCCACAATCTGCCTGCCCTTTCTTGGGGCTCAAGCGTCTCAGAGTTCCATGGTCTGGGGCCATCTTTCCATGCCTGCCTGGGACCCACTGTGGGTGGCACTCCCCCAAATGGCCTGCATGCACACACAGTGTTTTCCACAATGCCTAAGCTGTCGGGAGGTCCAGGCATGTGCCTTCTGGCTGGTGAAAGACAAGCCAGTGCATTTCAAAATCTATTTAATCCTTGGGTTCTGACGCAGCCAGCTCACCACCGAGCAGGATCTAGTGCCCACGGATCTGATGTCAGAGGGAGGGAGTAGCCTCCACTGGCCCTGGCATCAGTCCAGCCCTCTGCCCATGTGGCAGCCCGGCCGATCTGACACAGAGGAAGGGACGTCCCCAAAGCCTCTGCCCCTTGATTCTCACCGATTTGCTGGCCTGCAAACATCAGCACAGACTAGAAAATGACAACGGGAAACAGTAACACAGAAAGGCGACTGGGGGCCAACAGCGAGCAGAGCACTTTGGCATAGCCTTGTGTTTATTTTACAATAGAAAATGTATTTAGGCACAGGGGGCACTTGGAAAAGCTAACAGACTATCCGTGGAAATTTATCATTCAACAAATATTTATTGTCAGACTGACTGAAGTTCTGGACACACAACAGCGGACAGGCAGAAACCTTTGGAGAGTTTAAATCCCAGAAATGGGGTACAGGTCATAGAATTCGTGAGGTCAGGGTACAGTTTAAATGGTGAAAGGTACAAACAGAAAAAGCCAGGGAGGGGCATGGCAGCTTGGGGGATGTTATTTTCTTTCTGTCTTTGTTTACTTGCTTTTAGAATCTTTGCTTTTTTTTTCTTCTTCTTCTTTTTTTTTTTGGTTGTTGTGTTGTGATTTTTAAGACAGAAACCGGTTTCTCTGTGTAGCCCTGGCTGTCCTGGACTCATTCTGTAGACCAGGCTGGCCTCGAACTCACAGAGATCCGCTTGCCTCTGTCTCCCTATGCTGGGACTAAAGGTGGGCACCACCACGCCCGGAGAATATTTGCTTCCTTTATCATTACTGTCTGTGCATACGCTGTATGGGGAGCACGCCTACTCCTTGGTATGCCTGTGAGAGTCAGAGGAGCAACTAATTCTGTCCTTGCAGCTTCACATGGACCCCAGGGGAAAGAAGTCAGTCTGTCAGGCCCTCGTAAATGCTTCACCCTCTGAGTCATCTCGCTGGCTCCTAGTTACCTTTTTTTTTTTTTTTTTTTTTTTTTGAGACGGGCTCTTACTACGTACACAGCCCAAGCTGGCCTCAAACTCATGATCTTCTGGCCTCTGCTTCTTGAGTGCTGGGTAGCTGGTTACGTTCAGTAGGCTCATCTTAGAGAATGTGGCTTAGAACAAACACCAGAATGTCCTTTTAGGGTAGTTGTAGATTCATACTAAACTAAGAACACACGGCCAGGTGTGGTGGCGCACGCCTTTAATCCCAGCACTTGGGAGGCAGAGGCAGGCGGATCGCTGTGAGTTCGAGGCCAGCCTGGTCTACAAAGTGAGTCCAGGACGGCCAAGGCTACAAGAAAACCCTGTCTCGAAAAACCAAACCAAACCAAAAACAAAACTAAGAACACACACAGTACAAAGACTTCCTCATCAGTCTCTCTACCAGTTACATCTTACATTTACTGTCACGATTTTTTTTTTTTTTTGAGCCAGAGTCTATGTAACCCAAGCTTGTCTCAAACTCACCATCCTCTGCCTCAGCCTCCCAAGTGTTGAGGTTACAGTAAGTATCAGCAAATCCAATGGGAATTATTATCCACAGAAACTTCTATAGTTGTTTCACCAGCGGCCTTTGTTCATCCAAACCCTTTCTGTTGCGGGAGCCCTCCACATCCCACATTCCCTCTCATTGTCTTCTCTCTAGAAGCTTCTCTTGGCCACAGCAGCTCTCACATGGCCCATGTTTTCGATGACTCTAGTAGCTTTGAGGGGTCCAGGTCACATCTTTTGTAGATGTCCTTAAACGAGAATTTGCCTGCTGGGAGCTGGGTATGGGAGCACACCTCCAGAATCCCAGCATTTCAGAGGTGGAGGCAGGAGAGTCAGGAGTTCAAGGCCACCCTCAGTTACTCAGCGAGTTCAAAGCCAGCCAGGGCTACATAAAACCCTGTCTCAAAAGACCAAATAAATAAATAAACAATTGTCTGCTGGTTCCTCACATGACAAAACTGGGGTTTGTGGAGCCCTGAAAAGCCAGGTGACAAAAGGCGCAGTGCCATGTTCTTCATGAGGGGTCACACTGCTGATGACCTCAACCCTGGCTAGTGTGAGGAGCTCCTGACAGTCCTTGCCCCATGGTGCCTTGGCTTTTCTCTTCCACCGACTGGTTTATTCAGCCAGGGTGGTGAGTGTGTTTCAGGGCTGGACTATAACCCAGTCCTGTCTGCTGTGCTGCGCAGCTGCCCCAGCACTGTCTGACACGCCCACTTTCGGGTGGCTCTTGTCTTCAGTCCTTCCTTCCTTTCCAATACTTTGAGTTACCACTCCGAGCTCATTCTGCGTATTTCCCACCCTATCCAAGAAGCAGCCATTTCTCGAAGAAGCCACGGGCCCTCTCGTTACAGGGTGGTATTAGAAAGCAAGATCTGGGCACAGAGGGGCGATCTTTAGTTTTCAACATTGGGGGGTCCTGGAGGAAGGCTCCTGATGAAGATGAGGAGCAAAGCGTGGAGATACTTGATGGGAAGAAGGCTCCAGAAGGGGGAACAGCCAGTGCAAAGGCCCTGAGGCAGGTGCATGGGTTATGTCATCAAAGACCAAAGCCAGCAACTGAACCAGACAGGCAGTATGGGAGCTGAGGAGGGGCAGGGAGAGAGGGTAAAAGGCCATCACCAAAAGTTCAGCTTTTCCTCAGAAGGACAGGAGAACCAGGCAAACGGCCTGGTCTGACTCACTTCTTAGTGCAATCATTCTGGCCATGACTCTAGGGGTGGATGTGAGGGGTGAGGGCAGATGCTGTTGTAAGTACCCTTGAGTGCCCAAGCATGCTGGGCTCAGTCGTGATGAGGGGGTGGGGGGGCGGGGTGCTGGAGAGGCAGCTCAGCAGTTAAGAGTATCGACTATTCTTTCAGACTTGAGTTCTACTCTCAACAGCCACATGGGTGGCTCAAAACTGTCTGTAACTCCAACTCCTGGCAGATCCAATTCCTCTGGCCCCTGGGCACCTGTACATAGTTGAAATTAATACAGAATTTTCTGGAAAGAGGGGTGTTACTAAAAAAAAAAAGCACACCTTTCTGTGAAAATATGATTATTTATTTATTTATTTATTTGCTATTTACTGTTTTTTTGTGTGGCAGGTTGTTGCTCTGCCATCTTTGCTAGCCTGGAATTCGTTGTGTAGGCCTGACTAGGTTTGAATTTGATGATTGTTCTGTTTCTGCCTTCCAAGTGCTGATAGGCGTGAGGCACCACTGTGGGCTAAAGGTAGAGCTTAGGGCATTTTCTGGCAAAGATACTGGGTGAGCAATGAATGGCGACAATAAGGGTTTTGCCTAACCATGTGGCAGGAGGTGACTGTGGTTAGCTAAGCAGGGAGGAGAGCAGAGGAGTGGCAGGTTGGGGAATGGCTTTCTGAGCGCACCAGGCTTGACTCGCCCACCATTAACCCAAGTGGAGACGGTGGGTTAACAGTGAGAGGGGAGAGGAGGGCGAAGTGGGGCACAAGCTCTGCACCCATGTCCTCGGCATCCCCTGGCCATGAGCGTTAGGCCTGGAGGAGCTTCTGAATCCAACCCGAGGAGTCCACCTCAGCCACTAGGGCAGGGAGGGCAGCCTGGGGACAGCTAGGCTTTGCCTTTGCTTCATGTGCAAACACTAGCGGGGTTCAGGCATGGAAATGTATCGCACTAGATCTCCTTTCCAAGGGAAACCTGTGTCACTTGTTGGATGAAAAGATGAAAGGAAGAATGAATCAAAGTAAACATCACTGCTCTCCTCTTAGGGCTCCCGGGACTGGCTCAGTTCTCCTCAAGCCTAACTCACCCGGCTTGCAGAAATTCTCCAACCAGAGCGGACTCGTGTGCAGGAACAAACGGAAAGAACTTCTCCAGACCTTAGCCAATCACACCTCCTCCCAGATCTCTTATTCTACCCTCCTTCCTCACCCTCTGTAAGGTTGAAACCTCTACCCACTTGTTTATACCCTGGGTCTTTACTCTTGTCCCCTGTGCCCAAAAGCATCCAGAGAGAGAGAGAGAGAGAGAGAGAGAGAGAGAGGGAAACACACTAGTGACTGGCTGTAGGAGCATAGGCCAGTAAGACCAACAACCCCAGAAGTCAATACAGAAGGAATCAAAAAATCAAAAGTTCAAGGCCTGCCTAACCTACATAACAAGTTCAAAGCCAGCCTGGGTAACTTAGCTGAAGCTATATACCGCATAGGCAGAGTGACTGCCTTGGATGTGTGAGGTTCAACATCTACACCACAAGAAGCAAAGAAATAAAAAGCCCCCCGCCCCTCTCTCTCTTTAAGTTTTTCTTTTTCAGTTTTTTGAGACAGGGTCTCTCTGTGTAGCCTTGGCTGTCCTGAACGCACTTTGTAGACCAGGCTGGCCTAGAACTCACAGCGATTTGCCTGCCTCTGCCTCCCCGAGTGTTGGGATTAAAGGTGTGCGACACCACGCCCAGCAAAAGCCCCTTCTCTTTAACCCCTGGGATGGAAGGCAAAGGCCAGGCCTCTGAGGCTTCCCATCCAGGCTTTCTCTTCCAGAGGGCTGTCGCTCACCCCCACCTCCCTGCAACACCCCCCGACTCTACCTATCACCTCTCATGTAATACTCTACACTTGCCCCGGTCCCCGTTGTAATAAACTGTGGGGACCACTTGGATCACCAGTGTTGAATCCTGGGGTGCTGGCTGGCCCAAAGACTTGGGCTCTGCCTTGACTGGCAGGTGTATGATAAGCTCTTCAATCTGAGCCTGGATGTGAAATGGAGGCTGTGTGGGCAAGAGGCAGCAGCGATGGAGGCTATGGAGCATGCTGAGGGTGCCTGGTCTCTCTCCCTGGGAGACTCCACCGCTGGCAAGACTCAGCCCAGCCTCCAGGCTGCCTGAGGGGAAACAAAACTTTCTCTGTCTAGAGTTGGTCCTATAAGAGATTCAGGAAAACAGCCACTGCCTGGCTGGCCGAATGAATGACTCTAAATAGTAGGAATAGTGATTTTCCTTTCTTTTTTACATTTCTGTACTTTCCACTTTAAAAAAAAAAAAAAAAAAAAAAAAAGGTAGGCTTTCTTTTTAGAAGGAAAAACAAAAGCTAACACTGGGCTGTTCTGTCACCATGTTGGTGAGGACTTGTTAGTTTTTCCTGCATCTTTTGAGCTGGAGAGACAGGCCTGTTGTATGGGTTCTTGGGCAGAGGTTGGAGTGGGCCCACGGATGCTCTGCACTGTTGCCAGGAACTGGAACCCACCCCACTGTCCATCAACAGTAAAATGGGTGGCTAAATTATGAGAGCCACCCAGTGACAAGTTCCCAGGAAGACAAGGGGCCTATGCGTGACCTGGGACTGACTGCCTAAGACAGCATGGCTGGTCCTCACAGACAGGACACTGAGCAAAAGAAACTCCATGCCACATGTGGACGTGCCATAAACTGGTCATAGCAGCCCACAGGGCTGGAGGGCTGGTTGTGTGAGAAGTACTATTAGAGCTGGGGGGGGGGGGCAGTCTTGATGAACTTCTGGTGTTGGTGAGGGCTGATTGGAGGGGTGATTTTTTGTTTGTTTGCTTATTTTGAGGCACAGTTTCATATAGTCCAGGTAGCCTCAAATTTGCTATGTGGCCAAGGGTGACCTTGAACTCTGATCCTCCTGCCTCTATTTCCTGAGTGCTAGGATTACAGGCAAGCTCCATCAGTAGTGCAGGCAAGGACTGTCATTCCCAGCAGAGTGAATCCCCTGCCTGTGCTGTTCTTTGGTTTGGATACAAGCCACGTGGGTATATGCAATTTGTGCTATGTCCCTCAGCTGTATACTTTTGTGTGATGGTCGGCCTGTGTACTTCACCCCCCCACCCCCGCAAAAAAAAGTTTTGCTTTTAAAAATAAGAGGCATACTCCCCACCCCCCGCAGATTAAATCCCCCTCCCTTTACAATCCATAGGGAGACTGAAAGAGGCGCCTGTCTCCCTAACGCACAACCAGATTTCACTAGAGTCTTTCCGCTTGGCGTTCCAAAGTGAGACTAGGAAGTCTGTTTCCACGTAGCAGAGATGGGCTAGTCAACTCTGGGGTCAACTCCGTATTGGATTAGCCCTCAGGAGACAGAGTTGGGCTCTGGAGCAGGGGCTCCCAATCAGAGAGGAACACTCTGGGCCTCCCTGCCTCGATGGAGCAGGCTGAGGACCAGGGCTTGGTGGGGTGGGGTGCAGGGGTACGGGATGCCTGCGTTTGGGGGTCGTATGCACAACCTCCACCTTGTGGCCTCTGCAGAGTGACAAAGGAGCAATTGCCTGAATTTAAGAGACAGGGAAGCACAGGAGGCCTGGCCTGACCTTGTGCACCACCCCCAAAGGTCGTGGCGCTCAGCTCTCTAGGGTTCAAGTTCCCCCCGGTGGCCTGGCCGGGATGCCAGAAATCAATCCGGCCCCATCGGGCCGGCTGGAGAGCGGCGCGGATCCAGCGAGCTGCCCTCAGCAGCCTGGCAGGGTTATTTATAACCGTGGGTCGCCTTACCTCCTGACCTTCAGCCGGGGACCAGAGGTGCAAAGCGATTAGCTTCTCTCCTGCTGCCCACTGCGAACAAACACCCCTCTGTGCGGCCTCCAGGAGGGCATGCCGGAAGCAGGATGTTGATGGGTGTTCTTCAGGGTGGATCCAGTCTCATGTGAGTGTGGGGGGTGGGGTGCGGCTGGGGGGTAAGGTGCCACAGTTACTCCTGTCGCCTTGCTTCCCTGGTTGCGAATATTCTGGACTATTCTGGGCAACAGTTTTATTTACAATATAGGACACCCCTGTCTGGGTCTGCTCCATCCAGTGCCCATTCTGAGCCAGAGAGAAAGAAGTGGGGAGCCCCCTCCCCCCACTGCCCGGTGTCTGAAGGAACCGTGTACATGCGACCCCTGGTACTACACTACATACCGAAAGCGGGTCACAACCGTGACATGGAACTCCCAGTTCCTGGGATAATGTTTTTTCCCACTGGAGCCCAGAGCGCCCACCTGTGGTCTGGGCAAAGGTAGGGCAGGGGACACACACCCAGTTCAGCCATCCATTCAGCAGCCTTGTTAGGCCTCTAGTAGGCACCTCCCAGGAGAAGTTACTGCCTGTGGGGCTGTCAGTGGATAATCCACAGAGAAGCCCTGGGCCGGGCAGTGACAGAACGTTTCTATGTATGAGACCTGAAGACAGACACCAAGACAGAGAGAGAGTCAGGAGGGAGGGTGTTTTGGGAGCTGGAGGCCGAGTAGTTGCCAAGGGCAGACATAGGCTAAGCTCAGTTTCACATTCTAAGCCAGTGAAGGCTGTGGCTCAGTTGGCAGGGCCCCCCCCCCCCCCCCCCCCCGATAGCTTCCAGTGCCCTTGCCCCCCAGCACAGAGGGCGAAAGTCTCACCCAGTGCCCATCTGGGTGGTGGACCTTGAGAAAGCTGTGGCCAGGCCAGCTGAAGCTAGTTCTGCCGCTTGGAGAGGCTTGGGCATAGTGGGGTAGGAAGACAGGGTACACTGTTTTGTTGAGACAGGATCTCACTACATGACCCTTGGCTGGCTTGGAACTCTATGTAGACTAGGCTGGCCTCAAACTCAAGAGATTGGTCTGCCTGAGTGGTTAAAGGAATATGCCACCATACCCAGCCTCTGCTACAGTCTTGGACACTTTGTTTAAAAAAAAAAAAAAGCGGACTGCGCTTTGGCTGTGTGACCAGCCTTCTCTGCGTATCCTCTCAGACCTGTTCCCACCAGCAAGCAGGGCAGGCATTAATGGATTGTGAAGAGCAGTCTTGGCTCTACTGCCTGTTCCCATGACCTAGCCACCTTCTAGAACAGAGGACTAACATCCCTGGCCCCCCCCCACTGCTCTATGCTACCCCCACCCCGCTGGTTCAGCCTAGTTGTGTCTTTTGATCTAGTGAACCTCAAGGGGACAGATCAAAGATATGTGTGTGAGTAAACTGTGTGGCTGTAGTGGCCATTGGTGGCCAAGAACTCATCCCACAGTATAATGAAGTGGTGTGTGTGTGTGTGTGTGTGTGTGTGTGTGTGTTGGGGTATGTCCTTGTGGGAGGTGCTATACATGGGAGGCTGTGTGTGGGATCTTTGAGGAGGTGCCAGGAAGAGCATAGGTGACAGTGTTGGACACGTTGAGTTACAGGAATGCTTTGGCAGGTGGGGCCAGCAGCTTCAGGCGAGGGCCTCCCTTTCATGATCAGTCTGTGGCCAGTGGGCCCTGACCAGTCAATGAACTCAGGGTCTGAAAGAGTCAGCGGCTTTTCCAACCTTTTTGCCAAATGGGATGTCAGCACGGGGGTGGGGCAGGGCAAGAGAGGGAAGGGGATGCCTGCAGGCAGGCTGGACTAGGAAGGTGGCAATGACTTCATGACAGCTGGCTGCTGAGCAGCTGGCTGAGGGGGTGGGGAGCGGGAGCCTGACTGGGCCAGGAGACCTGCCCCCTTGGCCGCTGGTCAAGGCCAAGGCTGTTGTTCCTTTGCAGATAGGGAGAGGCAATGGGGCCTCAGTATCCTTCCCGTGGCTCCTTCCTGCCCCACTGCCTACCCAACCATCCCGGAGGGGACCTATGCCCGCTTCACAGACTGAGGTCTGCTAATGCGGTGTGACTAGGAATTGGGGGTAGCATGTTCCCTACTGTGCCCCACAGAGGGGCATTTAGTCTTTGAAAACTGAATGCCTGTTGTATGTGAGAAGCGGGCCTTCTCTGAACCCCTAGGCTTTATGGTTCTCAAACCCATCCAAAGGAGGGTTCTTCTTGGGCAGTGTCCCCACACCGTGAAGAGAAGCTTGGGCCCCTCCCCACCACAGGCCAGCAGCTGGTTTCCAGCCAAGGCTTCACTGACTGCTGGCTCAGACTGGCTCCTCGGCGGGGCTGGAGGGACCCCAGATCATAGACCTGGTGGGTGTGAGCCTGGCCTTTGTACCCACAAGCTGAGATCAGCTTTTTTTGGGGGGGTTCTTTCTTCCACCATTTACTAGTTTCCCATAAGAATAATAACTACCCTGCTTAACCTTTGTAGTTCACAGAGGACTTTTACAGACATCTTCTGGCTTAGCGCTTACCCTAAGCCCCGCGACAAGCAACTCATACACCCATTTTACAGAACAAGAAACTGAAGTCAAAGTGGAAGATTCAGGAAGCGGCTGGCGCTCAGGCTGCTCTAACCCAGACACCTGCCACAGCAGCAGCCTTCTCAGGGAGCGTGGCAGTCATGTGACTTCTCAGAGGGCAGACTGGGCCCTGCAGCCAACAGTGAGCAGTACAGGGGCCCTCTGCGTCTCCAGCCTGGTCTATGAGAGGCCCACCTGTTGCCTCCTTGTCCAGTGGAGGCTCAGGGAGGAGTTACAGGGACACAAAGGTGACCAGTGCTGAAAGCTGGCCATGGAGTGCTCAGGAGGGTCTCTCAGAACACGTCTGGCTGCTGGTGGTGCTGGGCTCTGGCCAAGAAGTGAAAGGGCCAGCATTTCCTGGAACAAGAGTGTACCGACACTGCCTAGGACCAGCTGCTGCTGCGTGGGCTCTGCCCGCAGCTGGAGGAGAAACAAGAGGACAGAATAGTGAAGTGTGAGGCTTTCTCAGAGCTATGGTACAGGATCTGAGAGACACTTTCCTCTGAGTGGGATGCTGTCAGTCCCTCCTGTGAACGTGAGTGCACTCAGCAAAATGAAAAAGCTGGGGATGGTGACAGGCCCACTTGCTTTTTTGGAAATAGTGATCAGAGAAACACTAAGGATGGATCAGCTACGCTTTCCTCCAGTGGCTCAGGGTAAATCTCTAATGAAGTTGTTCTGTGTATGTATGTATGTATGTATGTATGTATGTATGTATGTATGTATGTGTGTGTGTATGTGTGTGTGTTGGGGTGGGGGGTGTCCCTTTTCATTTCCTTTTCTGAGACAGTCTCATTAGGGAGCTCTGACCAGCCTGGATCTCGTGATCCTGTCTCAGCCTCTGCAATCTGGGGATTATAGGTGCCTACTGCATAAAGGTATCTGGGTTCTTAATTGAGGGATGGTACCTGAATACCTAGAAAACTCCTAAGGGAAGGGGTAGAGGTCATGCCCCACCTCACCTCTGCCACTGCAGAGCCTAGGACTTCCTCCGGGAACCTGAGCAAAAGGAACATTCTAGTACACATACTGGGAATTCCTAGAAAAGTTTCAGGGCCAGTTCTTTATGCCATCTACCTTTGACTCCTGTCTGACCAGGTACTGGGAGGAAATGTGTCCTTAATCCTCTCTCAGAGCCCTCAAATAATCCAGACCCTGCAAGGAGACATCATGGGTATGGCTGGCTGCCTGCCCCTCTGAGAGGGCATGTCAGTCAGTAATGCCGAGGCCAAATATAGAGGAAACCAGATACCTTATGGGCCCAGGGCCTGGGGAGACCCGTGGACTCTACAGTTCCTGCCCCACCCCCAGCTCTTTCAAACCCTGCACCCCCCACCCCCACCCCATAGCCTGGGCAAGCAGCCAGGAGACTGGCATCCCCTCTCCTGGCCCCCGCCCACTTGGGGACATGTCCCAACAAGTCCAAGCACAGCAGGAGGCTGGTTCAAGGTTGGAGGGGGGGGGGGCAGGGTTTGAGCTGGGTGTGAGCGTGGGGACACCTCTCCAAGCCCTTTTACAAGCGTGCCTTCCCACAGGGCTCCCAACACCAGGAGACTAAGAGGAACCACTCCTGTCCTTGCTTCTTCAGCCTCCCCCAGGAGACCAAGACCATAAAGCTGGGGTCGGGAAGACCAGAAAGCGAGGCCAAACCCCAATAAACTACTGGTCAAATCGAACTGCAAATAATTAGTCCTGATGGCCTCCACCCTGCTCTCCTGGGAGTGAAAAGTCAAAGGGCAGAATTGCTGACGCAAATGTCAGGGGAGACATGTGGAGGCTTGAAACAGCTGGGCTCCTGCTCGCAGCGAGGTCACTAGAGCCCTGAACACTGTGTCCCTCAGGGCAGCTGTTCTCAAAGCATACGAGCTAAGGGGGCTCTGTGGCTTTTCCCTCCTGGCTCCAAGGTCACCAGAACCTGTTGGAGAGGATTATTCAGACTCTTGGGAGAAAAGCTTCGCCTTCTGCCTGATACTTGATTCTGGTCTTGTGAACCCCTCCTGCCTTCTACAAAGAGGGAAAAAGGCCTCTGTCTCCTGTGAGGGGGATCCTGGCTCCAAACCCTCTTCTGGGTTGGTACACCTTGGCAGCATTACCCCAACGGTGCACAGTGGTGGCCTCCAGTGGTCAGTGCAGGATTTGAACTTGGGCCTGGGGCTGGGCTGCTACCATCGTGACACTGCAGCCCAAGGCCCAGGCCAGAAAACCTTGGACAGAACAAGAGCAGCTTGGGGATTTGGCTTTGGTCAAGGATATTTACTAGGTCTTAATTTTTCCTCACTGAATTGTGGCTAGACCTCAGCTGAAATATCCCACTGTTAGCAGATCAGGGTCAACATGTCTGAGGATGAACTCATCGTCTCCTGGCCCCAAACCTCCTCCTCCTCCGGACTTCCCTGTTTCCATTAATAGCACTGCCACCACCCAGTCCCTGGAGCTCCAAACCTTGTCATCTTCAACCCCTCCTTTTTGGACTAGGCATCTGCAGGCCGCCCTTCCATCCTCCTGTTAGTTGGCCTGGTATGCTCAACAGCACCACCCAGGGGCCAGGCCCGATCACATGACCCAACACCTGACGACTTTGTGACTTCAGGCAAGTCCCAGCTTTCTTGGCTATAATGTGAGAACACTCATTTCATAGGATAATGTGTAACTCAAGTGACAGAATGTACCCGAAAACCCTACCATGTAAGTTCCTAGACACTGAATTTCACATCTAGAGCCCAGAATTAAAGGCAGCCTTTGGGTTCATTAGGCCCATCCCCTGCCTTCAGGGGCAGGTACACCTGGCAGATGTTGAGGTCATTTAGCCATAGGAAATAATTCTTAGATGTGACAATCACAGGTCACATTCAGCAGGCTGAGTGAGGGCAGCCCATGTGCCAGGTTCCAAGTGAGGCTGAGCACACAGCCACCCATCTGAGGGGCATGGCCTCATGGCAGGTGTTCAAAAGGGTAAGTCTCTCCTGTCACCCCGCTGCCACCCTTACTGTTACTCCTACCCCTGTGTCCATGTGCGCCTTAGGGTCAGGAAATGAAGCCCAGGCTGGCCCAGCTGGCTGTTTTCCTGTGGGCAGATGTTCCTTTCATCACCCTGTGGATAAGGACCTGGATCCCACACAGTTCCTTCAAATGAATGGTAGGAACCAGATTCCTAAAGGGGATTTTCATCCTGAAGAGGCCACAGCAGGAGCATTGGGTGGAAAGGCTTTTAGAATGAGGTGGATGGGCCATCCTAGAGTCCTCGGTCACCTGTCCTCTAAGACCATAGTTCTCAAATGGAAGGACGCGTTTGTTCCTGTTTCTGCTGTCACAGCTGCACAGTGGGCACTGCTAGACATCTTCAGTGGGTCAGGACCAAGGGTGATGATGTACAGCTTCTTAGTGCTCAGGACAGACCTGGAGACAGGGCAGCCAGCTGACAAGCACAGACCTGACCTTCAGTTTTTATAATGATCTTGGTGTTCCTGTCCCCCTGCCCAGCCCAGGGAAGTTTCTAGAATAATCCATGCTGACTTCTCAACTCTTTCACAAGGACAAATAGGCCCTGGAAGGACACTCAGCCCTGGGCACTCACCATCCCATTTCCTGAGCCTCGTCTCTGCTGGAGCTGCATGTAGTCCCTGACACTGAATTCAAGAGGGAAAAGCAGAGGCCAGCGAGGAGCAAAATAGCTCTCTCAGCTTTCTTCAGAACCAGCCTTCAACCCCAGGGGGGAGGCAGACTTCTGGAGAGGCAGGGGCAGGAATACCTTGGCAGGGCCAGGAAGCTTCTGCTACTCCATCTAGTGTTTACATGTTCTCCTTTGACTTCCACAAGCACCATTCCTACATAAACCACTGTCTTTCCCCAGAACTGACTGCTGTCCCCAGATGGAACTCCACCTTGTACAGCTCTGGTATCCGAGCTTCTCGTATAACTCAGGTGTCTGCTCTGAGGTGACTGACAGAAAGTGACCCTGAGAGCTCATTCTGGGACTGCTTATGGGGCTAGGGACTCACAAATATGCTCACCGTCTGTCTCATCTCAGTAGAGGATACCACCTTCTCTACCATGGTGATGGTGTCAAGCTGCCGGGTAGTGGCAATGGGCCTGGCTCTGGACCCCAGCTGTAGCTGCTGATGAGCCAGGCAGTTCTCCAAAAGAGATGCAGCAATGACTGCAGAGCCTAGCCCTAGAGAAAGGAGGAACCTGGAGTTCCTGAGTGTATAAGGTTCTGCGGGATCTGGGGTTCCAGAAAAGCCACCACTTGCCTCAGAGGTTACTTCTTGGGGTCACATCCATGTCCCGGAAATCCCTGTTCCATAGCATTTAATCTTTACCTTTCTTTCCACTATGCTGCCACTCTGTGTGGGTGGGTGGGGGGCATTGCTACCAGCCTGTCCCAGTGCTGCTACCCAGGAGGTCACTCACACCTCTTAGCAATCTTCTATTTTTAGCACCCCAGAACTGGGGAGGGGTAGTGATGGCCTGGCCTTCCTGCCCAAGGGATGTTCCTGCCATTCTTGTACTGGGCCAGGGCCCCAAAAGAAGGGCTAGGAATTTGGCTTTCTGCCTGAAAATGGTCTTTGCCCCAAGCAACTTCCCCTGGCTCTTCCCTTTCTTTCCCTGTGCTGTCTGGCCACATCACCTGGTGGGTCTGGACTGCAGTGCTGTGCAGGGGTCAGTCCAGGATAGAGCTTTCTTTCGCTGGGGGGATAGTAGGGGAGCTCCCTCCCTAGAGGCACTTTGGCTGGAGTTTGGGGCATCCATATCCATCCTTTTGGAATAGCTGTGAATTCTCTTAAACCCCCTAAGCTTGAGGCTGCTAGTCACTGCTGCTGAGATGCCCCATCCTTCAGGCCTGCGCCTGCTTTAGCCAGGTGTGTGACCCAGAGCAGCTCTCACTTGGCTGGCCTGTATCAAGACCTCAGGAAGCCTGCAAGGGTGCTTCACCATGGGCTCTGCAGCGCCCACCCTACTCCAGTCTCCACCCCCTGATCCCCTCCTGGTGTCAGCAGCCTGGGTAGGGAATGTTAGTCAAGCTTCTGTCCCCTCCATGGGGCTGACAGTCAAAACCTCACCTGCCCCAGCCTTCTGGTGATATCTTTCCCCTCACTAACATGTAACCAACACTGATCACAGATGGTGCAGGAATCCTCCCCTCCCCCATCCGCCTTTCTGTTGAGAATCCTGGGGCAGAAAGCTATCCTAGAACCCACTCTGGCCCAACACTGTTGTGTCTAAAAACTGAGGCTCAGAGAAAAAAATGACAAGGCTAAGGCAGTGACCACACGGAGCAGCTCAGGAGGGGGATGTGAGCTCACTGATAGCAAGGGCAGTGGACTAACAGGTCCCTGTCCCTGAGAGTAAGCAGAGGAGGGAGTGTAGAGAAGAGGGGGGAGAGTGGCCTTGGAGGTTTATTCAGGCACACAAATGCTCTCCCTCTAATCCTTACCCCCGCCTTTCTTTTCCAGCAGCAGCTATAAAAGCCAGGAAATAGATGTGGATTGATGGCCTATAATGGGCTTAGTTAGTGCTGTGACCTGCTGAGTTATGTAACAGAGATATTTGTTATCGGCTTGGATGAAGTTTCCATTGAAGCAACTCACTAAGCTGATTCCATGACATTTCCTTTAGCATGCTCAGAGGTAGCAGCAGAAATTGCTCTGCAACTTCAAACACCACACTTGTAGTGTGGACACTTTCAAAAATCCCTTAGGCCAATGTTTCTCTTACCTATCTCAAAACCTGCTCACCTCGCCAGATGTGGTAGCGCACACCTTTGATCCCAGCACTCTGGAGGCAGAGGCAGGTGGATCCCTGTGAGTTTGAGCCCAGCCTCATCTACAAAGAGAGTTCCAGGACAGCCAGGGCTATACAGAGAAACCTTGTCTCGAAAACAAAGCAAGGAAGCAAACAAACAAAACCTGCTCACCTCAGCACCAGCCCCATGCCTGGGTCCCCTGATGCCCAGGCTATAGGCTACCTTGGTAGAGCTGAGCAAAGATGTTTTCCTGCCCCTAATGAACAGGTGGGGGAGGAGAAGCAGGGCAGTGAGAAAGCACAGCAGCCTGGGGGAAAGGAAGCCACTGAACTAAGAGTCAAGAGTTCCAGTCTCAGCTCTGCTGTTGCTGCTCTTGGCTTCTGGCTCCTTAGCACTTGGAGGTTAATACCAGTATGGCGCCACCTTGTGCTGAAATGGGAAAAGAGCCTGATCTCTAGCTGGCACATTGGGTCTTCTTCACCTCCTTTCTTGCTCAGGGAATGACAGGGTCTTGTAACCTCATCTCTCATCCCATCATCTCAGTTGCTAAAGGGGCCCTAGGAAGAAGGTGTCTGACGGTATTGATGCTTTCCTAGTTTCTGTCCATCTCCAAGATCCCCCAGGAGCCGGGTGGTGCTGGTGCACGCCTTTAATCCCAGCAGAGGCAGGCAGAGCTCTGTGCTTTCGAGGCCAGCCTGGTCTAGAGAGTAAGCTCCAGGCCAGCCAGGGATACACCGAGAAACCCTGTCTCAACACCCCGCCCCCCAAAAAAAGATTCCCCAGGAAACACAAGTGCATGAGATACCCCTGAGAGTCAGTAAAGCATGCCTCTTGGTGAGGACTGTCTTACACTGTTGATCCTAGTTGTTTGTGAAAAGCCCCTCGTAGCTTCCCTGAGAAGGAAGCGCAGTTCCCCACGCTCACCCCTACCCCTTGTCCAGCCTCCACAGATACAGACCAAAGCATAAAGCATGGAAGGCCAATGGCTGAAAACTCACTCCCACATTTCAAACTTAAACCACAAATCCTTGTCTGGGATGATTCAAAGGTAAAAGAAGGTAGGCCTGGTGACAAAGGACACCAGGAAAAGAAAATGAGGCATCCTCATGGAAGGATACAGGCATCTTGTTAATTGCCGAGTGATACATGACCACATGCTTTCTTGCAACAAAGAACCTCAAGACCACTACTGTGGTGCCAAGGAGGAAAACCTGGTTTCTAAACAGTTACTCCCTGTTGGGGTATCTGTGCCTGAGATGCCCCTGTTAATATCTCCAAAGACACAATTTTGCCTTCTTGCTTAGGAAGGGTACTACTAAGCCTTAAAGTCATACCAAAAGCATAGAAGCCTCTGGACACCAGTCTCTGCCCTGTTGTGTATTTGATGTTAGTTTTACTTGATTTGGTGTCTGTTCCCCACTCATGTTCTGAGTTTAGTTCTTGTTATAAAGCATTAGGAAACAGGTGTCACGATTGCTTGAATGGTATCTAAAAATGTCAACTTTACGACTATGTTCATGCTTCTTTCTGTCTGCATTAGGAATTAAATGCAGTCTTCCTGTGCTTAATTTTCAGAATAAATCTTTTCTTTAAATTGGGGATGGCAGGCCAACAAGTAAAGGTCTCTGACAGGGTCAGAGTACTGCTTCTCTGGGGACCACCTTGCCCCCTAGGGCCATGCCAGGCTCGGAGCACTGATAAACAGATGGGAAATTCTTGCAGCCAAATTATAAGCAGACAACATTCCAGTGTCACATGTTCAAGCCCTGCTTTGAATACATTTGATTACATGTGAGCATTTCTGAGTCAGCTTTCCCCATCAACCTGTGTTCCTCTTATTCATCTACACATCTGACCTCTGCTGAGTGCCCTGCAGGGCCAGGGTGTGCTGTACTGCACACAGTACCTCACTTGCTCAGGCCGAGCATTATGTGGTGTTACAGCAAGGGAACACAGTAGTCATGTGACTATTGGAGGGTCACCAATTATCAGCCAGTGGACCAGGACTCACAGGCAGGCCTTACCCGACATGTGCAGCAGTTCCATGTCCAGCAGGGCTTCCCATGCCTAGGCCTCTGGATAACATGGGCTCCGTAATGCTCTCCACAGGGAGTTCCTGCAGATCGCCTGTGAATTCATGGACATGTACCTGGAAAAACTAGATGCCATGAGCTAATTAATGGCCTTTTCCTATGAAAACTATAAGAAATTGTCTTGCCAAGCAAAACAGGCTCATGAGAGGTAGCAGCAAGTTTACAGTATCCTAATCTTCAACTGCTTTTGAATCCAAAAATAAGGACTATGAAGCTGAGGTGGGGGTAAACCTTACAAAATCACTATCCAAAGGCCAAGAGCGAATGAAGCTTTGTCTCCTGGAAAATACAAGACAGGAGGGCTACCCTCCTTGTAAACAAATGTTACCAGCTTGAGGAGGAAAACCTTACTGTGCAATAGCTCCCAGGGCAGATCATGGCCACACCTCCCTCTTCTGGCATGACTGAGAACTGCAGCTTCTGATGAGATTGCTGCACCCACAGTCAGGCTGTATTTTGTCTTCCTCTATTTTAGAACCTTTACCTCTTTAGAACTCTTTACCTCTGTGGGTGGAAGCTATTATGCTGCTTTTAGCTGGCCAAAGAAGCAAGGAACTGTTTGGCTTCAGCGTCTCCTTTGATAAATTGGAAAGTCTAAGTACTCCGACCCTCCTTAATTGAACCCCAATCTCTTACTCTGTGAGTTCAAGACCAACCTAATCTATACAGCAAGTTCCAGGGAAGCCAAGCCCAATAAGTGAGAGCCTGTATCAAAAGAATGAAAAACAAAGGCCAAAGATTACTATTATCATTAAGAACTTGAAGCAGTAGCAGCCTCTGCGAGGCATGAGGAGAAAGGAGGGAAAAGAAAAGAGAAGCAAGAACTCTACCTTTCTTAAATTTATTTTTTAAAATTATCACCCCCCAGTGTGTGTGTGTGTGTGTGTGTGTGTGTGTGTGTGTGTGTGTGTGTGTTGTGTGTGTGTGTGTACGCACGCGCGCGCGCGCAAGCACCAAGGTCACAAGATGACTTGTAGAAGGAGTCGTGCGACCTTAAGCACCTTTATTCACTGTGCCAACTCACTGGCACCAAATCTCACCATTCACCTAATTTCACTATCTTGAAAACATAATCAAAACACATCGGCATTACATTAATCACTACTGTATTAAACTGCTGTGCTGCTGTGGGGTCTCCTTTATAATCATTCATGTTCTCACATCCCTGAACAAGTGTGTTAAAACACATGTCAAAAATTCATATTGGAACATGTCTCTTACCACTGAGCAATCAATCACAGGAGGCAGAGTGCAGGGCTAACTCAGCTTTCCTAGCTGTCAACTGAATGCCCTCCTAACCACTGCCACATGCCACCTGTACTTGTGAACCATGGACAGGTCTAAATGTCCCCACTGCTCACTTTCAGTCCGGGTCACAGAACAGTAGTCTTAGTTCTCAGAAATGATGTTTTATGGGACAGATTATCGGACTTTCTGATAAAAACCAAGTCTAGAGCCCCAACAAAGATAAAAACAAAGCACACTGGACCTCACACATGTTTCATATACATATTTATATATATTTCATGTACAAAGTTACATTCTGAACCCCAGGGATTCCATAATAGAAATAAATACTGAAATAACTACATTGCTAAGTGAGCTTTTTACGAATAGAAACAAAGCCTCAGCGTCTAAGAGATAGCAAGTGGGCCGTTCTAGAGCCCAAGTTTATGAGGCAAGGAAAGTTCTGGATGTCTAGGACAAAAACAAATTTAGGACATTAAACAGTTAAAATATATTCAAATATTGAGAAATATATGACAAAATTATTAATAAAACTTCATTTTTAAGAGAAAGAAAAAGACAATTAGTGTTACAGAATAGCACAACCCTGTTAGAAAAGCATTTATGATTTCAACATTTATTTCCTTCTCTTCCCATCTTATAAAGTGGGACACAATCAGCCCCTTCCCCACATGATCAATTAAGAACCCTAAATCTGGTCAAGTCCTTTGGTAATAGTCACAATAATAGGAAATAAATATCCATTTCCGTGGCATTTACAAGACTCGTATTCTTTTTAGATTAATATGAGGCATTCTGTTCTGTTATGAAGGCTGCATGTTAAGTGGTCTCTCCTCGACTTCACAAGAAATGAACAATGCTACAACTGAGAGGGCATTTAACCTCTCCACAGCAAACACATTCCATCTGAGTAGTGATGCACTGCATGCTCTGTGCTGAAATGTTTTATGCTCCCAACAAGTTGCAACTTGTAGGAGATTTTTCCAGTTTGGAATCTATACACGCAGTAAGAGAAGGATATTCTCAAAGCTGAGGTCTAGAAAACAGTCTGCTTCTGCCTCACAGAGATATTAGCCTGTACTACCTAGCACATTGAGACATACAATGCTGCTGCTGCTTTTATAGACCAGCCATGGCTGCACAGTTGTCAGTTCATATAGTTCAGCCTCAGACAGAACCCAGATGTAACAAATGACAACTCTCAGTGTTCTGCCTTCTTCCTCCAAAAGTCAGTTTTTTGCATGGGAGACTGCCCAGAGCTCTCAAGCCCTCTCTGTCCTGTGGTGACTATGGCATTTTAGCCCCTTTCACTGCTTGCAAGCAGCTTACATTCTGGTATTTTTTCCAAAAACTACCCATTGACCAAAATAAACATTACAAGAATGAATGTTATGGAGGGCAGAGGAAGAGAACTGGAATTACAAACATAAACACAACCCTTAAAACAAGCTGCTATAAATGCGTCTTGAGCTAAAATCACCACACCTACAGTCTGAGTGAAGTCAACGTCATTAAGTTTCAAAGAAACAATTAGAACCAGAAAGAAACAACGGACGTTTCTTCTTTACTTTTTGACTTCCTGAGTTATGCTGCACCGCACAAACACGCAAAGATCTTCCAAACAACAATGAGGGGTCTGACTCTAGGACAGTTCTTGGGATTAAAATTCTTCCAAACTTTGGTGTCTCCTTATGAATTTATACACTTCCAATAAATGTTAACAGTATTTATTAAAAAGTATTTGCCCCAAATAACTCAGATTTGAAATAAAGATATAACAAACAAGCTATGGAAAAGTGATCTGCTCTGAAAAAAATGACTAAGTAGATCAAACAAAATATTATCCTCTATGAAGAATGCTTAGCCAAGCTGGGTGTGGTGGCTCACGCCTATAATCCCAACATTTGGGAGGCAGAGGCAGGTAGATCTCTGTGAGTTTGAGGCCAGCCAGGTCTACAGAGTAAGCTCCAGGCCAGCCAGAGTTACACTGAAAAATCCTGTCTTTAAAAATAAAACAAAACAAAAAACAAAAACAAAACAACAAAAACATTAAAAAAAAAGAATGCTCAATTAGAAAAACCTGTGTTTGAGTTTTGTCTATGAAGTGGTCCTTCCAATGACCAGAGGATCTGTTTTCTGTTATTTATTTACTTATTAGGTTTTTTGAGACAAGCTTTCTCTATGTAGTCTTGGCTGTCCTGGACTCGATTTGTAGAGCAGGCTGGCCTCGAACTCACAGAGATCCATCTGCCTCAGCCTCCAAAGTGCTAGGATTAAAGGAGTGTGTCACCATGCCGGGCTGTATGTTTTTATTTTTAAAATAGTACATAACATTATGTTTAACTTTGCTTGTGGCAGTGGGTAAGAAATGATAAATCATACGTTTTCAGAAAGCTTGAGAGAGGGGGTTAAACAAGAAACCCTGTAGCATCGCGGGTTTTTGAAAACTCCTAAGGTTATCATCAGTTAAAACTAGATTTGAACCTACTTTTTCAAATGGACGTTGAGAGTGGAAAGACTAATGCTGACTTTGCTAGCTTCACAGCACTTCCCTTGGAGATGGCATTTTAAGCAGGGTACAGATGCTGAAGCATTATTTATGCCAAGCAAGCATCGGTGTTTGATAGTTTTATACAGAACAAAAGAAATCAACTTTCCTAATCATTCTGCGTTCAGCTAATTGGGCCAACCCCACAGCCACCACACTCAATAGCTTAAGAGCAGCCTAGGAACATTTAGCTAACAGGTACATCTTTTTCCCCATGGAAAAAACTGAATCAACTACCACCATTGTCTAGGACAAGGAATACAAAGCAGTTTCCTTTTAGAACATCCTTCCACTGCTGAAGTATCCTCTACACTTCCCAGAATATTTCCTAAACTTCAAATAATACATTTCTTATATGTGAGGATGAAAATGGGTAAAATTAGTTTAAAAAAACGACACTATTCAGAGAAGTAGGCTTCATAAATTTAGAGTTCTAATGAGACAGGAACAAGAGATTTTATTTAAATAGTGTAGCCTTAATTTCTTTAATATAAAACCCCCCAAATCTGATGAAAACAAAGTTTTATATACCATATAAACAAGATTTGTCAGAATTGAAAGTGAAAGTAATTTACAGTTAGCTCTTAGCCCTCTTGGGACATTTAGATAAATCCTGATAATCCATTTGTTATTAGTGCATCAGTTCTGTAATACACTGATAACCCATCTGTTATTAGTGTGTCAATTCGGTAATACCCTGGGAAAACTCTCTTGTACTTCCTGGTACAGTTCCATTTATTAAGTCTTTCCATTAGTTCCATTATTAGTGACAGCTAAAGCATGACCTCATCAATTAAGTGATTAATTAGACTGTGGCAGAGCCATCCACATCAGGATTGCTTCCTGTAACTCACCAGTTTGCATAAAGTAAACATTCTTTGATTTGTTCATGATATACTGAAATTTCCCATTAACACTGGTGCAGTAAACTAGCTTGCTCCTCTGTACTGTTACCATAGGACAGATTTTGAAATATAAAGGTAACAGGGAAAAATGCTCACATATTATGTGGTGAAACGTCTTTCACAAAAAGAGCATTAAATAAAGGGAAAATAAACCATGCAGAAGAGGCAGCTTTCTCGTCTCCACCTGTCTGGTATGGACTCATTCACTGCTGCACATCACTTGCCACACTATGAGGTGACTCCTTTCTGCTTTGGTGACTGAAGGCTCCAGTGGAAGATCCTCTCCAAGAAGTTCAGATTCTCCACCTTCATCACCTAGTGGAACATAAGGAAACTGAAGTTAGGGTGAAGACAGAAAATACAGAATGATGTGAAAGGGACTCATAGTTAGTCTGTGAGCACAATGCAAAAAGCTGGTTTGATTTCTACCGCAGAGAACACAGTGAAGAATCCCAGGGGCTGGAGACACAAGAGACGGCTCAACAACTACAGCACTTGATAATCCGAACTGGAGAGATGGCTCAGAGGTTAAGACTGACTGACTGCTCTTCCAGAGGTCCTGAGTTCAATTCCCAGCAACCACAACCATCTATAATGTGATTTAATGCCTCTTCTGGTGTGGAGGCTTGCACTGTTTACATAATAAATAAATAAGTTTAAAAAAAAAAACAAGAGCACTTGATAGTCTTTCAGAGGACCATCACCTATGTTTGGCAGCTCACAACTATCTCTAACTATGGTTCCAGGGGATAGGACTCCTCTTTCTTGCTCCTAAGGGTACCCATATACACATGGTGTACACACAGATGGAAAAAAAAAAAGTAAAAGAAGAGTTGGGGGCCAGTGAGGTAGTTTACTCGGTAAAAGCATTTGCCACCATACTGTGGAAGGAGAGAATTAATTCACACAGACTTCCCTCCGATCTCCATATACATGCTATAGTGTATGCACATGAACACACAAATACACATTAAATGTAACAATGACAAAAAATATGAGTGCCAGAATCTTCACCTGTAACCCCCCAACAGCACCAAGTGCCTGACTTCTGAAATTCCCTTTTCCTTTCATTCATGAAGCCTAGTTCACAATACTGTGCTGGACAGACATTACAATATGTCTGTTCAGTAATGATAATAAAAATGGGAGACAAAAAAGCAAATATATCCAGTTCTGTGTTTTTCCAAAATGGACATTCTACTCCTGTTTATTTCAAATTAAGAAAGTGTGAGTATGGAGCACACTGACTAAGGCCCAGAGAGCCCTGCTGATTCTCAGTGAGCTGGGGGCGTTCTCTATCTGAGATGGCAAGTCTGCCCTGGCACTGCTGCTCCTCCCCACGAGCTCACAGCAGTCAGCTCTGCTGTGCAGAGCAAGGTTATTCTGGTACAATCTAGCTGACAACTTGTGTAGTGGGATGGATTTTTCAGCAGAATCCTAAAAATGTGCACACTAAGAAACAAAGATAATCCACCAATGTACTGGAATTTTGTAATGTTTTCATTTGAGTTTAGCAGAAGAAAATGACACTATTGACTAAAAATAGAGGAAGAGAAATTACAGAATATACAAACATTTCTCTGCAGGCTAACCCTCCCCACCCCATCCCCCACCATGCCTACAAAATGGCTTTTTCACAGCAATGTCAAAATACAGTGAGCACACTCAGGTCAAAAGACAAATTTTCTCCAACTAAAATATAATCATATATTTAAGGAAAAATAAGTTTAGCTCTTTTTTGTTCTTGTTTTTTTAAGGCTTATTTATTTATTTTTATTTTATGTGTATGGGTGTTTTGCTTGCATGTCTGGGCACCATGTGTATGCAGTGCCCAAGAAGGCCAGAAGAGGTATTAGCTCCCATAGAACTGTAGTGAACTTCCTTGTGCATATTGGGGATATAACAGGGGACCTCTGGAAGAGCAGCTAGGGCTTTTAACCACTGAACCATTTCTCCAGCCCCAAGTTTGGCTCTTAAATTTTAAATATTTATAATGGGCCAGGTGTTGTGGAGCATGCCTTTAATTGTGGCACTCCAGGCAAAAGTAGGCAAACTTCAGCAAGTTCTAGGCTGGCCTGGTATAGTCAATTGTAAGCCAGCAGGGCCACAAGATGAGACCCTATTTCAAAAGACAAGGGCAACAGCAAACTACAATGGTAAAGATCAAGTGGCTGGGACACAGGTTGCTGGTTACTTGCTTTCCGAGCTGTTTTGAAGACTGTTACTATCTTGTTCCCCAGGCTCCCTATATCCTACAATTTAGGATAAGCCCTTACAAATGCAGGATTGCTGGGATAAATTCCTATTGCTAAAACATTACAGAAAATAAGAACAGCAATAAGGTTAAACTCAGGGTTTTTTTGTTTGTTTGTTTGTTTGTTTTTTGAGACAGGGTTTCTCTTTGTATCCCTGGCTGTCCTGGACTGGCTTTGTAGACCTGGCTAGCATTGAACTAATAGCAGTCCACCTGCCTCTGCCTCCCCAAGTACTGGGATTACAAGCGTGCACCACCAAGCCTGGCTTATTTTGTTTTTTTGAGATATCAGTTCACTTTGTACCCCTGGTGTCCTGGAACTCACTGAGCAGACCAGGCTCCATCTGTCCCTGCCTCCGAGGGTGCCAAGATTAAAAGCGTGTACTACCATGTTTTGTTTTTAAAACAACATATTCGCTATTAAAATTAGCATTTGTGTAAAAAACAAGTGTATTTTCCAGGCTGGATTACTAGAGATACTGCCAAACCTGGTTAAGCAATTTGTATGCTATTTTCAGAATCTGCAATGGTATTTGGTGGAGGTGGAGAACTGCAGAGATCTGACTAGCATATTCTTTAGTATCATTCCAACTGCTACACTGCACTCCAAGGAAAAGCTGCAACAATCACCCCATGGAAGGGAGTCTCTACAGTTCCTTTCAATAAAACAGTGCTGTGCCAGTAGTCAATTGCTTTAGAAGCTTTAAAACTCCGGTGTTCTTGCTGGCATCAAACTCTAAAATGTACATTAATACCTCTGGCCCACAGAAGTATGCCAAGAGCCTTTGGCATCACATGTTCTGGTTGATACTGAACACATGTGTACACTATCATTGATAAGAACCTTTGATAAGACATCTTTATTGTATTCTCTACAATAAAATACTAAGACACTTATTAGGCTAGTGTGTTTCTTTGTAGCAAGCACACATTTGTACAGCACTTCTTTTTCCTTCCCCGTCTTTGGGCTGCTTCCATTTAGTGCTCGGAGTGAACACGTGACTCTCCCACACCTACTAGCTAAAGATTCCTCATGGTGCTACTTCTGTCTCCACCATTACTAGACAACTCAGATACCCACATTTTCTTTTTCTTCTTTTTTTGTAGATAGAGTTTCTCTATGAAATAGCCTTGGCTGTCCTCGTAACTGCTTTTGTAGAATCAGGCTGGCCTTGAACTCACAGAGATATGCCTGCTTGCCTCTGCCTCTTGAGTGCTGGGATTGAAGGTGTGTACCACCACCATACCTGGCCTTAATTAATTAATTAATTAATTTTACTTATTTGTGTGAGCTGCCATGTGGGTGCTGGGAATTGAACCCAGGTCCTCTGGAAGAGCAGCCCTCTTGGCCACTGAGCCAGCTCTGCAGCCCAGATGTCCACCTCTTCCAACTCACTGCACATCTCTTGTCGCTAACCTAAACACCTTCTCCCCAAATCTAGCCACATTATTCCTCCATTTCAAGTTCTGCAATTCTCCTTTGCTTGAAAAATAACCACAAACTTTTCTTGGTGTCATGTTTTGAATGAAAATGGCCCCCACAGACTCACAGGGAGTGGCAACATTGGAAGTGTGGCCTCATTGGAGGAAGTGTGTCACATGGGTGGGCTTTGAGATTTTAGATGCTCCAAGCAGCCCCAGCAGCTGAAGCCCACAGAGCAGAACTCTCAGCTCCTTTTCCAGCAGCACTGTGCCTGCCTGTGTGCCACAAAGCTCCCTGCCAGAATGATAACAGACTAACCCTCTGAATGGTAAACCAGCCCCAACTAAATGCTTTCCTTTTTAACAGCTGCTGTGGTCATGGTGCCTCATCACAGCAATAGAAACCCTAACTAAGATACTGGGAAAATACTTTCTATTTCTTTTTCCTTTCTGTTAAAACACACACACACACACACACACACACACACACACACACACACACACACACACACTATATGAAGGCCTTCCATAACTAATCTCACCTTCCTTCTGGATGAAAAATCTGTACGGTGTTACCAGTTTTTAAAAAGACTTTCTTCAGTTAAGATGGTTTTACCTGTCTAATAACCCTTCAGTCAAACTCAGTGAGGCATTTGTCTAACAGGCAGAAGTCCTGGTTTTAATACTAAACATTGGAAAGCAAACCAACCCCACACAACAAGCAAGCAAAACTAAATCACGTCAGTCAAGCCTTTTTCAAAAAACAAAAACAAACAAACAAAACTTAGGAATTGCTGATCCCCAGCCTGAGCTCAGCAGCCTGTTCCCTAACATAACATTTTAGATTAACACTACTTATTCAAAGGTGTGTGCTGCCATGCCTGGCCCTTTTTCCTTCCTTCCTCATTTCTTTCTTTCTTCCCTTCCTTCCTTCTTATTTTGTATGAATTGATGTGAGGGTGTTAGATCCCCTAGGACTAGAGTTTAACTGATACATTTCTTTTCTGCCTTATCTTCCCACCATGGGAAGAACTAACAGCTCTCCACTGGAGAATTTACAGTATTTTAACTTGATAACAACATTAGCTCTGTATTGTTCTATGAAACCTATTGAAAGGAAGCAAGCGTGGCAAAGTACACCTTTAATCCCAGTGTTTGGGAGGCATAGGCGGGTGGATCTCTGAGGCAAGTCTGGTCTACAGAGTGAGTTCCAGGACAGAAAGAAAAAAATCTATTAAAAAGGGACTAGTGACTTAATTAATTTTAAGACTGTCAGGCACAAGGTGAGAAAGTGAACAGATAAACAATGTTTTATGAAGTATTTTTATTTCACTTTTTGGTGAGAAAACAGGTTCTTGTGAGTGGATAGTTCGCTCAAGGCCTTATGTTTACAATTCTTCAGCTCGTCACATGAACCTTCACACAGACCTTTGGCTATTTATAACACTCTTTCAAAGGAATGTTTTTTGGTATGAAAGAAACACAAACACACATATACAATAGATATGTAGAAACAGTAAAATATGCAAAAATCCTTCTTTAAGTGAAAGATCCAAAGAGAAGTTAGAAGTCATTATCAGTGATTTCTTATTCATTGTTGGTAAAAACCCAATTTACAGAGCACAGTGAAAACTGACCTCCCAGAACAAAGACTTACCCATCCGGAAGTCAATGTAGCCTTCTCCTCCGCTGATGACAAGCATGGACTTCAAGGGCGTCTGGCTACTGGGCTCCTGTGCAGATGACCCTGCTTTGTCAGCTGTTAAATCTGCTCCACTACCGCTACTTTGTGGGCTGATGACCTGACCTGTGTTGCACAGAAACACAACAGTGACTACCACTCATCACTCATGTGGTAGGGAATACTATTGTTTTCTACACCCTTTCAAAGTTAAGTTATTACATGGTTGAATAATGACTATAATTGCAGAATGAGGAAGGGTATGGCAGAGGATAGTCATGAACTCAAGGTCAGTGTAGACTACAGAAATCTTGATTCAAAAAAATAGAACTTAAGCTGGACAACATTCTGATTGCCTTTAGTGTGAGGGCTCAGGAGGCAGAGGCAGGAGGATTGCTGTGAATTGAAGGCAGCCTGCTCAAGGAAGTGAATTTAAGGCCGGCCAAGCATGTACAGTGAAATCCTGCCTCAAAAAGGTTAAAATGAAAATGCAAATATTTAACACACACACACACACACACACACACACACACACACACACACACACACACACGCATGTATTCAATATCAAGGTACTAGAAATACTGGTAGGCTCTAGATTACCAGAAAACCATTATATGAAGTTTTAAGAGCACAATTAAAAAATCTGGAGTAAACCAATTTCAAAGTAAACAGGAGTAGATGTTCAAAGTTCAGTGGAGACACGTGTATGGCAAGGTGGATGCTCACTGGCTGCTCCCAACTACACTGTTCTACTTTTTGATCTGAGGGGCAATAGAAAGTTCCCCTTCTAAAGGTAAACATTAGTGTTTAAGACAGAAAAATCTTTACTTAAGCCTAGGAATTGCATTTTTGTGGTGGTTTGAAAAAAAAAAGTCCCTTATAGGCACAACTATTTGAACACATCGTTCCCAATTAGTGCACCTGTTTAAGGGGGTGGTGTAAGCTTGCTGGAGGAAGCAGAGCACTAAGAGCAGGAGAGCTCATAGCTTGCTCTACTTTCAGTATGCTCTCTCTGTTTTGTGGCTGCAGTTAAAGATGTCATCTCAGCCTCAGTATGGTGACACACAGCTTTAATCACAGTACTCATGAGGCATAGGTAGAAGGATCTCTGTGAGTTTGAGGCTAGCCTGGTCTACAGAGTGAGTTCCAGAACAACTACGGCCACAGAGTGAGACCCTGACTCAAAAAAGAGCAAAGTTGTAATTTCTTAGCTTCCTGCTGTCACACTATCCCTACTGTTATAGATTCTAAAACCCTTTCTTTTCTAAGTTGCCTTGGTCACAGCATTTTATTATACCATAGTAAAGTAATACACAGTTCATAATATTCCAAATCTATGCCCTTTTCTTTTATAGTTAAGAAAAGTATGTTGGTTTTTTTTGTTTTGTTTTGTTTGTTTGTTTTTGTCCTGGACTTGCTTTGTAGACCAGGTTAGCCTCTAACTCACACCATTTGCCTGCCTCTGCCTCCCAGAGTGCTGGGATTACAGGCATGTGCCACCGCACCTGGCTTATTTTTTTTTTAACTTAGAGTATACATATAAAATTGCTGCTACATGTACCATTTGTTTTAAAGTTCAAATTCTAAGATAGAATTCTTTGAGTATGAAATGGCATGGAAGAGAGAAACCTTTACATATCATTCACAATAGGAACAATTGAACAATCTCCAAGACATTCCTCTTAGAGAGCTTAGCCTGTGGGCTGGGGACGTAGCTCAGAAGCAGAGTGCTTGCCTAGCATGTGTGAGGGCCAATGTCCAATCCCTAGAGCTAGGGGTGGTGGTGTGTATGTGTGTGAGAGAGACACAGATAAAGAAAGCTTTGACTATGAAATACTTTTTCCCTTTTCAGAATCTGCTGTGCTTTGGTCAAATCTCACAGACCATATGTCTGTAGGCACTAGCAGAGCACTATCAGCTGATGTGACATACTATAAATTTATATTTTTAGCTGAAAGTGAATGGGGTAGTATGATGGATCCCCATAGGGTTTCATTATTGCGTTATTTAAGCTTACTCTGGAAGCCATCAAGCTGCTAGGAACAACTTCTGCAGCAGAAGGCAAAGCATGAATGAAATTAATGAAATGAAGCTAATATAATTTCACCCTTAAGGCTAAGTGGCCTATGACAAACAACAACATTACTAATCCCACTTTTAGATTCATACTCAAAAGAGAAGTCTTCCACACACACAGTAAGAAGGCTCAACGCTGGGAGATGGGAGGCTCAGTTGGTAAAGTGCCTGATGCACAACTGAAGACCTGAGCTTGGATCTCCAGCATATACATAAAAGATTGGGCAAGAGCCAGGCATGGTGGTGCACACTCGGAATCCCAGCACTGAGGGAGGCAGAGGCTGTGAGTTCAAAGCCAGCCTGGTCTACAAAGGGAGTCCAGGACAGCAAAGGCTACAGAGAGAGAAATCCTGTCTCAAAAAAACCAACCAAACAAAAAGTTGGCAAGGTGGGCTTGTGTATACTGCTGCTGGGGTGCAAGTGCAGATGCGTAGGTGCATAGGCAAGTGATACCTGGAACTCACTGATCAGCTAGTCTAGGTAATCAATCAGTTCTGGATTCAAAAAATATGGTAGAGAGCAACTGAGGAAGGCACCTGACATTAACCTCAGCCTTTACACACATGCAAGCATACACACATATACACCATTACCACCACCACACACACACACACACACACACACACACACACACACACACACACGGTATGGTAAAGCACATCTGTTATTCCAGCACCCAGGAGGCTGCATTAGGAGAGTTCGAAGGCAACATGGGCTATACAGTGTTCCAAGCTAGTCTTACTCTGTAGGTGGATTGTGGTATGTCTGGCTGGCCTTAAAGTCACTATGTAGCTAAGGATGACTTTGAATAATATACTGTGACAAAATATTACCACTGATATTCAAAAGTAAGCAATGCTCCCAAAAATATCTGTTCTAGGGAGTAGAGGAGAGATTGCAAAATAACTTCATTCACGTAAAATTTTTTTTTCTCCCCGGGACAGGGTCTTGCTGTATTAGCCTTGGCTGTCCTGAACTCACTTTGTTGTTGTTTTTTTAAAAGACTTATTTATTTTATGTCTATGAGTACACTGTCTTCATGCACACCAGAAGAGGGCATCAGTCTATATTACAGATGGTTGTGAGCCACCATGTGGTTGCTGGGAATTGAACTCAGGTTCTCTGGAAGAGCAGCAAGTGCTCTTAACTGGTGAGCCATCTCTCCAGCCCCCCTGGACTCACTTTGTAGACCAGGCTGGCCTTGAACTCACAGCGATCCGCCTGCCTCTGCCTCCTGAGTGCTGGGATTAAAGGCGTGTGCCACCACGCCCGGCCACGTAATCTATTTTATTTCAATCACAGCTCCATTCCAGAACTTCCTTAAGTGCTACATTGAAATTGTGGATAATCCTAGTAATTTAGTGTTTGGAGAGGTGGTGAACCACATGGAAGATAGATATTTCAACAGAATAGTCTAACTCACCTGGAACTGCCACAAAGAATTTCACAGCATCCCGGTGCCCGTGGAAACAAAGCTGTGCATGTGCCATTGAACAGTAGGGTATAAATGTCCCTGGGGTCACTTTATCACTGTTCTCATCACCATAAACACGGATTACACTTCCAGGACGATTACCTGGAGTCCCTGAGGTTTTATTTGCTGCAAGAGAAAAACCAAATACCAAGTATTTTCCTCTAGAAAATAGTACTGAGGCAAGAGGTTACTGGTTAATCCTTATGACATTATCTAAGAGCTACAGCCAGTAGAGATAACATAAGTGCAGCAACGCCAGCTCAAGGCAAAGCTGGAAAGAGATACAGCATGCTAGTTATTTTTAAGTACCTCAGTAATGGAGTAGGGGATTTTGCCAGTCTAGCAATGACTACGCTTCTATTAAATCGAGAGAAACCATTACAGTAAACAAAACAGAATTGAATCATAGTTAAATCTATTAACTTTTGTTTTATAATCCTTATTGAAGGAAACTAAGCATTATACAAATTACAGTGCAAAGGTGCATTCTTAGATAAGATCTCTATAGTTCATCTTCTGCCCCTTCCCCCTCCCCAGTAAGGAGTGGGAAAGCTTTGCTGAAAAGCACCCAGGCACCACCATACAGAAGCTTGTGTTTATGCCAGGCTGACAGTTTGCTGGATTCCTATATAATAGCCAGACTTACAAAATACCCCCAATTCCATGGGTAAGTGAATGAAAGAAACATGAAGGGTAATAAGAGTCAATAATGTAGATTAATGACAGGTTTAAGAGATGTTTCATGTTTTTATTGGAAGGAAAACCAAGTCTGAAAGAAAGTTTAGCTGCAACAGAAGATGTTCAATAGACTAAGCTGCTGAGCAGTTGGTGGCTATGTAACAAATGTTTTAAAGTAAAACAAAAGCAAAAACAAAAACAAAAACAAAAAAACCTGCTGCAATGCAGTGACTGCGAGTGGGTGACACTGAACAACATTCAAAAGGGTGTTCTAGAGAAGAGAAGACAGCCTCACAGTGGCTCTGAGAAGCCAGGAAGAGGTTTTGTTCTGGATCTGCACTTACCCCTCAGCCCCAGTAAACGTCCCTGGTGGAGGATTACCGCTAAAGTGAGAAAGGAGGAAAGGGGACATGGGGAGGTGCACGAGAGGAAGGAGAAGCATTACTGTGAGCCACCACTCCGCCACTTCTATGTGGCCCTACTCAGTCATGCCAACCTGGCAGAACAGCAACTGATGTAACTTCTTACCAAGGCCTCTACAAACAAACACCTTTGCTCAGAAACGATGGCTGGATTTATGACGCATGCATATGAAGTCACTTCAGTGAAACAGACTCAAACACTGAAGAACTGATGTAGAGTGCATACTAAAATTCTCTTTGTCAGTGTACCCAAAAGAAATTCCCTTTAAATAATTAGGCTAAATGTAACCCTCTTTTAAAGAGAAAGGTTATCTAGACATTCGGAATGTCTTAGATTTAAGAAGTGCTTTGAATATGTAGACCTGTAAGTGACTGCATAAAAAACAAGGAGGGACTGCAAACACAGACTCTTTAAGGGCTCCAAACCCACCTTCTGGTGTTCTTTCCTCCCTTCCACTGAACAAAGTAATTAATTAACTATTTGATGAACTTAAGGCATTCTCCCCGCCCAACTATTCCTTGCCAGTGCATTTTGCAACACAAAATACTTAATGGATGATCAATGTAATAGAATACTATGAGGAACATACAAAGCACATTTTGTTCTCCAAAATAATAAAGCACATTCCTTTCAAACAGACAGCCTGTCTTCAGTACAAGGAAAGGCTCAGTGATCTGAGACTTCTCCCACAAGTTAAAAAACAATCTCAAATATAACAAATGGGATAGCCATAACTACTAGCCAGAGTGAATGAAAACTATGATGAATGAAATGTAGCATTTCTGAATGCTGGTACAACAAAGCTGAAGAGAAATGGACCTTTTATTTCAAGATGAAATAGTGCTGTGACTCCATAATTGAGAAAAAGAGTTTCCTACAATGAGAACACTGAGAAACGGACAATGGTCCAGATACTTACAAGCTGATTCTGGAGAGTTTATAAACTGATTTCTGCATGGTCACAGGTTTGCCAAAATCTAAACAATTCCCTCAGTCTGAATTCTGGGCATCACTATTTCCTGCAATTCTTTGACTTGTGACAGTTATTTTAAAATATACTTACTTTCTGTTAATGGGATGGAGATAATGACACCGTTTCCTGTCCCCACCCACAAACGATTGCAGGACACCATAAGAGCTGTTATCCTCACAAAAGAAAAGCCCAGTTTTCCAGTGCCTGTAGGGGAGGGGGAAGAAAAACTGTTTGAGAAACTAGAGCAAATGGTGTTTCAGATTCTAAATCCTCAGGTGTCTCTGGTTTAAAAACCACAAAGAAAAAAGTGTGCTGAAAAGGAAAGTTGTGTGTGTGTGAGAGTCAAGTCTCATGACATGTGTAGGATGGCTCTGAACTATGAAGCTAAGGCTAACCCTGACCTTGTGATTCTTCTGCCTCTATCTCACAAGTGGTATGATTGATTACAGGTGAATGTTGGGATTGTGGGTGAACACCACCACGCTCAGCTCAAAGCAAATTCTTACCCCTACCCAGATCTAGCCAATAGACAGAACATTCTCCACAGTTGAGTGGAGAGTGGGGTCAGACTTTCACACGAACTCTGGTGCCCCATATTTGACCACGTCCCCTGGATGGGGAGACCTGGTGGCACTCAGAGGAAGGATAGCAGGCTACCAAGAAGAGACTTGATACCCTATGAGCATATACAGGGGGAGGAGGTCCCCCTCAGTCATAGTCATAGGGGAGGGGACTAAGGGGAAAATGCGAGGGAGGGAGGAATGGGAGGATACAAGGGATGGGATAACAACTGAGATGTAACATGAATAAATTAATAAAATATATTTTAAAAATAAATTTAAAAAAAAAAGCAAATTCTTAGTGGTTTTATTATTTGACAAGTCAAGGCTAACGAAAAAAGAAAATTCTACAAGCCAGGCACAGTGGCACACATGGCAGAGGCAGGTGGATCTCTTTGAGTTCGAGTCCGGGACAGCTAGGACTACACAGAGAAACCCTGTCTTGAAGAAAACCAAAAATAAATAAACAAATAAAAAGCTACATATGGCTGGCTTTATCAACCAGGAAGAAAGTACAAAGAAAATAGGTTAGAAGTACTGGGATATCATATAAAACTTAGAATAAATAAGTTTTTATATTTTAAAAGAATTTTTATAAGTGATCTCGTTTTCAGAGATTTCAGAAATATGATTAAATAAATAAAACATTTAGACAAACATCAGTAACTCAAAGAACTGAGGTCCTGACCTTACAGGCAACATAAGAAGCAATCTTAACTCCTGTTTAGCCTAAGCTAGGAATCTTTAATTTAAAATAAATTTTAAAAAAGTCTTTTTTAAAATTGATTTATTTTATGTGTTTTGCCCACAATGTGTGTGTGTGCATCACTCACATGCCTAGTAACTGATGAAGCCAGAAAGGGTGTCAGATCCCTAAGAACTGGAGTTACCGATGTTTGCTGAACTGCCATGTGGGTGTTAGTGAAAACCAAACTCAGGTCCTCTGCCAGAGCAACAAGTGCTCTAAACCACTGTCCCACCTCTTCAGCCCCAAGCTAGGAATCTTTCCCCCAACCTGCCCCACCCCCGTTTTAGCCCTGGTTGTCCTTTAAATTCACAGTGATCCGCCTGCCTCTGCCTCCCCAGTGCTGCCCAGTGCTGGGAGTAAAGGCGCACATCACCACTGCCCAGCAAAGCTAGGGCTGACTCTTCAACTCTATAGAGTCCTTGAGAGCACACAGCTTCACTGTGGTTAAAGACCGTAAAAGGTTAAAAACTGTTGAAAGAAATCCATTTTTCCTCAGGAAAGGACTCTTTTATGATATGCCTAGTAGCCACAAAGCACTGCATTAGATGTTAAAAGTACAGTAGAGAAGGAGACCAGAGACTGTCCTTGTCCTGCCTTCCCTGGGCTTCCTCTATGGGATAGAGACATAATATGGGTGCAACCACACTAATGCTAACCCTATGAAAATGACAGCTGGCTGTGGTGGCACACACTTTTCATCCCAGCTCTCGAGAGGCAGAGGCAGGGAGATCTCTGTGAGTTCCAGGTTCTGACCTGGGCTATACAGCAAAGATCCTCCCCGCCCCCTCTCTGTCTCTGTCTCTGTCTCTCCCTCTCTCCCCTCCTACCTCCTCCCCCACCCCCATCTCTCAAAAGATACAGGACTTAAATAAAGGTCCCTCTTCAATATGACATGAGAACTTGAGAGTAAATAAACATAGACCAAGAAGACTTTGCTAGGCAGAGGATACATAGCACATGTGATGGTTCTGAAATGGGAAGGCACTTGTCAGTGTGTTGGACTGAGCAGGGAGACTGGTCTAGACTATGTAAAGCTGCCTGTGATGATCCAAGCGTCATTAGAGTCAGTGCATCAAGATGCTTTTGCACTTTACTTACTAGGCAGAAGACAGAGTAGTGTAGAGACAAGGACATCAGTTAGGAGAACAAGACTATCAAAGGGGAAAGGACAGTGGTCTGGTCTAAGGAGATAGTGGTCAAGATAACTAGTTTCAAAGTTGACAGAGTTCCAGGTCATCAAAAGATGTAGAGAACAAGGAGGAGAGAAAAAACAAACAACAAACAAACCTAAATTCTAGTCAATGACCATGGTGCGTTGGTGCATCTGTCCAATACCTCCAGTGATGAAAATTAACAATTCATGTGCTAACTGAGTCAGTAATTTTTCTCAGAGCATTAGAGGAGGTTGGAGGTGTAGTTTAGTTGTAGCCCATCTGCTCACTATACACAAGGCTCTGAGTTAGTGCCACAACATTGCATAAAATAATAAAACATTCTCACTGATTTTTCAAAAGGAAAACACTTTGGAAGCTTACCTAACATTTTGCTTACATAGGGTTCAATGTCCACATCCTGGAGATGTTGATATGTGTGTGCATGATAGAGGCGGAGCGTGGAATCCAAACGAATGGAGACCCACACACCATCACCCACCCATGCAAGCTGCCGTACTTGGCTCTCCTTCCTGGGATGTGCATCAAATGATTTCTAGAAGAGATGTTTAATAGTGAAATTATTTTTTGTTTTGTTTTCAAGACAGGGTTTCTCTGGGTAGCCCTGGCTGTCTTGGAACTCAGCCCTGGCTGTTTTGGAACTTGTTCTGCAGACCAGGCTGGCCTCAAACTCAGAGATCCGACTGCCTCTGCCTCCAGGGGCTGGAACTAAAGGCATGTGCCACCACATCCAGCTAATGAAATTACTTTTGTCTCATAGGAAGTCGTTTAAAACCAGATAATCAGAGGACCCAGGTTCAATTTTCAGCAGCCACACAGCAGCTCACAACTGTCTGTAATTCCAGTTCCAGAGGATCTAACACTCTCACACAGACATACATGCAGTCAAAACACCAAGATAAGATTTAAACACCAAGATAAGAATTAAAAAAAAATTCTGCTAATCTTCACAACAATCTGAAGATTGTTTATTAAAAGGGCCAAATTTTGCTTATCTTGTACGACTACTCTCCCATAAGTTCTTCCACCACAGAGTGCAACACACACACACACACACACACACACACACACACACACACACACACACACTTATGTAAATAAGAATAAAGGACCAAATGGTAGCTGGGCATGGTGGCTAATAACTCTAATCTTAGCACTTGGAAGTCTAAGACAGGAGAGCTGCTGAGAATTCAATGCCAGAGTGAGATTGCTTCAATAGTGAGACACAACACAGCAGAGCCAAGTGGTGCTGGACTTCAGCACTGTTCAGGACATTGTCTTAAATAAGCAACGCTGGCACGTCCAGACTATCTAAGGTGTTCAGAGATGTGATGTCAGCATGTGGCAAAGACAAGTCAGATCCTATTGGTAATAAACTAAAAGGATCCATGTTGTTTTAGAAGGAGCAGCCATGAAAAATAAACACCAAATGGTTACCCGTGGATGTATTTGGCAGAGGTGGTACCTGTTGAGACAAGTATGTAGGTTAGTCTCAGATTTGTGACAATTCTCCTACCGTAGCCTCCAGAGTGCTAGGATCAGAGGCATGCTATCGTGTCTAGCTTTAACGGTGAGCTTCCTAAGGAAGAAAACTGGACATGGGGCAGGGAGAAATAGAAATTTCACCTAAAAGTTTCTTCTTGTAATTTTTTTAAAACAGTAAGAATGGATACATTGTGACCAAAATTTAAGATCTTGTCTTTAGCTTTTTTTCACTATAGTGCTATTTCTCAGTTTGTATGTACATACAGATGAGTCTGAATATCTATGGGGCAGAGGTAAAGGGGACGTGGGAATCCTCTCAACCAGCCCTTACATGACTAGAGACATCAAGAACCACACTTCAGCAAGCACGGTGCTACTGCACACTTTTAGTTCCAGTACTCAGAAGGCGAGGCAAGTAGATCTCTGCGGCCAGACTGGTCTACATAGTGAGTTCCCGGATAGTCAGGGATATGTAGAGAGACCCTGTCTCCAAAATCCAAAACCACAAAAAAAAAAAAAAAAAAAACCACATATTCGAATAAAATACATACATATGTGGATACATATAGAGACACAAACATTTATGTGTAAATCCTCTGTCCGTACAAACAAAACAAAATAAAACCAGCAACAACAAAAAACCAACCAACCAAACAAAATCCCACCATCTCCTACCCTCATAGTCTAAATGACAAAGGAGGTAAAGTAATAGAGAAAGCTAAGACACCCACAACTCTATCTGAAGTGCCTTTAAACAGTCTTTAAAGAAGCTGAAAACAAGTATTTAGTCTTGTAGATATACCAATTCAGCATGTATACGACATATAGGTTAACTTGCCTCTATCTTCATAGCCTTTGGCTGAACCACATAGATCTTGTTCCTGTAGCCACACCAGACTTTGTCATGCACCACAGTCATGCACCGTATGGAATGATGGGGGCGCCCAAGGTCTAAAAGGTGATAGTTTGACAGGTCCCACTGTCCATCTTTAAAACAAGAAGTATGTTTATAGTTAAGCATACCACTTTTTATTGATGAGGCACTTAAAACAACATATATTAAATATACTTTTATCTGTATAAGTCATATAGCTAAAAGAGATCACAAAACATCTGCTCCAACCTGCCACCCACTACCTGGATTCTCATGAAAGCATGTTTTCAAAAATGGTAATATAGTTTGGTGCAGTGGTGCACACCTTTAATCCCAACATCAGGGTGCCATAGGGCGAACTGATTTCTTTGAATTCAAGGTCAGCCTGGTTTATATAGTAAGTTCCAGACTAACTAAGGATACTTAGCGAGACCTAGCTTAAAAAAAAAAAAAAAAAAAAAAAAAAAAAAAAGGCGGTAATGGGACAAATGAGTCGCAGGTTATCTGAACATGGCAGTTTTTATTTAGCATTAGGATGGAATTAGGGCTTGGGGCGTAACTTAGAAGTGCAAGGTCCAGTGTCTAGCAGCATGCACACAGACAAACCACATACTGGAGAGCAGATAGTTGTCTGGAGGGTTATATTTATCTTGCAATTTGATGGATTCTCTTAGTAGAAATTGAAGGCAACTCATTGCTAGCATGTTAGAAACTATGTACATACTCTGAGCATCTTTAATTCATCAATCTGAAATCCTAAATGCTGAGAAATAAAAAAAGAATGAGAGCTGACACAGTGTGTGTATGATATCACCCATTAGTCTACAGTGTTGCCTAATGAAAGTCAATGAATAAATATAACCCTAACTTTAGTACATCTCTAGATTTTATTTATTTATTCGTTTTGGTTTTTTAAGATAAGATAAGGTTTCTTTGTAGCCCTGGTTATCATGGAACTTGTGTAGATCTGTAGATCTAGCTGGTCTCAAATTCAGAGACCCCCTGCCCCTGCCTCTGCCCCTGGGCCTCTTCACACCATCATTTCTGTGTGTATTCTATCTATCACCCTTTACGAATCCTTCATGCTGCTTTGACTTTGTTGACTCCCACTGCAAATGCTTTAGTAGGAAAGATTATCACCAGCCCTAACAGACCATAGATCTGGAGGCTTTAAACATTAATTACCTCTTACTGAGCTGACAGCCAGCCTTTGGGTAATTCTAACCCTGAGAAATGTCTTGCTCTTCTGAACCCAACAGTAGGTCTTTATGTTGATCCCTAATACATGCAACTTCTTTTATTTTGCACATATACTTTTTATTCTGCTTATCAAAACTTATATTATTCCACTTTTTTTAGTTTCTTTCACTGACTGACTAAGGGGCTATGAATAAGTGAATAAAATGCTGGCCTTAGCTAGGTGTGGTGGCGCACACCTTTAATCCCAGCACTCTGAAGGGAGAGGCAGGTGGATCACTGTGAGTTCAAGGCCAGCCTGGTCTACAAAGTGAGTACAGGATAGCTAAAGCTACGCAGAAAAACTCTGTTTCAAAAAACAAAAACCAAAACAAACAAAAAAATTACTGTCCTCAGTTAAGTAATGAAGATGACAACAGAACCTGATTCATAAGAGTTTAAACACAGAACAAAGAAAACGCAGCTGTTTCTCTGTGATGACACAGTCAATAACAAGCAATTTCTACATGTCAACCAGTTCAAGGAACCCAAGCACCATTTACCTAACACATCTGTATGCCCACAAGGACAAGGACAAGAGATTTCATTAAAACCTAAATTTGTCTATCTTCTTCATATTTCCTTGATCTATCAACCTAGTGGATAATTATTTTTGGATGACACACATAGCAAGGTTAGTTATGATGATACATATTTTCTTGAATCAGCTCATGTAAGGCAGACTTTCTCAAGTTGCCTTGTCTTTGCCTGTGGTTGTAGAAATAATGTGACATGAAAAATGATTAAACTTTACTCAACTGAAAGATAACTGGGGGTTTATGGGCTGGAAGCAGTTAAGAGCACTTACTGCTTTTGCAAAGGATCCATGTTTGGTTCTTAATACCCACAACTCACAATTGCCTATAACTACAGTTCCAATGGATCTGATACCCTTTGGCCTCTGTGGGCTAATGCATATTTGTCATACACACACACACACACACACGAGAGAGAGAGAGAGAGAGAGAGAGAGAGAGAGAGAGAGAGAGAGAGAGAGAGAGAGAGAGAGAGAGAGATTAAAAAATAAATAAATCTAAAAGAATTGTTTTAAAGCCAGGTTTGGGCCGGGCGTGGTGGCACACGCCTTTAATCCCAGCACTTGGGAGGCAGAGGCAGGTGGATCACTGTGAGTTTGAGGCCAGCCTGGTCTCCAAAGAGAGTCCAGAGTCCAGGATGGCCAAGATAACATAGAGAAACCCTGTCTCAAAAAAAAAAAAAAAAAAAAAAAAAAAAAAGAAAGAAAGAAAAAGCCAGGTTTGGTGGCCCAAATTTATAATACTTGGGAGACTAAAACAAGAAAACTGTTAACTCTAGGCCAATCTTGACTACAGAGACCCTTTCTCAAACAAAACAAATTTTTCTTAAATAAAGCAGGTGGAAATTAATTTTTTAAAAATAGGATAAAGCTGTGTATGATGGCACATACTTTTAATCCTTGCACTTGAGAGGCAGAGGCAGGTGGATCTCTGTGAATTCCAGCCAGCCTGGTCTACAAAGTGAGTTCCAGGAGGGCCAGGGCGATACAGAGAAACCCTGCCACAAAAACAAACAAACAGAAACAAAAAAAGGGATAAAATATTTATCCTTGCCAAATGTTTTCTAATTAAATATATGAAAAAATTGCTGCATTGCACTACAGAAAGGCATCAGAGAGCTGGGGAGATGGCTGAGGAAATAAAGTGCTTGTTGGGCAAAATGAGAACTGAGCTTAGAGCCGCAGAATCTATGTACAACAGGGGCAGCAGCATACACCTGTTATCCCAACTCTCTTTGGAGAGAGACAAGAGAGTTTCTGGAAACTTGGAGGCCAGCTAGCTTGGCATACACATCTGTTGGAGGTTGGTCTGGTGTATTCTGATGATAATTACTGCTTGCTGGCTCTATCCCACCTGTACCTTGCCTAAGAGCTTAACCTATTTAACCAAAAAAAGGCCATCACACCTGGGCAGGGCAAATGGGATAGGCGTGGCTAAGGTTCCCAGGCTGGAGGAGAGAGAGGGAATCTTGGGAGGAAGGAGACCGGAGGAGAGGAGAAGGAGGTTGTGCCATCATGGGTTAGGTGGAAGAGAAGCCCATGGCTGACGTGGATGGAGGATTTGGCCCAGATGAAGAACATTATCAAGTATATATATTCCATACCTGCCCCACTATGGGAAGTACTTTAGGGGATTAATATCTGCCTTGCCCCAGGTTAACTAAGGGTATTTTAAAATATAACAGGTGTCTGTGTCTTGATTGACTGCTAGCAGGTTAGAAAATACTGTCGTAATTGTAATTATAGGCCTGATAATAAATGTTATTAGGCCTTCCTGGTAATTTAACTGTAACACACATCAGTAAGTAACAAAAGACCCTATCTATAGCAGGATAAGGAGGTAATAATAACTAACACAAAATTGCTGTTGCACACACACCATGGCACATGCATGCCCATATTCGCATACAGGAACACACACCTATGTACACACATCATAAGCACACATACAAAGACAATGTACATATAATGTATGGGCACAGAAAAGGCTAAACTTTTCATTGTGATAAACATACTTGTCTATCGGGAACACCTAATGCATACCTCCACAAAGGCATGCATATATTTATTGATATTATCACTAATGTTTCACTTAAAACCTCATTCTCTTTTTAGATACCAGTTCTTTCAAATACAGTAATCCAATCAACTTGAAAATGCTCTGCAAAGCAACATGTAGGTAAACAACATTATAAACACTCACCAACGCCTCTGTGGAAGATTGCAAGGGTGCCATCGGCCAGGGCGACTAGCACAATTCCTTTCACGTGCCTGCAAGTAGGGAGAAGAGTTTCAGAGCCTGCACTCAGGAGCACAGAATGGACCATGTGTTACTGATCTGGTGCAGAGTTTATGATGAGGGTCTGACACAACCCTTGGATATGCTGCTGTCTTCACTGTGAGCATCTTGTTATGGAAACGCACCACAGAAAATAGCACACAGCATATGTGGTTATCTGGAGGTGCCTTGCTGTCTGGCCCAAGGCTCCCCCTCTCATAATACCTCAACATAACTCTACAGACCAGACACACATCTGGGCAGGAACTAACAGACTCAGTCCTTGAGATTTACAAACAAACAGTTGGAACTTTGCCAGTCAACATATGAAAAATAGCAAACCAATGGCCCAGTCCATGCATTCCCCAGCTATAAGGAATAGTCTGAAACAAATACAGAACCACTAAAGTAAATATTCAACTGCAAAGTTTTCTCTTCTACTTAAATGTTTTCTACTTTCCACTTTAGAGTTTCCTTCTCACTCCATTTCTCTAGTCCACTAGCACGGTGGTGGTTTGAACCAGCTGTCTCCTACAGTCTTGGGTATCTGAATACTTGGTCCCGGTGGTTGGTGCTATTTGGAGGGAGTGTGGCTTTGTTTAGAAGAGTTTAAAAGACTTGCATCATTGCTAGTTTGCTGTCTCTGCTTCCTACATGGTGAGTTCCCAGCACCCTGCTCCAGCCTGCTGCCGCGATGTTTCCCTGTCCTGATGGACTCTTATCTCTCTGGATCCATAGGCCCAAATAAACCCTGCCTTCAACAAGTCTCTTTGGTCATGGTGTTTTATCACAGAAATAGGAAAGTAACTAAGATAATGGTTAAAACCAACCAACAAACAGATTAAACTTGTAAAGTGATTTATCGTTAGATACATTTTAGCTTTAATACTCTGAAAATCTATTTTACATCAAAATCAAAACTTTTGAAAGGAATAATTTAAAGAATAAAACTTACACAATACTGAGAATCGAGTCTTTGAGTTTAATGGAGTGGAGACATTTCCTCCATTGGGCTGCAGATGAATGGACGTATAAACTGCAGGAGTAAAGTCAAGACTGTTAAGGCCTGGCCCTCTACCAACGCTTCTGTCTAAATGACTGCACACCTCCAAGAGGAACACAGGGTAACATGCAATTTTTAGGAAAAGGGCTTCATACTTCTGTATAAAAAAAGAAAGAGCAAAGGGTAGGAAGAGGGAGGCAGACAGAAAGACAGAGAGGGGGGGAGAAGGGAGGAAAGAGAACAAGCCCCTAAGAGAAACAGGCTACTTACACAAACAGAACTTGTATTGACACTAGAGCAGTAACAGCAGCTAACTCTGGGCTGCCCCTGCCTCATCTGCATAAGACTCACTTCATGAATAATCTAACATCTCTAGTACATCAACTTTTCAATGAGTGACTCACATCAGACAGTGGCTGACTACGGCCTGCAGGCTAAGTCAGAATTCTATGGAAAAGACAAATAATGCTGCCTGCCCCTTTCCCTGCTTAGCCATTGGAAACACACTGTTCTGTAAGCGGCCCCAGACTACTAATAAGTGAATAAACTGGGCTGGGTATAGTGGCGCACAGCTTTAATCCCTAAACTAGTGAGGTAGAGGCAAGCAAATCTCTGAGTTCACCATCAGCCTGGTCTATAGTGTTTCAGGACAGCCAAAGCCGAAAGGTATCAACACAGTGATACCCTATGATTTAAAAAAAAAGTGAATAAACCATGTAATATAGATTATCATCCTCTGAGCTTTCAAATCATAATTTATTATCTTTTTTTTTTTTAAGATTTAAAAAATTTTATGTGTGTCTTTGCCTGCATGTATGTCCTTGCACCATGTGTGTACCTGGTAACTGTGGAGACCTGGAACCAGAGTTATAAACAGCTGTTAATAGCTGTTATGTTACAGCTGTTATCATGTGAGTGCTGAGAACTGACTGGATCCTCTACAAGAGCAGTAAGCACTCTCAATAAGCCACTTCTGCAGCCTCTTTTTTTGTTGGTTGTTGTTGTTGTTGTTTGAGACAGAATTTCTCTGTGTAACAGCCCTAGCTGTCCTGGAACTCTCTTTGTAGGACAGGCTGGCCTTGAGATCACAGAGATCTGCCTCTCCCAAGTGATAAGATTTAAAGTGTGGACCAACCACCACCAGGCTGCAGCCTCATTTTAATTTTTTTGTTTTTGTTTTTGTTTTTGTTTTTCAAGACAGGGTTTCTCTGTGTAGCCCTGGCTGCCCTGGACTCACTTTGTAGACCAGGCTGGCCTCCAACTCACAGCGATCTGCCTGCCTCTGCCTCCAAAGTGCTGGGATTAAAGGTGTGCACCACCACGCCTGGATCGCAGCCTCAGTTTTTATTTATTTTTTTGGGGGGTGGTGGTGGTGGGGTTTGAGACAAGGTTTTTCTGTGTAGCCCTGGCTGTTCTGTTACTCGCTAGCTAAGGTAGGCTGGCCTTGAACTCAGAAATCCACTAAAGGTGTGGACCACCACTGCCTGGCACAATTTATTCTTAATTCTATACTAGATTTAAATTTTTTCTTTAAGAGAGGATCTTGTTTTAAGCTAGGCTAACTTAAAATTTATAATCCTTTTGTCTCAGCATTCTGTGTGCTGAGATCATAGGCATATACTACAATGCTTGATTCAGATGTAAAAATCCCATTTACCATTGGGAGGTGGTGGTGCACACCTTTAATCCCAGCACTCAGGAGGAAGAGGCAGGTATATCTCTGAGTTTGAGACAAGCCTCGTCTACAGAGTGAGTTCAGGTACAGCCAGGGCTACACAGAGAAATTCTGTCTCAAAAAAACTCACTCCCTCACTCAATCCTATTTACCTTTCTTCCTAAGAATAATACATAAAGAGAACATGCTGTGACAAAGAAATTATTTTTACCATTTAAAATTAATGGAAATCTAGTTTATAAAAGTTGCAACAAAACACATTTTATGCATATAAAATTTTCTGTATTAATCTACACTTTTTGTTTATCTTTACCTTTACTACATTTCATTTATTTTTTACTTAAGAGTTTTGGGTTTTGTGAAGGGGGTCTCACTTCACTACATAACCCAGAATAAGAAGGAAAGTTCTGTGGCTCAAGCTAACCTGCAACTTGCAATCCTTCTGCCTCAACCTCCAAAGTGCTGAAATTACAGGTCTGTACTACTATGTCTGACTAAGGAAATGTTGTGTTAGGATGCTGGTACTTACCAGCCATTCTGAGCTCCAAGCCACATGGTTGGTAAAAGACTACTCATCTTCTGAGCCTCTTCTCTCACCAGGTCTTGCTCATTTGGCAATACTGATATTTGATCTCTGCACACATCTGAGTCACTACTGGGAAAATAAGGCACAAGGAAAAAAACCGCAGACTGAGTACATTCAGCTTTAGTTTTCAGGAATTGAACAGTTCTATATTTAAGTTTACTATAATAAACAAACACTAAGATTCCAGAAAAGTCAATGTGAAATGCTTACACATTAAGCAGTTCAACAACTGTACCAGAAATACTAACAAACTAGGAAGCTCAAAGTGCAGAAAAGGAAGCCAGATGTGGTGGCGCATGCCTTTAATCCCAGCACTAAGGGAGGCAGAGGAAGGTGGATCGCTGTGAGCTTGGTCTACAAAGTGAGTCCAAGACAGCCAGGATGACACAAAGAAACCCTGTCTCCAAAAACCAGAAGAAAACAAACAAACCAACAAGTGAAGAAAAGAGAATAAGATATAGTAATATTGTCAGTTAATATCCAGGACTTTAATTATGGTTCTCAAAAAGAAAAGAAGCCGCCAGACAGTGGTGGCACACGCCTTTAATCCCCGCACTCGGGAGGCAGAGGCAGGCGGATCACTGTGAGTTCGAGGCTAGCCTGGTCTACAATGCAAATCCAGGACAGCCGAGGCTACACAGAGAAACCCTGTGTCAAAAAAACAATACAAAACAAACAAACAAACAAAAAGAAAGAAAGAAAGAAAGAAAGAAAAGAAAAGAAAAGAAAAGAAGCCAAAAACAATCAAACCAAAACATGACAGAAAATTATGGCTTTGTTTCTTCTAGGGTAGGTGGGACAGAGAAGGGAGAGATAGTTTCTTTAAAAACCACTCACCTCAGCTGGGTGGTGGTGCACACCTGTAATCCCAGCACTTGGGAGGCAGAGACAGACAGATCACTATGAGTTCAAGGCTAGCCTGGTCTACAACTCGAGTCCAGGACAGCAAAGATAACATAGAGAAACTCTGCCTTGAAAAACCAAATACACTCGCCTCACCCCCAAAGGAAGTTGAGAAAAAAAAAAATTTTTTTTTAAAGATTTATTTTTATTTTATGTGCATTTGGTGTTTTATACCTGCAAGTTTGTCTGTAAAAGGGCACTCTGGAAGTGGAGTTACAGAGATGAAGAGCTGCCATGTGGGTGTTGGGAATTGAACCTGAGTCCCCTGGAAGAGCAGTCAGTACTCTCAACCTCTGAGCCATTTATTTAGCTCTGATATATAATTTTTTTGTTTGTTTGTTTATTTTTATTTTTCCGAGACAGGGTTTCTCTGTGTAGCCTTGGCTGTCCTGGACTCACTTTGTAGACCAGGCTGGCCTCGAACTCACAGTGATCCACCTGGTTCTGCATCACCACGCCCAGACTCCAATATATAATTTTTAATGTATAATTATTTTATAATAAATGATAACAAAACATGCTTACATCCCACCACAAATGTCTTCTTTTGGGTTGTTAGGGCATAGTTAAGTAGATGATATAAAACTTGACTATCAAATTCAAAACATGACTTCACCCTGAAATTAATTATAAATGCTAATAAACTCTTGGTTGTACTATATACTAAGAAAAACAAATTGTAGAAAGAAACCAGTTTACAAAGAGCTGTATCTAAGGGGATAAAAAAATGTACTAAATGGCTCTGGTTTAACCAGACCTCTGGTCTTTTAAAGCAGAGGCCTCAACAAAAAAATGTGCATGAAAACTAAATTCAAAAGGACCTCAAGTCTATTTTGGGAAAAATCAAACAGTGATAATGGCTAATTTTTTGATAACTAGAGTGGCTATTTGACACTATGTTGATTCTTTTTTTTTTTTTTTTGGTGCAGACTCTCCCAAATTACTCATTTAGGATACACACCTTGACTGAAACACTGGGGAGAGCTCTTCTGGGATCTGAACTCCCAGAGGATCTGTAAACACGTGCTCTGTGTACACGCCAGGCTGTGCGATGTCCGCAGTGTCTTCAGTGGACCCTGCATTGCCCTCTGTGGCTTCAGTGGCTTCTTCTGCTGTTGGAACACTTTCATCAACCTCACTATTTTCCACTTCCATTTCTATAAAAACAGAAAAACATTGTATGCTGAATGAGATTTCCACCATACTAACCCCTGCTCTGGAACTCCACCCCACTGAGCTCTCCTTGACACTGCATAATGACATGGAGAACTCCTCCCAGTCACTACAGCATCTTCTTTCCAGCCACGCTTGCACCCCGGCTAACTTACAATCGACAAGTCTATAATGTGGCACTCTCAAATAGGTTCAGACTCTCCACAGAGGTACCTGGTGGCTTTTCTATCACTGGAGAAGCACCGTTGGTACTTGGGGAAGTAGCAGTTCCTGTCACTCCTTCTGTGGAGCACCCAACCACTGTGATGCCTCCTAGCAAGCTGTCCATCTCAGCAGAGCTGTTGCTTGTCATGCTTCCACACAAAGATGCTTTGTCTACTTGACCAGATTCAGAAAGCTCTTCTCCTGCAGGGTAGTCTGTTTCCCGAGCTCCTTAAAAAAAGAAGAGATGCAACTTTCTTTGAATATTCAGTAACTATAAGCAGTAGCTACTTTCTTTTTTCTTTTTTGTTTTTCAAGATAGGGTTTCTTTGTGTATCCTTGGCTGTCTTAAACTCCCTCTGTAGACCAGGCTGGCCTTGAACTCACAGAGATCCGCCTGCCTCTGCCTCCCTGAGGATCCCTGTGCAGGGATTCCAGGCATGTGCCTCCATGACTGGCTCGCAGTAGCTACTTTCTATGAAAGCAACTCTAGGTTTGAAGAGAGACACAAGTGAAACACATCAAAGAAGGCAGTGTTAAGTTTAAAGTAATCTTGATTGAAATGAAAAAGTAATTTAGAAGTGAAATAGCATTTTTATTACTTTATATTCTAATAAAAATGTTAAAAATAATACCTCTGTTTTTTGTTTTGTATTAGATAGGGCAGGCAACACGGCTCAGAAGGTAGAAAGAATTTGCTATACAAATCTGATGATCTGAGTTCGGTCTCTATAACCAACAGTGGGAAGTGGGAAAATAAAATCAACTCCCCAAACCATGCACTCACACACACAATAATAAAACATTCAAAAGATACTTATAATACAGATTTATTAATGTTAGACAACAACACAAGGTGGGGTGATTTTTGGAGACAAGGTCTCACTTGGTCCATGATGGCCTTGAACTCTATGTAGTCAAGGCTGATCTTAGAGTCCTGATCCTCCTGTCTCTACCTCTCAAAAGCTGGATTACATGTATCCACCACCACACCTGGCTGAGCCAACAGAAAAGAGAGCGTGACACTCAGCTGGCAAAGCTCCTGCTGCACAAGCCCAATGCCTTAAGTCTCATCGCTGTAACTCTTTTAAGGTGGAGGGAGAGACTCAACAGTCCTCTGACCTCCATCCATGTGCCAGGGCTTATGCAGCATTTCCACACACCACATATATACACACGCAATAAAAACAAACATTTTAAAGATTGTTTCAGAAACTAATAACTATACAATAAAAAAGAAACTGATCAGTGGTTAAACAGCCAGTATACAATAAGTTAACAAATAGGGCAAAAAAGAAAAAGTAAATCGTGTGTCACATCCAATGTAATATCCTGGCTTCACTCTTCACTCCCCATAGACACATAAAGAGATTCCTTCAAGTTAACTGTTTTTTATTTTATTTTATTCTTCTTTTATTTTTGGTTTTTTGAGACAGGGTTTCTCTGTGTAGCTTTGACTATCCTGACTGCTTTGTAGACCAGGCTAGCCTCGAACTCACAAGTGCTGGGATTAAAGGCGTGCACCACCACCGCCCTGCTTAACTGTATCTATTAATTGATAATTTAATCACATTTTTGCCCTTTTTTGGGGGAAAGGATGAGACAGAACTTTGCTAAATAGGGTCAGGCTGGCCTTCAACTGGTAATCTATTTGCCTCTGCTTCATAGGGGCTGGGATTAAAGGCATGTGCCACCACACCTGGCCTTCCACTTGAAATGAATATTCAAGTGGAACACACATCAGTAACTCCTATAGTTCTAGTTTTCTACTGCCCTTCTCAAATTCACTGGATAGTTCTTGTATTTAGGCAAATGCTAAAACTGCAGTAAGCAAAATCTTATCAGTACGAATGTCAAGATAACATTGAGTAACTTTTTTTTTCCAAGCAGAAATAAGTTTTATCTAAAAGGATCTAATTTTAGGGTAAGTATCAATGCTCAGGTTTCAGCAGTATTAACTCATACACAAATAATATCAAGATAAATACACGTTTTAGGAGAGCCAATTTTAGCCCTGGCATTACCCCTTGACAAGAGCAAGTTCTTAGGTGAGTCACTGTGTTCAATGAAGATCTGGAAATACTGTCTTGGATGTTACCTACATAGACTGTTCAAGAATTTTTTTTCGTACTAACTATAAATTGGACAAAGTACAATTTGAGAAAAAGAATGTGACTCCTCTGCTTTAGTGAATTCCTCAGCAGCTACATGATGTTAAAAACAAGTAATATTTAATATTGAGTCAGGAAAAGGGGGAAGGGGCGGGTGAGATGACTTAGAAGATAGAGGTGCCTGCTTTTGAGCCTGAGAACCATGAATTTAACTCCCAATACCCACATGGAAGGAGAAAACCAACTCCTGAGAGTTGTTTTCTGACCTTCAAAATGGGCATGTGGTATGATGCTCTATTACCACACAAAATAAATAAAATATAATAAAACTTTTCTTCTTTAAATTTTTTTTGTGGGAGCTCAAGAGATAGGTTAATGGTTAAAAACACTTGCAGAGAGGACCTGGTTCAATTCCCTGCACATATATGGCAGCTCACAAGTATCTGTAACTCCACTTCCAGAAGATCTAATGCCTTCTTTTGGCCTCCACAGACAACAGGCACATACACACAGGCAAAAACTCACACACAGTCTGGGCACAGTAGTGCACACCTGTAATCCTAGCACTCTGGGAGGCAGACACAGGCCAATCTCTATGAGTTCGAGGCCAGCCTGGTCTACAAAGCCAAGTCCAGGACAGCCAAAACTTCACAGAGAAACTTTGTCTCGAAAAAACTTCACCCCCCCAAAAAAAAACCCTCATACATAGAAAACAAACTATATATTTAAAAAAAAATTTTTTTTAAGCCAGGTGGTGGTGGCACATGCCTTTAATCCCAGCAGTTGAGAGGCAGAGGCAGGCAGATCTCCCTGAGTTCAAGCCCAGCCTGGTCTACAAAGCGAATTATAGGACAGCTAGGGCTACATAGAAAAATTCTGTCTTGGGGGAAAAAAAAAAAAGCAAAAAAATCTAAATAACAAACAAGTCATTTGAAAACTATGACTACTACTTGAAAGATGGGCTTTTATATACTATCATTAAAAGTTATAGTTATACAGTGTCTTAAAATATTAGTAAGATGTAAAAAAAGAAAGTAAGCATTTTTATCACTTTAAATATATTATATTATATTTAATCTAGGGTTTTTTTTGTTATTGTTATTTATTTATTTATTTGATACAGCGTTTCTCTATGTAGTGCTGACTGTCCTCGGAAGACCAATAGACCAGTCTGGCCTCAGAGATCACCTGCCTCTGTCTTCCAAGTACTGGATTAAAGGCTTAAAGACATGTGCCACCATCACTCAGCTTTAAAATTTATTTGTAAATAGTTTTTTTTTAATAATATAAAAAGTGTCAGTTTAGCCTTTTTGTTTTTCTTTTGGAGACAGAATCTCATTATGTAGTTCAAGCTGACTGTCTCAAAAAAAAAAAAAAAAAGTGTTTCAATCACAATTAAGTAACAGGAGAAAAAAAGAATGCCATTTCTTTTATGGCTGACTAATATTTCTGAACTGTTGTTTTCACGTGACACATCTATTGCAGAACTTCAGGCGCCTTCCTGTACTAATTCATCTTGAGGACCTCCTCATCCTCTATCAGCCAGCTATCCTCTCATATTACCTTCTCCCTCTGAACCCCCCAAGACAAGGTTTCTCTGTGTAGCCTTGGCTGCCCTGGAACTCACTGTGTAGACCAGGCTGGCCTTGAACTCAGAGATCCTCCTGCCTCTGCCTCCCGAGTGCTGAGATTAAAGGTGTGCACCACCCCCTCATATTACTATATTCTTCACACTATTTTTAAATAGATAAAAAACACAGTTATTCAGTGGCTTCCAGAAGCACTATTTGAGCAGTCACATCCATGTCCACCTGGAAGGAAATGTGGAGCGCATAGAGAGGGAGGAGGCAGAGCCTCGCTTTACCTGGGACACTGGCAATGCACAGAACGTGAGAATTGCAAACAGTGAAACTATCTAGGATGTTGCCAGGCTGAACAGCATCAATGATGATAACCTTCGTAGCTGAATGGGTGCTGGTACAGATCCAGACTTGACTGGACAATTCTTCTTGATTTTTTAATTCTTTCTGCTGTTCCTGAGTAGGCAGAGGAAAATGTTTAGAATTATATGAATGTGCAAACATCTCTAAGACTGTGTTCTTACTAAATGCAGTATTATTTCAAGTTATTTCCAGATTTTTTGGAAGGGTCAAAATATAATTGTTATCAGTATTACTAGATTACAATTTAGTAGTTAAAGCAGATCAGTGGTAAAAAAAAAAAAAAACAGTGTACATCTTCTTATATATCTGTAGTCACTTGAATATGTACAAATAATACCTCAATAAAATAAATGTTAAAGGGACATCCCTGTAGTAATCCCCACTATAGGTTGCCTCAAATAACTTTTGTATTTAAGAGCTGAACTCTTACACGCACAGAGCAAGCGAGGGAGCATCAGTGCATACCTACCTTGAGCTCTTGATCCAACTTATCTAAACTACTCTGAGACGCACTCCGTTGTTTGCTGCCTTCAGTGTCCAGACCAGCAACATCCTTATAAAATACACTTGCTCCAACCACAGAGCCACCGTCTCTTGTCTTGCCACCAGATAAGTTGACTCCTACAGCACACCACAGCTTCTCAGAGGCAGGGGTGGGGAGAAAGGTATTATGTCATTTTTTTTTCCTCTCTACAAATAGTAAGAAAAATTTGACCTTTTCTTATAATAACTAAAGGTAGAGCCACAGGTGTTGTAATGTATTCTAATGCTACACATTACGTGTGGTGGCACATACATATAATCATAGCTCTTAAGAGAATGAGGCAGAAATACAGGATTCAAGTCCAAAACATAGAAGAAAAAATTGGAGTTCAAGGCCAGCCTGAATTATATAGAGATTCTGTCTTCAAATACAAAAAATTAACAAGTTTTAAAATAAGCAATCATTTCACTACAAAAGCAGTGTTTAAACAGTTCCCCCCCGCCATGAAGGGAGGGGGAATCTACCCAGAGTTTGAGAAGTCTCTCTGTCAGTGTCACAATTAGCTTACCTTCATAGATGTATCTTTTTCGTCTAGTGGTCTGAGATAGACAGGCACAGGTAAATTTTTCATCTTATTTTCCCCTTGACCATTGGCTGCCTAATAATGAAGGGGGGACACACATTAGTAAACCCCCTCACAGTGAAATTACTGAACCACTGAGACATAGGAAGCATGGCACTACATACTTGCTCCTGAAATCAAGTTCAGCTGGATTCTAGCCTTCTTACTTGAAAAATAGGCAAAAGCTCAAGCAGCAATTGGAGACAATAAGTAGAAGTGTCAGCAGGAGGCGGAACTCACAATCACACGAGTACATGTTTGTACACAAAAGTGCTTAGTATTTTAGGAGTATAGACCTAAACTGTTTTATTTACATTCTAGGACTCTAGAAAATACCTTGAAAACCCCTATACTTTGTATTTCGCTAAACGTGCCAAGTCCAAGCAGGCTGAAATGAGCCTTATGTATACAGTGCTCTGCCTACATGTACACCTGCAGCCAGAAGAGGGCATCACATCACATTATAGATGGCTGTGAGCCACCATGTGGTTGCTGGGAATTGAACTCAGGACCTCTGGAAGAGCAGTCGGTGCTCTTAGCCTCTGAGCCATCTCTCCAGCCCAAAATGAGCAATTTGGGATATTCTTTTCAGTTCACGTTTTCCAAGTATGCCCTCTCAACCTGCATTTTCTGCTAGACATCCTCATTACATTCCCAAGTTACCTGCTTGTACTTCTGAGGCAGACTCCAGCCGAAAGCTTGTACTCGGCCATCTTCCTTCTGAACATGTGCTTTCACCTGCCGATACTGCTCTCTTTTTTGTTCTCTGCGAGAGGCTAAACTAGCTTCAGTTCTAAGAGAAGACATGTGCAGCTTTAAATAAGTGAATGAAACAAAACCTCGAATCTCAGAATCTGAGTCATCATCAACTTCATAAAGAATTCACGAAACTGCTAACACCCCACCCCCACCCTTCCCACCCACAGGATTATACCAAAGTTAACCCTTCCTCTTTCCATGTTTGTGAAACTAGCCTTCAACAAGCAGTAAGCAGCATGTTGTATTAAAGTGAGTTATTATTCATCAAACTTATAATGTTTCGTATGTTATATTTAAAAAGAAAGAATTCTGAAGTAATGTGGGATCTTCCTTATCTTTTCTTTCCTTTTTTTAAAATAAAGATTTATTTGTTATTCATACAGTGTTCTGCCTGCATGTACACCTGCAGGGCAACAGATCTCACTATAGATGGTTGTGAGCCACCATGTGGTTGCTGGGAATTGAACTCGGGACCTCTGGAAGAGCAGGCAGTGCTCATAACCTCTGAGCCATCTCTCCAGGCCTCCCTTTTCTTATTTAACAAATACTGAGAATTTTTTTAATGCCAGATGTGCCATGGTACAACATAGCTAAGGATAGTGATTAAGTCAAACCTTTAGATTCTACGCACTTATTTCATTATTTTTTCAATTTAAATTTAATTATTTTAACTTTGTGTTTTGTCTACATGAACGTCTGTGCACCATATGCACGCCCGGTGCTCTCAGAGGCCAGAAGAGAGCATTGGATTCCCTGGGCCTGGAGTTACAGACCATTGTGAACCACCATGTGGATGCTAGGAACCATACCCAGGTCCTCTGGAATTGCAGTCAGTGTTCTTAACACCTCAGACATCTCTTTTGCTCCTATTCACTTATTTTAGAAAAGAAAAAGGCAAACTGACTTAGTAATAAATTTTAGAGATATGGAGTAAAACATAAAAATAATTCTAAAAATAATTTTCTTTGGCCATTTATATTTTTGTGAGGTGACTTCCTATATAAACCATACTTAACAAATTCTAATGTGTGTCAGCCATTACATAGAGTGTACAATATTAACCTAACACCTTTAAAATAGGTTATAATAATTTTTCAGAGAGAAAAAAGTGAGCCGGGCATGATGGCGCAGTCCTTTAATCCCAGCACTCACAAGGCAGAGGCAGGCAGGTCGCTGTGAGCTCAAGGCCAGCCTGGTCCAAGGCAGCCAAGGCTACACAGTTAAACCTTGTCTCAAAAAACAGAAAACAAAACAGAGAGAAAAAAGTGGGCTCTGAGAGATTAATTTATCCACACGCATGTTGCAGAGTGAGAAGGGAAAACCAAGTTCTTTTGACAATTATTATGTATACAGTGCTCTGCCTGCATGCACACCTACACCCCCAGAAGAGAGCATCAGATCACTTTATAGATAATTGTGAGCCACCATGTGGTTGCTGGGAATTGAACTCAGGACCTGTTGGAAGAGCAGTCAGTGCCCTTAACCTCTGAGCCATCTCTCCAACTCCCAAGTCCAGTATTTCTAATGATTTTTATCAATACTTCTTTGTCAACAAAATTCCCTTTCCTTATGAAAACTATGAAGTCCAATTTTTTTCCAAAAATTTGTACTACATTTTATTTTTCTCCCACATGTGTGTGTGCGTGCATGTATGTGTATACTTGTATGTATGTGTGTATGTGTGTTTGCCTGTGTACCATGGTATGCCTGGGGAGGTCAAGGGACAAGTTGTGGGAGGCAGTTCTCGCCTTCCAACATATAGGTCACACACAGGAATCAATCTCAGTTTATCAAGCTTGGCAGCAAGCACCCTTACTGGCTAAGCCAGCTCACTGGTCCTAAAGTGCAATTTTCATAAGTATTGGCTACAAGTCATTCATTCATTCATTCATTCATTCATTTGGGTGGCAAAATTTCACCCCATGGCCCTGGATGGTCTCAAATTCCAATCCTTCTGCCTCAGCTCCCACAGGTTTAGGATTATATTGCTATGCCCTACAGGTAATTTACTTAAAGGCATCCATTCACATTACAGAAATCCATTTATTTTTCCTTCCCATTTTTCTCCATAATCCAACCCCACAAAATAGTCCCTTCGTTCTTTAAGATGGGGTTTAAGTGTATAGCTGATGCTAGCCTTGAACTGTCTACACAGGCCAGGCTGTACACAGACCATGATGGTCATCCTCCCATAGCAGCACCCTGAGTACTGGGATGAACAGGCTAAACTATTCTGTCTGGACAGAAAGAGTTCCACTAGAGTTGTCTGAATTACTGAAGAGAGTTCTATTAACTTACACTGGCACAGCTGTTTGGAATACTTACTCCTCACTAAGGAAATCAAAAGCCTTGGACTTATCGCCGGGGAGCTGAGACAAGGTGCTGCTCCTTTTCTTCACGGAGGGAGTCACGTGAGAGGTGGGCGCATTGTACTTCAGATTCACAGGGGGTTCAGGCTTCTTGGTCGCATTACTTGAAGAGCTAAAAAGTCGGCTGAAACTAACAAAATAAAAGAAGCAAACAAAACCCACAGATATGTCCATTATATGCACTGTGAAATCCAATCCCAGTTTCCCATAAATCTGTATGCTCAAGAAAATTTCAAAACTTTACAAGGCAGTTAGACATTAGAAAAACCTTAGCAGTCAGTCACAGCCAAACTTGGCCATTCAGGGGAAAGAAACTATTGCTCAGAAAGCCAGATGCCTGCTCTTCAATAAGCAAGTTCCACAATGAAAGAGATGCTCTTGCGTACAGACAGCTTCTACTGAACAAATACAATACAAGGGCTCCTTGGCTAGCTCCTATGTGGGACAAAGTCACGGTGGTTGTTAAGCAGCCCAGTAATAGCTGTGTGATGACAGCCAAAGCTTAGTGAGAAGTCCTTAGAATGGTCTATTACACCAAGAACACACATCACCAAATTAACTCATATCATGAATTTTCTAAGATCAATTTAAGTAACTATTTTCATGGTTACAGTTTTAAAACGCATATGCTTCCAGTAAACAAATTAATCCTAAAAGGGTAAGTTTTAACTTCAGTAAACACACAGTACTCAGGTACTAACATAATAGCTTCACACACACAGACCAACCAAGCAGTACAAATACTACTAATTCTTCTTTTTGATGGGAATTCATGTAACTGTCAATTCCCCACTACTTTATGTAAAGCAGCAGAAGATTCCACCAAATGCATAGCCAACACAACGCAGCTTACGATACCCTACTTTGGGTCCTCAAGCATAGTCTTACCGAGTTGGCATGCTGTATATTAAAGAAAAGAATTTCAGTTTAGCTATTTCCTCCCAACTGGGAAAAGTGAGTATAATGTTATTATCTCAAAGTATTATCTGTGCTTATGGTCCTTAGTATACTTACAACTGCCAGATGCTTGACCTTTTTTTTTCTTGCATGGCTGGATTTTCTCGTGATGCCCTTTAAAAAAAAAAAAAAAAAAAGCATTATTAGATAGGTTCTATTCTTTTTTCCTAAGAGCAAAAGATCTAGGAAACTCATGAGACACACAGAGGAGAGTCAACATTACATTCAGCAAGCAACTGTTTTGACCTTTCATGAAACAGTCTGCTAAATCTAACACTGCTTAGGTAAAGAGCTCAGACTCTTGTCACACTGTGTTAGACAAATAGCCAAAAAGCCTCAATGTTGATATTTTAAATTTTCCACTTTTAAAAAATTGTTGTTAAGAAACAAGGTCTCATTATGTTGCCCAGACCAGCTCTGACTCTTGATCTCAAGCAATCCTCTCGCCTTTGTCTTTCAAATGGCTAGACTACAGTAGCAGACCATTATGACTAACAACATTAAAGCATTTAGCTGGGTGTGTCAGGGTATATGAAACTAATCCCAGCACTCAAGGATTGCAAATTTGAAGCCATTTAGAATAAGACCTTCTCTCAAAAACAAAACCAAACCAAAGCAAACCAACAAGTAATATCAAAGCAGGAAAATATTTAAAAATATACTCTTAACTCTCACAAAACAGCTTGCAACTCTACTGCTCTGATTGGCCACTTATTAAGTAAGTAACTCTAAAGATGACACAGTATAAGGAAGTAAAGGCTGGAGGTTAGGTTTGCAAACTTAAAAACAATATATAAATTTGATGTGATAATCCAAACTCGAGAATGTGAGTATATTAACGAGAAGTCAGTTGACAAACTTTTCTATAGCTGTTTCTGAGTTAAAGGCGGGAACCCTTACTGCAACCACTAGATGGCAGCACTATGTGAGATTTAAGAGCCAATAAAGGACAACTTAAGCGTCCTCGCACAGGTGATAGTTTAAAAAGGAATCCAGCTTAATACAAAAAAGTGATCGCTAAAGGGCAGCAGGTGTGGCGTGTGAACACTAGGAAGCGGGATTTGACGGCTGCACTAGCTATATGCACACACTGGCACTTAATCATTAAAACAAGCTAATGAAGCTGGTGGAGGCACATGCCTGTAAGCCCAGCACAGGAGGCAGAGGAGGGTGAATCTCTGTGAGGCCAGGACAGCCAGGACTACACAGAGAGAACCTGTCTCAAAAAATCAAAAAAGAAAAAGAAAAAGAAATGTTAATAATAAAAACAAAGATCTAATTGACTGAAAGATGCCAAACGAAAGTATATTTTGCAGGAAGAATAAGAAGGAATATTACACCTCCCCCCTTTAGAAAAATGACCGTTATTCCTAAGTAACAATGACATCTTACAGATTAGGGGAGCGTCTTCAAGGGTCTGTACTGTCTCAAGAGACACCTTGGGACAGCTCTGATCCTGCTCTAACACTAATCTAAACGTTAACTAACAAAGCTTCTCCTCGTGGACAACCAAATGGCAAAGCCCTCAGGCAGGACTTCGGTTGGTTGGCAGTGAAGGGACACCTACATCTAATGAAACACCAGGAAGCATCAGAGCACTTCTCATACAGACCGGATCATCTCTGTCCATCGAACCGCTTCTTGAAGCTCCATCAGCCTCTCTTTGTACTGGTTTCTCTCCATGAGAACTCGGGCCATTTCTACTCTGGTAAACCTCTTCCTCTGGGCTGTGGGAATGTCGCTCTATAATGATAAAAGGGTGGCACATGTTTTGATGTTAGACTCACTCTTAAACCAGTCTTAAGGGTTTTTTTTTGGGGGGGGGTGGGGGAGGGGGATGAGACAGGGTTTCTCTTGTAGCCCTAGCTGCCCCAGACCAGGCTGTCCCTAAACTCAGGGCGATCTGCCTGCCTCTGCCTCCTGAGTGCTGGAGTTAAAGGCGTGCACCACCATGCCCAGCACCCTCATAAATTTTACTTGGAAACATTATTCTAAGTTTTTATTTTATTTATGTATTATGTGTACAGTGCCCTGCAGGCATACATGCAGGCCAGAAGAAGGCATTAGATCATATTACACATGGCTGTGAGCCACCATGTGGTTGCTGGGAACTAAACTCAGGACCTCTGGAGGAGCAGACAGTGCTCTTAACCCTTGGGCCATCTCTCCAGTCCCTGTTCTAATATCTTAAATTCGTGGTCTGTGACATTCATTTAGTTCCAAAACAGGTTCATTTCTCAAACTATCAATCCATATAGTCAGGGGCCAACATAAATAGTGAACCTATTATCTAGTTGCTGAAGAACCCAACTATAACAGTAACAGCAAACAAGCAAACAAAAACCACCAGTAGAAACACAAGATTAGGTGAGAAATATTGCAGAATAGAAGGTTCCCAAGAGCATATCCAAGTTAACCTTCTGTGCCGTTTTCTCAACTTTCTTCTGGGGAAGCAGGCAGGCTTAATAATAGAGCTTTGTTTTGTGGAAAAGAGTATGTATATTTAGATCAAGACTGAAATCTTGGAACAGTTAAACAGTGAGCTTAGCACTTAACAGTCTTCCTGCCTCAAAACTTAGCTCACCTCTTCAAACAAAAGACATCCACAAGTAACAAAAGGCCTCAATTCTGCCTGGTGGTGGCGCACACCTTTAGTATCTACATTGGGGAGGCAAAAGCAGGTGTCTGAGGCCAGCCTGATCTACAGAGCTATTTGTAGGACAGCTGAGGCTATACAAGGAAACCTTGTCTTGAAAAACAAAACAAAATAAGGCGTGAATTCTGTAACACAGTAATTCTGCCACTACTAGGCATACACTCTGAAACACAAGAACCCAATCCAAGAACTGCCCAGAGTCTTTATGCCAGAAGGCTGGTACTATAATGTTCTGTTTTCTTTCTTTTCTTTTCTTTTCTTCTTTCTTTCTTTCCTTTCTGTGCTCTACCTGCATGTACACCTGCATACCAGAAAAGGGCACCAGAAAGCAATACAGATGGTTGTGAGCCACCTTGTGGTTGCTGGGAATTGAACTCAGGACCCCTGGAAGAGCAGCCAGTGCTCTTAACCACTAAGCCATCTCTCCAGCCCCCTTCTTTGTTTTCTTTTACTGGCTTCCCTGGAACTCCTTATGTGGAACAGACTGGCTTCAAAGCCACAAAAATCCTGCTGCCTTGGGTGTTGAGATTAAAGGGGTACACCATTACACTTGGCTATTTTTTGTTTTAGATAAGGTCTCACTATATAATCCAGGCTACTACAATTGACTTCTTTGCATATAGCGCGAAATTGCTATTCTCCCACTTCAGTCTTTTTACATGCTGGGTTTATAAGCACGTATCACCATACCTAGTTTATTATAATGCTTTTAACAACAACATTGTTTCTTGTGATAAAAATCTGAAATACCTACCCTAAATATTCATTAACAATAAAACAGAAAATCTGTAGAGCATACACATAATGGATGTTAAGAATGAACTACAGCAGTTATTACAACTCAAATGAATCTCAAACTATACTATTAAGGAAACCGCAAATCTCCAAGATGCAAAAGTATTTCTGTGGCACTAGAGATTGAACCAGGCCCTCAAGCATGCTAGCCAAGTGCTCTACTACTGAGTCAAGCTCTCTGCTCCTAAACAAAACCATACTTTGTAGAAATATACAGAAGTCGGAAATTTAGTTTCCAAATACAAACATTATTTATGTATTTTATTAAAGAATTATGATGCTGGGTGTGATAGTGTCCGCCTTTAATACCAGTACTAAGGAGGCAGAAGCAGGGGGATCTCTGAGTTTGAAGCTAGCTGATCTACATAGTGATCAAGCCAAATAAGAGCTACAAAATGAGAATGTTCCAGAAACAAAAATTAATGCATATTTTAGGGAAGGGATAAAAAATTTAGGCCGGTCCGGTGTAGTGGCACACACCTTTAATCCCAGCACTAGGGAGGCAGAGGCAGGAGATCTCTGTGAGTTCGAGGATAGCCAAGGCTATACACAGAGAAGCCTTGTCTCAAATAATAAATAAATAAATAAATAAATAAATAAATAAATAAATAAATAAATAAATAAAGGACTTGACATGCTATTGTAAGATCTTCATGGAAATGCAGAGTGTGTGTGTGTGTGTGTGTGTGTGTGTGTGTGTGTGTGTGTGTGTGTGTGTTTAAGTGTGTGAGTTGTGTCAAGTTTTCTCCCTGTGCTCTGATAAAACAGTGGTCCATCCAGGCATGGTGGTGCATGCCTTTAATCCCAACACTTGGGAGGCACAGGCAGGTGGATCAAAACAAACAAACAAACAAACAAACAAAAAAAACCCAACCAACCAACCAGAAAACCAGTGGTCCAAAGTACCTTAGGGGAGAGTATTTTTTTTGGTTTATACTTCTAGATCAGAGTCTATCCAGGAAAATGGAGGCAGAAACCTAAGCAGAATTTGAAGCAGAAACCATGGAGGAATGCGACTTACTGGCTTGTTCTCTGGCCCATGCTTGCTTTGCTTTCCTATAGAGCCCAGAATCACCTACTTAGGAATGGTACCACCCGTAATTGACTCTCCTCTATCAACTGGCAAACAAGCAGCCCCTCACAGACATGCTCACAGACCAGGCCAGTGAAGACAATCACTCAAGTGAGGTGACTGTAGTATGGGGCAAGTTGACAGCTCATGATAACTAGGACGATATGTATATTTACATGATGAAATTATTTTTAGTTAAATAAATGATAAAGAATCATAGCATCCTTTAGGGTGGAGGACATATTTAGCAATATTCTGGGCTTTAAAAAATTACATTTACATTTATTATTTAGTGTGCCTTTGCATTTTATGTGTGATGTGTATCTATGTATGTGTGTGGATGCACACATTCCAAAACACACATGTGGAGGCCAGAAGACAACTTGTGGGAGTCAGTTCTCTTTTTCTTCAATGTGGTCCTGGGGGCTGAACTCATGCCATCAGGCTTGGTAACAAGCATCTTAACATGCTGAAACATCTCGCAAGCCCATCTAAAACATTGAATTAATTTGTCAATTAAATTAATGCCTTCTTCTGGATTATACGGACCAGGCACACATGTAGCACACAGACATACAGGCAGGCAATTTATTTAATTTATCGATCAATCAATAGTGTGTGTGCATACTCATGTGTGTCACGGTGTGTGCGATGTGTGTGGTCAGAGACTGTAAGCTGGAGGCCTGTCTGGGCTACCTAACAAAACTGCACCTTATAAAGGTCAGAAGCAATCGCATGCTAACACAGGTCAGAGCACCTAGCCACTCAGGAAAAGTGAGCACACGACCTGGAAGCACAGCACGTGGATGCCATGTGGAAGTATGAGCCAGCCTATTTATGACCCATAAACATGTCTTCTTTTAAAGGCTTTTATTTATTTATAATTTATCGAAGTACTAAATATTAGTAAGATACTCCCAAAATATCAAAAGTTATAAGAAAAATAGCCTCAAATCATAAGCTTACATCATCATCATCTTTCGCTTTCTGCCTTGCATCTTCAGCTTCCGCACGAGCTCTAGTGGGGGGAAAAAAGAAAGAAAAGGTTTTTAGAATTGAGCTCATCTTCAAAAATACTGAAAGAATAGGTAAGCTGTTTTAATTGCCACTAAAGGATTATTTTTAATTTGCCCAAAGGGTAGCAGACTGTTGCCTTCAAGTTGGAAAAATGTTGTCACAACACCTTTTTACTTTATGTACATTGGTGTTTTGACTGCATGCATGTTTGTGTGAAGGTGATGGATCCCTGGAACAAGAGTTACAGGCAGCTGTGAGCTGCCAGGTGGGTGCTGGGAATTAAACCTGGGTCTTCTGGAAGAGCAGTCTGTGCTCTTAACTGCTGAGCCATCTGAGCCATCTCTCCAGCCCCACAACACTTCTTAAAACAAAACAAAATCAAGTTGGGCAGGCATGGTGGTGCACGCTTGAGATCTATGGACTTTGGAGGTGGAGACAGGAGGATTAGGAGTCCAATGTCATTCTCACATACACAATAAGTTTTAAGGCTAACCTGGGCTACATGCAGCCCTGTCTCAAAAAATAATCTACAAAAACAGATTTTAAAAGGTTAGCCATGCAGCACAGGCCTAAAATCTCAGCTTTTTGAGAGACTGAAGTCAGAGGACGTGCTCAAAGCCATCCTATGCTATACGCAGTGAATGAGAGTCCTGCCTGAGTCACATAAGATGATATCAACAAAAGCAAGCTAAGTGGAGGAAAATAATTTATTTTCTTAACTGAAGACTTAAGGTTGTTTTTGTTTTTTTTAAAGATTCATTTATATTTGTGTATTAGTGTTTACCAGGTAGTATGTGTGCACCACGAAATTGTGAGACTAATTTGGATACTGGAGACTGAACTCAGGTCCTCTGGAAAAGCAGCAAGTAGTCCTAAACATTGAGCAGTCTCTCCAGCCCTATGCTTCTTGTTGTTTTAAGTTGTACCTTATCGCGCATGAGCGTGCATGTGTGTGTGCGTGCATGCATGCCTGTGTGCGTGTGCGGGCATCTTCAGAGGTCAGAAAAAGGTGTGGATCCCCTGACGCTGGAGTTACAGACACTTGAGAACTACCTGGTGTGGGTGGTCTCTGGTCCTCTGGAAGAGGAAGCAAATGCTCTTAACTGCTGAGCTATCTCTCTAGCCCATAGTTATAACTTTTGACAACAAGATAGATAAGAAAAAACAAAAAAAAAAACAAACCCAGGACATTTTGGTTAAGAGAGTGGTAAACAGAGAGGTCATCTCATAGCAGAGGCAAATAAGTGAGCCCCTTTACTTTCTTCAAGCAGCTCTTGGTCCTTTCTGGTCTGAGCGAGCTGAAGGGCTCAGTGTCAGGATGACAGCTACAACCTTGTGTGAGAGCACCCTGGCACAGTGCTCACTTCAGAGCGGCAGTGTGCGGGGCGGCGGGGTCAGGGCTGGACTTACCTCCTGAGCTCCTCCTCCAGCTCTCGGTTCTTCTCCTCTAGTTTCAGCTTGGCCTGCTTCACAGCCTCCAACTCTCCCTGCAGCACATCTTTCTCACAGGTCAGTTCATCCACTTTTGCTATTAAATCGTTCTTTACGACATTCAAGGCATTTCTAAAACACACATATTTCAAGTGTCATTACAAATATCTTTTCTATCTTTATAGACTAAAGTAACTGTCAAATCATAAAGCTGAACAATTGACAACTACAGTATAGTCGTCCTGATGTTTTCTATAGACAAAAGCCATAAAACAATAGTTTAATGGTTGCTCTTCATACTTTTCAAGCTAATGGTGGATAAAACAAGACATTCCACCAATAAATAAAGTCAGCATTAAGAAAGATTAAACTTAAAAAACAGCTTTCTAGTCAGGTGGTTATGGCGCACAGCTTTAATCCCAGCACTTGGGATGCAGGTGCAGGTGTATCTCCAAGTTCAAGACTAGGTTAGTCAACAAAGTAAGCTCCAGGACAGCCATAGCCACACAGAGAAACCTTGTCTTGAAAAACAAATAATAAGCAAAACAAACCGCAGCTTCCTAAGGCTACTAGTATTGAAGTTTCTGCAAAGCTATTGCTCAATAATACAGTCAAATTCTCTTGTTGTTGCCTTAGTCACGACTGAGAAAGCAGTTTAAATTAGAAAGAAGCTGAAAGAAAGCAGTGTGAGATACAGTTCATTCTGACATGTTGGGTGTTACCTCGTTTACACTTTGTGGCATTCTATGTGGACAGGCACAATTGCTCCGAAATTGCTCTGGCACAGCAAATTGACAAGTGGATCCTACTTGCTTCTTAACAGGACACATGCTTCTGTCCCATTAAACAGTACCCCAATACACTACTCAAGGGCCTTAAGACTCCACAAACTATTCAAGGATATAAAACTATGAATGAGAGCGCTCCACAGAAGTGGCTGGGTAGAGGTCAAAACATTCATGCAGAAATGTAAAAAACCCAAGTAAAAAGAGTAATAAAATAGCACATTTTAGAGGAAAAAAGAGGAGCATGGCACATTCAGAATACTGATATGCACATGGTGGGAAAGAAATAAAAACTGTAGTTTTATAAAAATACCAGAGCAAAAAGACCTATCAGGGCAACAAAGTGTGTATTATCCACGTCTCTGTGTTTCCACAGGTGCTGAGAAGAGACTGAGATGCGGTAGGAGACAGCACACTGCTGTGTTAAATACCAAGGCATGGACTTGGACAGAAGAAACTCAGAATCTCTTACTGCATGCTGAACTTTTATACTTACTTGGTTTCCAGCAGCTGTGTGTTCTCTAATATGAGATTCTCCACTTCACGGCCCATTCCTATTAAAAAAAAAAAAAAAAGATAAAAACTTTGAAAATAAATTTAGCAAGTATTACAATATAAGCTATGGTCCTAAGTTTTATTATTTTGGCTTTTTTTAAAACTTATTTTGTCTACTTTATTTGATATATTTATTGAATTAGTTAGAAAAATTATAAATAACTAGTCATTACAGACCAAAGCTGACGTTTTTGTTGGCTAAATCTCTTTGCTGCTGTTTGCTGTTTTTGTTTTTTGTTTTTGAGATGGGTCTTGCTATGTTACGTTGCCCAGACTGTCTCAATTGCCTTGGCATAAGTCATCTTCTTTCCTCAACTTGCCGACAGCTGGTGCTGCAGACGCAAGCCGCCATCCCCACCTCTTCTTGGCCAGGTCTTCACATCTATCAGTTACATTTTGTTTTTCATAGATAGTATTTCAGGAGGATCAAGACTTTTCTGCCAGATATTCTTAATAAGTATTATTTATTTAGGAAAAGTGAGCATTGGTAGGGGTCAAAATTATTTCTAAATCATAGCTGCTATTGTAGGCTTTTGCCTAAAAAAATGATATTTGACTAATAGAAGACAAGCAGAAGTAAGGCCAAAGACAGAACCCCAAGGCAGATGAAACCTTACCAAAGAAATTATGGTCTTAAAGCCCATGCATTCCATGTAAAGCAAAAACAAAGAACAAGAAATGTTTTATGTAAGAAACAGCATGAAAACATATTGTTAATCTCTAAAGTTCTATGCATGATATGAAAAACATCTGGACTCACAATGTTATGACTCAATGCATAATGATGTACAAAAGGCAGAAATAAAGATGATTGCCTTCATTCAAAAGGATGTTCTCTGATCCACTTAAAAATGCTTCATCATTTCAGCCTCACAATAAATTGAATTTGTACCCTTCAAAGTGCCACACATGAAACAATAATTTTCATTTGTCACTTTACAGAACTGTGCTTAATATTTTAATAAGTAGTATAAGATGATAGAGTATTTAATGTAAGACTCAATACAGTCAATCTTTCAGAAAAATAAAGCTATTTGCTTCTCATAAAAGACTGAGCCGGGCATAGTGGCGCATGCCTGTACTCTCAGTACTAGGGAGGCAGAGGCAGGTGGATCGCTGTGAGTTGGAGGCCAGCCTGGTCTACAAAGTGAGTCCAGGACAGCCAAAGCTACACAGAGAAACCCTGTCTCAAAAAACAGAGAGAGAGAGAGAGAGAGAGAGAGAGAGAGAGAGAGAGAGAGAGAGAGAGAGAGAGAGAGAGAGAGATCACTGGAGAATAATGGAGGGGGCACCCCAAGCAAAACAAAACAAAAAAAAACCCCAATTCACTCAACCCAAGATTCATGATATAATGTTGGAGACTGACAAAGCAGGAGAAGCAATATTTATAATTCAGGAAAACAAAAAGAAAGTATTTCTAAAAAGTATTATTTAAGGCCAAGGAGTTAGCATATCTTTTTACTTTAAAAAAAGAAAAAAATTAATATTCCTGTTGGGTGATGGTGGCACACACCTTTAATCCCAGCACTCAGGAGGCAGAGGCAGGCCTGGTCTATAGAGTAAGTTCCAGGACAGTTAAAACTACACAGAGAAACCCTGTCTTGAAAAACAAAAAAAAGTGGGGCTGTAGAGATGGCTCAGTAGTTAAGAGCACTGAGTGCTCTTCTAGAGATCCTCAGTTCAATTCCCAGCAACCACATGGTGGCTCACAGCCATCTATAATGTGAGCTGGTCATACTGTATTCATAATAAATAAATCTTTTTTTAAAAAAGGAAAGAAACACCAAAAAAGTTTAAAAAGTTAATATTCCTAATGACTTTTAAATTATTTAAAATAAAACCAAGCTGTGAATGTTAAAAATTTAATGCTGACACATGGATTCCTACTTCGTATCACAAGTTTTCAAATATTCTCACACATCAGAAACAGTGGTGCATTCAATCATCTTGTATTCACCAAACTGGGGTGGGGAACCTGAAAGCTTCCAAATTCCATCTCCAAAATGATGCCAAGATATTTTCTTAAATTCTAGTGCTAACTTTTTTAGTAAAGGTAGAGAGAAAAGAAGCATTGCTCACACTCGCTCAAAAGCTTATATAATAACTGTGACGCACTCTCAAACATGTAGAGCAGGACAAAAGCTAACAATATATACAGAGAAAAAAAGTCAGGCAAGGAAAAAAAATGATGAGAAAGCATCAAATGAGAACAGCAGCCAAGAATACCTAGCTTAAAAAGCAGCAATAAGAAAGTATTTAAAAACATACACACCAGAATATTCCCCTGGGTAAGCAGCCCAAGAGAAAAATGAACAAGAAACTCAATTAGATTGTTTTCAGAAAGCAAGAACTAAACCCATTTATTTTAAAATGAGAAAGATCTGACAAAGAAATTGAACCAATATAGAAAACCCATCAACTATATACAATAAAGTATAAATATTATAAAGGGAGAATTTGGCTACTCCTGAGAACATATCTTATAATTTCAAAAGTTTAAATTAAACTTACATATGTTCAATGTAGAATTCTCTTACAATGTAGTATGTAAACAAGATTATCCAAAATTAATATTTTGAAATGAATCAGTAAAAGCAATTAATTATAAGAAAAATACAACTTGGAGCGTGACCTTTTCTCTTTCAAGATTTAAAGTATAAATAACATAATATATACATAAATGCTGCCTACAAAAAATAAGCAAAAACAAAAAAAGAAAAATACCCTGTTTTGTCATTTTTATTTACAACTGTCAAGCTAGGTCCACAAAAGGGCATATGGCATCTGAATAACCTGCAACTCCTTGACAATGCATACATACATTTTTACAAAGCTACTTAAAAGAGTATTTCAAAAGGTAAATCACAGGGCTGGAGAGATGGCTCAGAGGTTAAGAGCACTGGCTGCTCTTCCAAAGGTCCTGTGTTCAATTCCCAGCAACCACATGGTGGCTCACAACCATCTATAATGAGATCTGGTACCCTCTTCAGGTGTGCATACAGGCAAAACACTGTGTATATATGACAAATAAATTTTTTTTTTAAAAAAGGTAAATCACAGATTTTAAAGTGAAACAAAACTGTTAGGATTATTTCACAATGCTATTCACTTAAATGTTGTGCTATGCTAAATACACAACAGGGAAAAAAGACACAGTTGTACCTGACACTGAACTTATAGTCTATCCCAGGAGAGTGGTACATGAAACACAGGGAAGCGTGCAGAATGGCATATTCAAATTCACTGCTATGGGCAAACACTTCAAAGAAAACTATGCTTTAATTGGGAGACCAGAACAGAATTCTTGTAGGACATACCATGTAATCAAGAGACCATAAAGATGTATATATGCAAATATTTACTAGAGAGAACAAACAGGACCTAAAGACTGGTTGTAAGGGAAAAGTGAGCCGTCTAAGACAGGCAGCTCAACAACAGCAATGATTCTGACTCACCGAGATAGAAGCATTGTTACAAGGAGTCTCAGGGTTAGACAATGGCAACAATTAAATGAACTCTGCATATCAGATGTAGGCAGGTACATGCAACGGGGTGTCTGAACTCTACATGTCAGGCACAGGCCACATCTTAGTGGTCAGAATAAAAATAACAATCTAGATCTCTGGACTGATCTGAGATGGAATTTACACCCTCACACAGACATACATGCAGGCAAAATACCAATGAACATAAAATAAAAGTAAGTTACACACACACACCCTCAAAAAAGTCAGAAACGAGACAACAAGAACAAATACATATTTTCAAACAAAACCCAAAAAGAAACGAACATGGAATATGTGAAAGAAGAGCAGAGAAAGTGTATCACAGTAAGAAAAAAAGCAGGGCTGGAGAGACGGCTCAGAAGTTAATAACACTGCTCTTCCAAAGGTTCTGAGTTCAATTTCCAGCAGCCACATGGTGGCTCACAACCACCTATAATGATATCTCGTGTCCTTTTCAGGCAGGGAGGCACACATGCCAGCAGGATACTGTATAAACAATAAATATATATATATATATATATATATATATATTTTTTTTTTTTTTTTTGGTTTTTTGAGACAAGGTTTCTCTGTGTAGCCTTGGCTGTCCTAGACTCACTTTGTGGACCAGACTGGCCTCGAACTCACAGTGATCCGCCTGCCTCTGCCTCCCGAGTGCTGGGATTAAAGGCATGCGCCACCACGCCCGGCTTTTTTTTTTGTTTGTTTGTTTTTTGAGACAGGGTTTCTCTGTGTAGCCCTGGCTGTCCCGGACTCCCTTTGTAGACCAGGCTGGCCTTGAACTCACAGTGATCCACTTGCCTCTGCCTCCCAAGTGTTGGGATTAAAGGTGTGCACCACCACTGCCCAGCTAAATAAATAAATCTTTAAAGAATAAAAAACAAGGGGCTGGTGAGATGGCTCAGAGGTTAAGAGCACCCTCTGTTCTCCCAAAGGTCCTGAGTTCAATTCTCAGTAAACCACATGGTGGCTCACAACCATCTATAATGCGATCTGGTGCCTTCTTCTGGTGTGCAGGTGTACCAGGTATACCTGGTGTGCAAGCAAAACACTGTATAATAAATAAATCTTTTTAAAAAAAGAATAAAAAACAATGGTCAGAGGTAGAGATGGATGTAAGCAAGTCTGATAGTATCGAATCCCAACTAGGATGGCTTTAAAGTCCAGAGTTGTTTAGAAGTCATGTGCAATAACCCCTGGGTACAGCAAAGGAGGAAACTAAAAACAAGGTAGGTGTGAAGGAAGAACAGCTGAGGAGTAAAGACGGGAGAAGTCCTTCCTGTTGAGTCTGTTTTCTACCCTGCTCTGCCCCAGTATCTAGAATGGTTTGTAGCTCATAGCAGATACATCTCAACAGTAATAGAAACACAGGACAAGGGAAGGGAGGACGGTGAGTAACAGGCAGTTTCTGGATTCAAAGAAAGTAGAGTGTTTACTTTTAAAAAGGAAGGGACCTAAACACAGGCATGGTGGTGCACGGTAACTGTCCATTTTCTATGCCTGCCTTTGCTCTGAATTATGACACAGAGACATATTTATAATAGCTTTAGGCTTTATACTAGGCTGTTGTTTCCAACTAGCCAAAGCATTTATATGAATCTATGTTCTGCCATGTGGTTCTTTACCTCTCTTCAGTTTCATATATCCAACTTTTTTCATGTCTCCTTGGCAAATGCCCTCCAGCCCCTTTTGGAACCCTCATGATTCTGTCGCTCAGCCTGGTCATCATCGGGACATAGATGAGAAAGCAGGTGCCAGGGCAAGACATAAATGTCAGATAACAGGCTACATGGCAGGAAGTAGGCGGGCCAGTATTGTCAGGTTAGAATAGCTGTGAACCTGCCCAGTCACAGTAAGTAAACAATGAGGTCTCCTTGCCATTATCCAGAGCAAGGACAGGCATAGAAAAATAAGCAGTTACAGTGCATACCTACCATTCCAGCAGTAAGAAAAAGTTTGCCAATTGTTCCAAGATAGCCAGACTGGGGAGGGTGGGAGGGTGTGTGTGGGTGCTCTTAGTAAAAGATAGTGAGGTTGAAAATCCACAAGAAGAGAGAAAAAGATCATCTTAGGAGATGGATAACCAAGTGTATGGTTTCCAAGGAATAGACAGTCGAAGAGAAAGTAACTGAGAAAAGGTTATCCAAAATCACAAAGTTAAGGAATGAGACGTCAATGAAAAGGAAAATGAAGCCAGGTGGTGGTGACAAACACCTTTAATGCCAGCAGAGGCAGGCACATCTCTGAGTTCAAGGACAGCTTGGTTTACAGAGTGAGTTCCAGGATAGCCAGGGCTACACAGAGAAACCCTGTCTCAAACAAAACAAAACAAAAAAAAAAAAAAAAAAAAAAAAAAAGGAAAATGATTGGGATTATCTCTTTCAATTATTAAAACAAGAAAAAAGTAATCTCTGTGTTGGACATATGTATAGTGATTAAAGGAAACAATTCTAGAACAACAACAGCTTGACAACAAAACCTAGCAAAGCGAATATGAGATCAAGAAACAGACTACACAGCTCCTTGTCAACCTAGGTCTGATTAGGAAGCACTTTGGCTGGTACAAGTACACCTTGCTATGTGAGCTTTATTATTACCATCTCTGAACTGTACACACACCATTTACCCTATTTTTAAAAGTGATTTTAAAAACTCACAATCATCTATAATGTGATCTGATGCCCTCTTCTGGTATGCAGGTCTATATGTAGATAGAGCACTCATATACATAAAAATTAATTAATTGATTAATTAATTAAAGACAGGAAAGTGGGATCTCATGTATTCTGAAGACAAATAGAACTTTGATTGTCCTATCACAGGTGTGTGCTAGCTACTACAGCTGGTTTAGAGGTATAGGGATTAGCCCAGGGCTTCCTGTATGCTAGGCAAGCACTCTACTGACCAAGCCCCATCCCTGGCCCTAATTTATCATCTCTGACTGAAGTATTTCATAGGTGTAAGCCACTCACCTTAATATATTAAAATATAATCTGGAATGCTCTAGAGAGTATATATGCCAATATCTGCGAAGCAGGAAAGAGTATCTTAGGATAGTCCTTATCCCTTCAGCATGGAAAGAAAGCCAAGGAAGTTTGCTTTTAATCTATAACTAATTTACTCAGCCAGGCAGTGGTGCACACGCCTTTAACCTCAGCACTAGGGAGGCAGAGGCAGGTGGGTCTGTGTGAGTTTGAGCCTTTTCTGAGTTTGGAAAAATACTTGTTTTAACTAAAGACCATTAGTTCTATCTATTGTGGTTTAATTCTCAAGAGCAAAAGAAAGTTATACAGTGACTACCTTCAAATTTTGTGATACTACAGGTTTTATAAGGCAATGTACACAGTCATCCTCCTCAGTACTGCATTCCAAAGGCAGCAGAACGGACACAGTGGTAGTGATTCTGGTGGCTGTTAAGTACTCCTAAGTATCTGTCAGAAACTGAAACTGTTGCATTCAACAAGCAAGCATGCATCTCCCTCTGGTTTTGTTTTTGTTTTTGTGATGTGGTTTTTGTTTTGTTTTTTCTTTTCTTTCTTTCTTTTTTTTTTAAAAGATTTTATTTATTTATTATTTATACAGCACTCTGCCCCTATGTGTGCATGAATGCCAGAAGAGGGCACCAGATCTCATTATAGATGGTCATGAGCCACCATGTGGGTGCTGGGAAATGAACTCAGGACCTTTGGAAGAACAGCCAGTGCTCTTAACCTCTAAGCCATCTCTCCAGCCCTTGTTTTGTTTTTTCAAGATAAGGTTTCTCTGTGTATGGTCTTGGCTGTCCTGGAACTCTCTTTGTAAATCAGGCTGGCCTAACTGCTGGGATTACAGGTGGGTGCCGCCGCCGCCACCACCACCTGGCTTGTTTTTAACTTTTTGAAGTAGGGTCTTCCTATGTTGCCCAGGCTGGCCTTTCACAGTTCACCCTGCTTCCACATCTTGAGGGCTGGAATTAGAAGTATGTGCTACTATGCCTGGCTGAACTTATAATGTAAAATAAAAACAAAACAAAAAACCTTCACAATGTCAAGCACATAACTGGTTATCAATAAATTTAACATAGGGTAATGTAGTTGACTCCATACCATATTTACTAGACCTGACAAACACAGCGTTTTGAGAACAGTGTCATCATCTAGTATAATGAGAGTCAAAGAACCCTCTCTTGTTGAAAATTCTATGGCTATCAATTTCTACAGTTTTATACTACAAGGAAGGTATGCTAAAACTAATTCATATGAACCAGAATCATAAAATTCATGCTGAATGGAACTTTAGATTTCCCAGAGGACAGAGTAAACTTTTGCTTTAAAGGAGCCAATGGTAATTGACATTTTTGTCTACCTTATCTTCTACATAACTTTATATTGTTGAGTCAAGCCATCAGAGACAGTAAGCCAACAAAACACAGAGGAGACGGTTTCTTCCTTCCTCCTTTTCTTTTCTTGGGGGGGTGGGGTGGAGACACAGTTTCTCCATGTAACAGCTCTGGCTGTCCTGGAACTCACTCTATAGACCAGGCTAGCCTCACAGAGATCTACCTGCCCCTATCTCCCAAGGGCTGGGATTAACGCTGTGTGTGTAGCACTATACCCAGCTGAGGAGGGCTGTTTCTTCAAACTTAATTGATACACAGAAGAGGTTAACTGGCTTTAGTTCACAAACCCATCTACCAGACCCTTAAACAGAGGCCAACTCCTTCATTTAAACACAATAAAAAGACAAGACAGACAAAAGAGCTAATCAATTGACAAAGGTCACCCAGAAAATGTATAGTGGAAGAGTTGAATATAGTACTCCATCACCACTCCCAGCTATTTGCTCAATGACACTAACGTGTGTGTGTGTGTGTGTGTGTGTGTGTGTGTGTGTGTGTGTTGGAGAGGGAACAACACAGCAGTAGTGGCTAGCTATAATCCAAGTTCAACACAAACTTCAAAATGACTACATTTCCCACAGAGGTAAATTATAATGCTCTGGGAATGTTATAAAAATTTCTAGTGTTATAATAATTGCCTATTTAATTAAGGTCAACAGGGGATAACCATTGAGATGTAACAAGAATAAATTAATAATAAAAAATTAAAAAAAAAATTAAGGTCAACAGAACTCACGAGATTTATATAAGCCAGGAACTATTTATCCAACAATCATACATGTGTATGCATATACATACACACACGCAGAGACACACACACAAACACACACCCTGCACTGTGCTCCTTATGTGTAATATCTATTCTTAGGATATAGCAATTCAATAAACTGTGCTATATGAATTAAAATATAAATTTAAATATGAGTTCAGTTTTGTCATTTCCAGTCATGAAGGTACTTTTAATTAAAATTTTTATGATATCAAATAATATGCTCTAAGTAATTGCTAAAGTACAATAACCTTGCACCATCAGGCAGCTGGGAACGTTTTAAGTGAATTTTCAATCAAGTCATTAATGAGATCTATTTTTAAACAGTATGGTACTTCTCCAGAGGAGCTGTCATACCTAGTAAATCTGCTCCTTCATCCACATCTCCAATGAGGCCTGAGCCAGCTGAAGACAATTCTTCAAACAGAGATTCTGTATTGCGATCAAAAGCTTTGTTCTCTATGCCTTTGGTGGGAGTGCTATGCAACAAAAACAATAAAGCCAAATCAACATATTACAAAGACTTTCTGACTTTTAACATAATGATTAAACAGCATAGAAATTTCTTACTTATGATTTCCATTTACTACAAAATACTTACATAAAACGATTTCTCAGTGGTGAGTACAGAGAATTATACTTCTACAGTGAAGTCTCAGCAAACACAAAATAATGGCAGCTACTTGGGTTGGTATCACACACATTATCTATTTTATTCACACAAAGCAGATATTACTATTAGCCCAATTTTATAAATAAAGAAACTGAAGAGCTTAAGGAACTTGACAATATCATTCAGCAATTAGGCGGATGAGGAGGAATTTAAACTAAGGCAATCTTGTTTCAGAATCCATGGTTTTTTGTTGTTTTGTTTTTTCGAGACAGGGTTTCTCTGAGTAGCCATGGATGTCCTACAACTCACTCTGTACACCAGGCTGGCCCTGAGCTCACAGAGATCCACCTGCCTCTGTCTTTCGAGTGCTGGGATTAAACTTGTGCACCACCACCACCCGCTGTTGTTTTACTTTATTTTTAAGATAGAGTTTCACATCACTCAGGTTGCCCCAAGCATGCTATGTAGCTTAGGATGATGTTGGATTTCTGATCCTCTGATGACAGGCTTCTGTAACTAACCAGACAAAGTGAAGACACTCTAAAGAGATGCTCTAAGTCTCTCAATCTAGCAGATATTGAAACAATAGACCCCAAAAGAAGTGTGAATTTCCCCAGGAATCTCATGCTGGGAGAAGGAAGACACGTCAGCTAGAGGGGCAGCTCCTCTCTCTGAAGGACATTTCATACAGTGCTGACAACTCCTCAGACCACCTTACAGGGTGAGACTGAGACCCGGATAATGGAGGGAGGGGTGGGGGGCTATAGTGGGCCAGACCAAATTTGTCCCTCTGTTTCAACTGTGATCTCACTTTAAGACCACAAAGAAGGTTTTGGGGATTCCCTGGATCTCTTGGTTCCTCTCCCAATATGGCCACACTGAATAAATCCCCTTTTCTGCTTTCTACTTTTAGCTTAGATTATATTGAAGATGGGTGGCCAGACCTAACTTGGGTCACAGATTGGTAACACTTGCACTACCATTACGATTCCTGTTTGATACAGTGCTGGGGATTAATCCTCGGGCATCACGCATGCTGGATAAGCACTCTGCCAACTGAGCTACAGCTTCAATAGAATCAATTATCTTCACTATGATGCGCTAAACTGTCTCGTATAGTTAGCATGGCTTTATGGCTTTCTTCTTCTTCTTCTTCTTCTTCTTCTTCTTCTTCTTCTTCTTCTTCTTCTTCTTCTTCTTCTTCTTCTTCTTCTTCTTCTAAAAAATGACACAAGAAGCTAGAGATGGGGCACATGCCTTTATTCTCAGGAGGCACAGGCAGATCACTGTGAGTTCTAGGTCAGCTTGGTCTACATTCTGAGTGGCCTGGCCAGCCAGGGATACATACTGAGATACTGTCTTTAAAAAGAAAAAGAAAGTCATAAGAATACTATGAGCAGCCGGGTGTGGTGGTGCACGCCTTTAATCCCAGCACTCGGGAGGCAGAAGCAGGCGGATCACTGTGAGTTCAAGGCCAGCCTGGTCTACAAAGCGAGTCCAGGACAGCCACGGCTACATAGAGAAACCCTGTCTCAAAAAACCAAAAAAAAACCCAAAAAAACAAAAAAACAAAAAAAAACTATGAGCTTCCTCCCACCAAACTCATGAACCCTTATTGCAAAGGCAATTTTGAATGTAAAAGACAGTCACAGTAGTTTGTTTATTTGAGACAGTCTTACTATGTGGCACTGGTTGTCCTGGAGTTCATGATACAGACTGGGCTAGGAATCCTCCTGGTTCTCCTTCCCAAGTACTAGCATTGCAGGCATGCACGATGATGACCCACAGTAAGCGTGTTTGGGTTTTTGTTTTTGTGATAGAATGTTGAATTGACTTAAGTGACTATTAATAAGGAACCAAAGAAGTCAGTTAGAAATATATACATGGGCTGGAGAGATGGCTCCGAGGTTAAGAGCACTGACTGTTCTTCCAGAGGTGCTGAGTTTAATTCCCAGCAACCACATGGTGGCTCACAACCATCTATAATGTGACCTGATGCCTTCTTCTGGCCTGCAGGTGTACATGCAGGTAGAGCACTGTATACACAACAATAAATAAACAAACCTTTAAAAAAATACACACACACACACACACACACACACACACACACACACACACAGTGAATTTGAGGCCAGCCTCGTCTACAAAGCAAGTCCAGGACAGCCAAGGCTAACACAGAGAGACCCTGTCTTGAAAAAACAAAAAACAAACAAAAAATTAGAACTTTATAAAACATAGAAATTCATTATACAAAAGCCTTTTTAAAAAAGTTTCAAAGCCGGGTGTGGTGGCACATGCCTTTAATCCCAGAATTTGAGAGGCAGAGGCAGGTGGATCCCTGTAAATTTGAGGCCAGTCTGGTTTCTAAAGTGAGTCCAGGACAGCCAGGGCTACACACAGAGAAACCCTGTCTAAAAACAAGCACACAAACAAACAAACAAAAAAGTTTCAAAACACCATTCCCTTTACATTAATGTAAAACAAAAAACAAAACAAAACAACAACAACAACAACAACTGACTGCTAAAAAAACACCTAAAAATGACTTCAAACACAAGTAAATGTGAAAAGACTTGTGCAAGATATAAAAGGGATGGGCTAACAGTGGAAAATAATTTAAGGAACCAGAGAAAGCTGAAACCAAACCCATTTTCTTAAGAAAGACATGCTGCCAAAACTCCTGGAACATGCTTTGAAAATAGGAGCAACTACAGAAATGGGCATGCAACATGCTACTGGGCCTGACAAACAAAAGAAAAGGCTTCAGAACAAACATAGCAGACCTATGTTCAATCTCAAGACTACTAGCTCCCAGAGCAATGGAAACCAAGGCTCATCCATGCCCCAACTCAGCGCTGGGGATCAAATTCAAAAGCTCACATATACCTGGCAAACAGTCTGCCACTAAGCTAACTGTTACTAAATGTTGTACAGGTAGGAAACCAGGAAATCTGCCACAGAGAAGCTAGGCAGTGGTGGCGCACGCCTTTAATCCCAGCACTTGGGAAGCAGACCTCTGTGAGTTCAAGGCCAGTCTGGTCTACAAGGTGAGCTCTAGCACAGTCAAAGCTACACAGAGAAACCCTGTCTCAAAACAAAACAAAAGAAAGAAACAAACAAAAGCCACAGAACAGTAGACATTTAAAAACTACTCTACCACAAAAGAGAACCCAAACCAAAGAGGTGGGAGTGGGAAGAACACTGTAACAAAATAGAACTACTAAACAATATCGTCAGTGGCAACAAGAACAGAAAACAAGAACAAAAAAGAGTAAAGGCCACAGCATGTTAAGATAAATATATCTATGAATGGTATTAAAAAGTAACTATCCAGGTGTGGGGACATGACAGCAAGCCCTAACCTGGTAGTACTATGTTTTTGCCTACCCAGAATTGAATGTCTATTCCAGTCACTAGAGTGCTCAGACCTAAGTAATAATTTACAGATACCATCTGATGGCTAAAGAACTTAACACGGAAACAGGCATCCCTGAAGGGCTGATGACCTTTTGCTTGGGAAAGCCTAGGGAGATAAAAACAGGATAATGGGCCCGGTGGTGCTGGTGGAGGAGGAGGAGGAGGAGGAGGAGGTGGTGGTGGAGGAGGTGGTGCTGGAGGAGGAGGTGGTGGTGGTGCTGGAGGAGGAGGTGGTGGTGGTACACACCTTTAATCTCAGCACTTGGAAGGCAGAGGCAGGCAAATCTCTATGAGTTCTAGGCCAGGCTGGTCTACAAAGTGAGTTCAGAACAGCTTCACAGAGAAACCCTCTCTCTCCCTCTCTCTAGGGGGGAAAAAAAGGATAATGGGTTGTGAGGTATTAGATGCCTTTGCTTAAAGCCTGTTTATTGCTATGGTAAAGAGACGAAATGCTCTTTTCAGTACTATATAGCAAAAAACTAAGAAACAAATGAGGGAAGTAAAACAGTTTTCCTGCCCAGCTGTGGATCCCATGAGCACCTGTACTGCACTCCTTTCTGAAGCCTCCTTCAGTCCTCTCTTTAGCCCCTCCCGCACAGTGTGCTGTATTGGCCCTAAGGCTGCCATCTACATTTTAATTGAGTCTGAGTCTCAGATTTTTCCAAAGGGATTCAAACTCCACAAGATGGGAGAGATGGCTCAGTGGTTAGGAGAACTCATTGCTCTTGAAGCAGACTGGGGTTCTATTCCTTGCACCCAACAGTGGCTCAAAACCATCTGTAGTTCCTGTTCCAGGGGATGAGATGCCTCTTCTGACTTCTGTGGGAACTAGGCACACAAACGGTAAACATACATACACATTTAGGCAAAACAGTCATATGCATAAAAAAATTTTTTAAATGGGGCTGGAGAGATGTCTCAGCAGTTAAAAGCACTGTCTGCTCTTTCAGAGATCTGAGTTCAATTCCCAGCAAACACATGGCTCACAATCATCTGTAATATAATTTGATGCTCTCTTCTGTGTACGTGCAGATAGACCATTCATACATAAAATAAAAAATAAATAAATCTTTTAAAATGTAAAACAACAACAACAAAACAACTATCTAAGAAAAGGAAGAAAACCAATTTTTGTTTTTGTTTTTTCTGAGACAGGGTCTCTCTGTTAGCCTTGGCTGTCCTGGACTCACTTTGTAGACCAGGCTGTCCTCGAATTTACAGCAGTCTGCCTGACTCTGCCTCAGATCAAAGACTCACTTCATATAAGAAAATACAAAAGAAAGTTCCTACAACCAAGTACAGGTTCAAAAAATATTTAAAAGAAAGAGAAAGCAGCCAGGTGGTGGTGACACATGCCTTTCATCCCAGCAGAGGCAGGCAGATCTCTGAGTTCAAGGCCAGCCTGGTCTACAGAGTAAGCTCAAGAACAGCCAGGGCTACACAGAGAAAGGTCTGAAAAAAAAAAAAACAACAACAACCGCTGTAAATTCGAGGACAGTTCTAAAGAGCAGCTAGGTTTGGCATCTGGTCACACTGAGGATCTCACACTTAGGAAATGCACTGTCTGTTAATCCTAATAATAAGTCCATGGAATGTATAAAAAGAAAACAAATTTAACCATCCATGAATTCACCAATTCCAGGAAGCATTTTTTCCAAAGAAAAAAATTTTATGGCTAAGTTGTAATGCTTAGATTAACATACTTATATCGGTAATAAATTCTAATTTAACTAAAACTAAAATATGAAATTTAGAGAATGAAAAGATGGAGGGTAGCCAGGCAGTGGTGGCTCACGTCTTTAATCTCAGCCCTTGGGAGGCAGAGGCAGGTGGATCGCTGTGAGTTCGAGGCCAGCCTGGTCTACAAAGTGAGTCCAGGACAGCCAAGGCTACTCAGAGAAACCCTGTCTCAAAAAACAAACAAACAAACAAAAAAAACCAAAACCAAAACCAACAACAACAAAAAAAAAAACACCACCCTAAAAAAACAAAAAAGGAAAAAAAAGAAAAAGGAAAGATGGATGACACTAGGTGTAATCCCTAGCCCTGCTGCAATAGAAAAGAACAGAGAAGCAGGAATTGAACTCACGGAAGTCTTACCTGTCTAGGGCTATGCTTATCCTAGGGCCCATGCATTTAACCATTACTGCACGACACTTGATACTCACTAGGGATTAATAAATGGTAAGTGCTCATGACCATACTCATTAAAGGTAAATGTGCTGAGGAAACTCAAAGCTCAGTTCTAATCAATATATTTTAGAAAACCCCGAGTAAAACAAATGCTGCTGCTGTCATTAAACAGTCTTCCCATGTAAAATGAGCTTACGCTCCCTAACCATGAGAGCGCTGCAGCTGTAAACAGTACGTTCTCTTCTTCCTCATCTGTGAAGAAAATAAAAACCAGTTTGTTCAAATTTTCCTTTCTTCCATTCATTCCTCTTAGTTGTTTCCTCGGCCTGCAGGAAGTGGTTCTTGGCTCTTTCCTCCTTCTGCTATCTGTTATCGTGTGACTGTGTCTCCTCCAGAGCCAGGTGACACCAGTGCTATTAAGAGGTGGGCTTTAAGGAGAGGACATGTCATTAAGGGTGGGCTCCTCCCTTTTGAGACTTCTCATACAGCATTAAGCCTGTCTGTTTTTCTGCCTTCTACTCTGGAAGGGCGCTGCACCCTCTCCTCCAAAGGACCCAGCAAGAAACCAGTATCTTGGAAACAAAGAGCAGCCCACATGTCCAGCTGAACAGCCAGGGCCTTGATCGTGGTCTTCCTAGCTTGAGAATTATGAGAAAACAAATATCTCTTTATCAATGATGCAGCATCAGCTACTGTTGTAGTAACACAGACAAAAACCTCATCCTCACTTATGTCCCACTCACTAATGCAGCAGACGAATTCTCCCCAAAATTTAAAATACGAGCAATGCGCAGCTTCTTAGGCAGAGACTGAACTACAGTACCCCTTTCTATAGCACCACATGAACTGATCTTATTTAGTCAGAAACAAGGGCAGAATGTTAGTGGGAATGAGAAAAAGAAAGATACTCATGAAACATGACATTTTCAGTACCTTGAACCTTTATATCCACTGAGGTCTTTGTCCATGTCCAGTTCAGGAGTGGACTCAATGATTGCTTGGACTTCTGATTTCTCTTCATTTTCAGCAGAGTCTAAGGGTAGAGATATGATGAAATAAATGCATTTATGAAAACTCTTGCCTTTATTGTTTTAAATACAACTACTGAATGAACATTTTTGAAAACTCTCAAGGCTGTGTTCTAGGAAACATGAACTTAGACACTGTCACATAGTGAGTTAACCGTCAATCTCAAGAACCAGTAAGTAACCAAAACTAGTGTGTTCATTTGTATTTCTGGGACACATAGTACAACATATCACATGGACTGATTTCACTCAGATTTAAGGGGGATGCCAACCACCCAGGAGAGTGGTCCATACCTGTCGTCTCAGCACATAGGAAGTAGAGGCAGAAGTTCAGGAGTTGAAGGTCATACCTGGCCACATAATGAGCCTAAGGCCAGCCTAGGCTACATGATACTATCTCAAAAAAGCAAAAAGAAGAGGTGGTACTGGCATGGTTTTATGGATGCCTGTAGCCCCAGATATTCAGAAGCTAAGGCATGAGGGCCACTTAGTTCAAAGCTGCAACACAGTGATCTGTCATAAGCAAACAAACCTACTAAAGTAGATAGAGCACAGCAGGCTATTATATTAAGGTAGAGGTCAGGGCATGGCTACTGTGTTGTCTTTAAGCTCTCTTCTTAGCCCCTTACATTCATCTCTCCAAAACTTTGTGTAAGCATTACTTCTTTTAAACTTATTTCTAGTTGAACACAACAGATGGTTATTTGTTTTATGTACTTAGAGCAGGTAACACTTCTAGGGATATATTTTCTCATATTCATGTGGGTTGACTGCATACTGTGCTAGTAAGAACTTAGGGTCACTTACCTGTAGATACATTCTTAGTCTCTTGGGCAACCTGCACTTCTATGTGTTTGCTTATCTCTGATTTATTTGGTGTATCTGTGCCTTTTACAACTCCTTCAGTATCTTCCTTTGAGGGAGTGTCAGGAGGAATTGCTGACACATCTGAATTTGCTGTAGAAGCCGGAGTAGTAGCTTTAGACCCACCTTGACTAATATCAGAAAGTTCATCCTACAAATAAAAGTAATTAAAGAAGAAAATTTTAAAGCAAGTAATTAACTCTAAGATACCTCAAATATGAGTTAAGAAATAAACTTGCCCAAAGTTGTATTTTAAAAAAAGGAAGAAAGAATGATTCACTATAGTAGGGTAATATTTAAATAAATTCCACTGAGCCAGTGAAATGGTTTAGTGCAGTGGTTCTCAGCCTGTGGGCTTCAGCCCCTTTGGGGAGGTCAAATGACCCTTTCACAGGGATCACATATCAGATACTCATTTTGAAAAAAAATTTAAATGCATTCATTCATTCATTCATTTATTCATTCTGTATACAGTGCTGTCTGTATGTACACCTACAAGCCAGAAGAGGGCATTAAATCACCTTACAATGCCTGATGCCTCCTGCCTCTGCCTCATGGAGTGCAGAGATTACAGGTACAGCCTGCCATGTCCAACCCTAAAGCCTTAGAGTGGCAAGACAAAGTTGAGGGATGTTTTATATTATTACGAACATGGCTAACAATATACATAAAATCATATACCCAAATATAGAGTTGGGATGGTGGCTCATACTAGAAAGCTGAGGCAGGATGATATTTAGCTTAAGACCAATTTAAACTATATCAGCTTAAGACTCGTTTGACCTTGTCTCAAAACTAAAATAAATAAAGCAGTCCCAGCTGTCTTTGAGTTTGAGACCTAACTCAAGTATACATAGCAAGTTCCAGGCCAGGAAAGCCCATACAATGAGACCTTGTCCCAAAAGTAAATAAATAGGTAGGTAGGTAGATAAATAAATAACAACCAAATAAAGTAAATGTTATGTTGTTTTTATCACGAAGCCAAAAATTTAAGTGTCCTCACTTTTGGTCTTGTTGGGGCATCGGAGTAAAATCAATCTGATCGCTTGACATTGCCTACTGGATGGTTTTCTTTTCAGGCTAGTAAAAGTCTAGAAACTAGAGAGATGGCTCAGTGATTAAGAGTACTCGCTGTTCAAAAAAAAAAGTACTGGCTGTTCTTCCAGAGGATCCAGGTTCAATTCCCAGCACCCACATGGCTACTAACAGCCATCTATCTGTAGGTCTAGTTCCAGGGCATCCAACAGGCTTATCATGGACTCCATGGGTGTTAGCACAGCTATGCTGCATGGATATACATACAAGTAATATAAAATAAAAATGAATAAAGCTTAACTTGGGTGTGGTGGTGCACATCTTTAATTCCAGTGCTTGGGAGGCAGAGGCAGGTAGATATCTGATTTCAAGATTAGCCTTGGCCTGCAGAGCTTTCCTGGGCAGCCAGGACTTCACAGAGAAATCTTGTCTGAAAAAAAACCAAGGGGGGTGGGGCTGGAGAGATGGCTCAGTGGTTAAGAGCCCTGACTATTCTTCCAGAGGTCCTGAGTTCAATTCCCAGCAACCACATGGTGGCTCAGAACCATCTATAATGTGATCTGATGCCCTCTTCTGGCCTGCAGGTGTACACGCAGGCAGAGCACTGTCTACATAAAAATAAATAAATCTTTAAAAAAAACAAAACAAAACAAAAACAGGTGTGGTGATGCGCGCCTTTAATCCCAGCACTCTAGAGGCAGAGGCAGGTGGATCTCTGTGAGTTCAAGGCCAGCCTGGTCTACAAAGTGAATGCAGAACAGCCAGGGCTACACAGAGAAACCCTGTCTCGAAAATAAAAACAACAAACTAACAAACAAAAAACCAAAGCGGGGAAGAAGTCTAGAAGCCTTTCAGAACAGTTTCAGTTGTTTTATTCCATATGTGTCACATCCTCAGTGCTGTCTAGAACACATAATTGTTATCAACCATAGAAAATAATCCCATTAAAGAATTTTCAGTGCCAGGCATGGTGGTGGCACACACCTTTAATGCCAGCACTTGGTAGGCAGAGGCTGGTGGATGCTGTGAGTTTGAGGTCAGCCTGCTCTACACAGAACAGCCAAGGCTACACAGAGAAACCTTGTCTTGAACCCCACCACCACCACCATAAATAAATAAATAAATAAATAAATAAATAAATAAATAATTTTTAAAAATTTACAGTTGTTCCATGTTCCAATGTAGTATCGTCACAAGTAATTTGCCTAACTTCATTTGAAATAAATTTGAGGCAGGGCATAGTAGCTCACGCCTTTAATCTCAGCACTGGCAGTAGCAGTCCAGCCTGGTCTACAAAGCAAGTTCCATGATAGCCAGGGCTACATGGAGACCCTGTCTCAAATAACAAGATCAAAGAAAGAAAGAAGAGGCAGAAAGAAAGGAATGAAGGAAGGGAGGGGGGAAGGAAAGGAGAAAGATAGAAACTAATCAAGGGGGGAAACATCTGTTCGCCTTTGTTTTGTTTTTTAAAGACAGCGCCACTCATTGGTCTGGTATCAAATAAGCTAGTCTAGCTGGCCAGTGAGCCCTAAAATGGATCTGTCTGCCTATGCCTCCCTAGCACTGGAATTATAAATATCTACCAGCTATCTATTTCCCCAGCCTATCTGCTTTTTAGATTTAAAACCTTTAAACTGAATGAAAGTGAACAAGCAGCCAGCCCTAGTGAAATCTCCAGCTGTAACACATGCCACCTTGTAATTTTATGCTGATGTTACTTTCTCACCAAATAAAACTCAGTCTTGAAAGCAACTGGTATAGACTCTTTTGGTTCAAAACTCGGCGGCACACAGTGACAAGCACACACACACACACACACACTTTTTTTTTTTAAAGAAAGAATTTTGTGTAGTGAGACTTCCCCACACGAGTCTGTGACTCAAAGAAACGTGGAGAGCCAAAACTTTAGACACAGATAGGTAAAATATATCTGGCATAAATCCAGGCGATTAAAGGAAAGACAGGAATGGTCTAACCTTGAGGATAATTCTGAAAGAAGGGGACCCTGTTTCATTTCAATGTTGAGGCTTCCTTCCGCGGACCTGGGCTAACTGCTGACCTAACCACAGGCGGTCTTCCTGAGTGCTTAGCATATCAAGTTGGACTAGCAGCAGACTCTTCACAGACATTCTGGGAACAAAGCGGGATGGGGCCCTAAGTAGGCTGAAGAAAACTATTAAGCAGGGGAAATAGGCCTTGGTAAAAATGACACCCTGGCTGTCCCCAAAGCTACACAGCTATGTATACCCTGCCATAAGCAAAGAATGTGTGCAAAATTTCTGACCCAGAGTTGGATAAATGGAAACACTGGATTTTTCACAGAATGCACTTACATTTTTTAAGTTTCAAAATGCTTACTCTGAGGAAATTACAGTCACAGTAAAGCCCTGGCAACCACTGTAAATTATTTTCTTCTGTATTTCAGAGAATAACATCAATAGTCTTCCAAATAGAGCATATGATATCTGGAGAATAGCAGTTTGAGAAAGTAAGCAATAGTTAATCTCTTCTGTTTACTGTTTGCAAAATGTTAAGTCACCATTCTCACCTCCTGTTCTACAGCCTTCAGAGATTCAGGACTATGGCTGACCTGGGTAGAGGGAAAGATTATAAAAGAAGAAAAAAATATGTATTTACTTGGTGTTAACAAATCTATAATTTTGGTTTATACTACTTAGGCTATAGCTCCATTTATTACTTCCTGTGTTTAAAATGAGGGTTCGAAAGTCAGGTACAGTGGCACTTGCCTGTGATCCTGGCTCTGGAAAGCTAAGGCAAGAAGACTGAAGGCTGCATACTGACTTAGGCTTCATGGTAATTTCTGGGCCAGCCTTGCAACACAGCGAGTCCTTTGTCTAGAGTTACATGTTTTAACCAAGAAATGTTTGCTGCCAAGTCTGACAACTGAGTTCAATCCTCAGAACTACATGGTGGAAGGACAGAACCAACTCCTGAATGTTGCCTGTGACCTCTTGAGTGCACACGCATACTCGCATGCACACGCATGCACAGTTCAATAACACCAAAGATCAAAGAGAGGCACTTTTTTCTATTTAGTTCTAACTGTAATTTTCCTTGTCAGACAAAAAAAAAAAAAAAAAAAAAAAAAAAAGCAAACAGGGACTCTCTTCAAACTAAAGCAACCTTGAATTTTAAATATTCTTGGTTTGTAAATTTATCAAACTCACTCTGCCACCTAATTTAATTCCGTTTTTTAAAAAAATATTTATTTACGTATTATTATATATACAGTGTTCTGCCTGCATGTACACTTGCAGGCCAGAAAAGGGCATCATATCACATTATAGATGGTTATGAGCCACCATGTGATTGCTGGGAATTGAACTCAGGACTTCTGGAGGAGCAGTCTGTGCCCTTAACCTCTGAGCCGTCTCTCCAGGCCCTGATTTAATTCTTAAGTAGGCAAAATTATATTTAAAATATTAAGTTGTGTAGAAAATAAGCAAGTAGTATTAGCTATCAGACATATGCAAAGTAAAATTCATTGTGGCCATACATGGTGGTGCAGGCCTTTATTCCCTGTAGGAGGCAGAGGCAGGCATATTTCTTTGAGTTTTGAGGCCAATCTGGTCTACCCATTAAGTTCCAGGACAACCAGAGACACGTGATAACATGCTGTCGCAAATAAAACAAAAGTAAATTTAATTTTAAAATATTAACAACAACAAAAATCCATCGAAGCCTGGTAGTGGTAGTGCACGCCTTTTTTCCCCCCCTGGAAAATATTTTTAATTAATTTATTTTGTATACAGGGCTCTGCCTGCGTGTACACCTGCCCGCCAGAAGAGGGTACCAGATCTCATTTTAGATGGTTGTGAGCCACCATGTGGTTACTGGGAATTGAACTCAGGACCTCTGAGAAAGCAGACAGTGCTCTTAACCGCTGAGCCATCTCTCCAGCTGGTGGTGCATACCTTTAATCACAGCACAGAGAAACCGTGTCTTGCAAAACAAAACAAAAACAACCTCACTGAGGTTCTATCTTACAGGCAGTCATTAAGAAAACAAATAACAAATGCTGGTGAGATGATGAACAAAAGGGAACCCTTATATCTTGATGGTAGGAATGCAAACTAGCCCAGCTATTGTAAAAACCAGCAAGTAGATTACTCAAAAAAAAAACTAAAAAATCATCTACCGTATAGCCCAACTATACCACTCGTAGACATCCACATGAAGAACTCCACACCACAGAGACATTTGCACATCAGTGTTTGTTCACAATAGCTGTGGGGCCAACCAAGTGTTCAACAATAGAGGGAAAAAGGAAATCTGAAGTCTGTTCACCAAAGGGAAAACAAGGAACAAAGGGAAGGGAATATACTTAAGTGGATAAAGTGCTCACCATGCAAGTGTGAGGATCTGAGTTTGAATCCCAGAACCCACATAAAGCCAGGTGAGGTAGCAAGTCTAATTCCAGTGCTCCTAAAGCAGAAGCAGGAGGTATCTGGAAGCTTGAAGACCATCAGTGAGTAGTAAAGACAAAACAGAGATTCTGTCTCAAGCCAGATAGACATCAAATCGAGGATTGACCACCTCAACCTCATGCTATAGCACACACATTCTTGCACTCAACACATAAAAACATACATATCTCATATACCCATTAAAAAGAAGGGAGGTGTTCTCTTTACACAAATATAAAGTCTGCTAGGTGTGGTGACATACACCTTTAATCCTAGCTCTTAGGGAGGCAGAATAGAGTAGATCTGAATTCAAGGACAGCCTGGTCTACATAGTCAATTACAGACTGGCCAGAGCTATACAGTGAAACCTCTATTTAAAAACAAACAAACAGCCGGGTGTGGTAGCACACACCTTTAATCCCAGTACTAGGCAGGCAGATCTGCTGTGAGTTTGAGGCCAACCTGATCTACAAGCAAGTCTAGGACAGCCAGGGCTACACAGAAAAACCCTGTCTTGAAAAACCAAATAAATAAATAAAATAATAAAAACAAACAAACACTATTAAGAAACAGCGTTAAGGGCTGAAGGGATGGTTCAGTGATTAAGAGTCCTGGCTACTCTTTCTGAGGACTAGGATTTGGTTCCCAGCACCTACAAGGCTACTCAACAACAGTTTATAACTCCAGTTTTGTGAGATCCAATGCCCTCCTCTGACCTCTGCAGGCACCAGGAATACCAACGGTGGGTGGACATACATACAAGTAGGCAAAGCACTTATAACATATAAAATGAAATGAAAAATGTTAAATGAAAAAAAAGCCTATTTATGCTAAAAATATAAAAACTAAGTATGTGCTGTCAATACGCACATGTAAAAGCCAAAGTCTGTCTTGGGCATGGTGGTACAAGCTTGTAATTCCAGCTACTCAGGAGCTTGAGGCCCTTTACTTGTTCCTTACTGTGAAAGCTTATTTGAACATCTAAATATCAGTGAGTATTTAATAAACACCTATGTGTCAATGACTTAAAAGAAGTCATATTTAGGTTTTCACTGATTTTAATTATCATCACATATAAGCATCTTGGTAACATCCATTACAATAAATGTGTAAGCAGCCCAGCGGTGGTGGTGCACACCTTTAATCCCAGCACTTGGGAGGCAGAGGCAGGTGAATTGCTATGTTCCAGGCCAGCCTGGTCTACAAAGAGAGTTCCAGGACAGCCAAGGTTACACAGAGAAACCCTGTCTCAAAAAACCAAAACAAAACAATAAACGTGTAAGCAAAGCCAGCCCTGGTCTGGTATCTTATGCCTACAATCGCAACACTTAGGAGGCTGACAGAGAGGAGGGCTGCTTTAAAGTCAAAGCCACTGTGGTACACAGGGATTTCTAGACCAGCCTCGCCTAGAGTGACATCTGTCTCCAAAACAAAAGGAGACAAATTTCCACAAAGAAATAATTCTATCTTCTTTTCCCCAAGCAAAACTTTAAAATGAGTGACAAGACCAAGTCTATCCTTTTATGATCTCACACCATCACAAAGGATGTTGTAGTTTCCTTCCTGAATCTATCCAATGAGGACACATGGGCATGTTCAGACAAAAATTGCAGGCACGAGACAAACTCTTTATGTTCTGCAAAGAATATGGAATCACAATGTATAATCCATTTTTGTTAAAATTCCATTTTTTAAAATTTCTGCTATACTAAAAAATTACCTCCAAATTTTTTAGCTTTGTTCTTTTAAAATGTAAGATAACACATTTCCTAAGAGGAATAAGACAGCAGGAGTGTGGTGCAACTACTGTTGGTGTTAAAGCTTGTAAAGACCACGGAGACAGAAACAATTCCTGAACTTTCCCACACACAGGGTGGAAGGCTCTCAGCAAGAATGCCGGCTCTGTTCATTTCCTGCTCTGTATGCTAAGCACATGCCCTGAAGAATGCAGCGCACCCTGACCACGGCCTTTACATGCCGGGCCCTGACAACATGAGCTTCTCAGTGGTTCTATAGAAGCATTTCACATCATAGCTTCATAAAAGGACTCTTCCAAAACTTACTAAGTAGGTACAATCCAGTCTTTGCAACTACTTACTGTTGTTTTCCTCAGTTCTAAAAGTTATACATTGCTAACAGTCAACAGCCCAGAGTCATACCAAAGGGAACACTTCTTGAGGAATACACACATAAGTGTAGAGGGGCAACTATAAACAAACACTTGTCCTATTCACAGGCTTTCATGATCACTCTTTAGACCTTGGTTGGTTACTCACGACAGCATTGCTTATAGAGCAAACCTAGGAAAATGAAGGTGCCCCATTCAAGGAAGACTGGAATTGCAGTTCAGAATGTGATTGACTCCCTGCCCCTGCCCATCTTCCAGAATTCTGATGTATCCATCTTTCTTTTTTTCTTTCTTTCTTTTTTTTTTTTTTTTTTTTTGGTTTTTCGAGACAGGGTTTCTCTGTGTAGCCTTGGCTGTCCTGAACTCACTTTGTAGACCAGGCTGGACATCTTTCTCTTTTGTAGTCAATTCTTCTGGCACACAAAAACTAGTATTTCTAGTTTGCGGTTCTCTCCCCTGCCATCCCCATTCTTTTTTCTACTCCTCCTGTCACTCTACCTTTCTTAAACAGCCTGTTCTCCATTTATAAGTGCTATGTAGTCCTATTATTAGCTCTGTAATTCAAAATGCTTGAACAGACACCTATAAATTTCCAAATTTCCCCTCCCCTGTGTTCTCCTCACAGGCTAAGGCTCAGACACCCATGCCTGCTCTCTCTACTTGGGTAGGCCTTTGTTATTGTTTCAGAAACTGACAACGCCAGTCAGGCTGCCCTGCTGACCGGATATCCCTTACACTGCTGCAGCTCTGACTCCACAGCAGGCTCTCAGCAGCAGCTCTAACCCTGCTGCCTCTGTCCTGTCTGGTGACTCTAAGTCTGACCTGCGCAGAGACAGTGAGGAAAGAGAAAGTGGGGCGCACTCCTGCGCTGTGGCTATCACCTGCAGGGCTCCCTGTTGTCACTCAGTTAGATGAAAAGGCTGGCCTTGGGTTGCAGATATGCAAAGCCAGTGTTAATGACTTTGCTTAACATGGATGAGACCCTGGGTTCAAGCCCCAGAACAATTTGTGGGGGGAGGGTATAAGGGAGAGGAAAACTTCTTACTTCAACTTTTTTGCTCATTCTCATACTCAGTACTTCTATGATCCATTAAAAAGGAAAAAGAAAAGAAAAAAAGAACAGCTTTGTCCATTTGCTTTATTTTTTTGCAATTCATGTGTTCTACAGTAAGAGATTTCAGTTAATGATAAAATATAAAATTTCCATTTTCCTCCTTGTATTGGTCTCTACATTTTGACTTGGGGATATTAATTCAGTGTCAACAATATTGTAGAGGGTAGTGAAGGAGAAGGACCAGCCTGGGCAACAGCCTCGAGGGGAAGGGGATGAGGGAGGACACGGAGTCAAGAGTGAGACTTGATGTGAACGGTGGTACTTGAGACTGGTCTTGCAATGATATGCTTGTGGTAGTAACTAAAGCAGGTAAAACCTGAATGTAGAGAAATCCGGAAGGAATGCAACCAAACGCAAAAACATAAAGTTCAGGAAAAGACTCATGGCTAGAGATAAACTTGTAAACAGCAATGGTCAGACACCATGTACAGACATGGAACCTGAGCCAATTAAATTAGGGAGAAGTGCAGCAGTTTAAGTATTAAGTATTAAGTATTAAGTATTTAGAGGACTGAAGAGAAGCAAAACGACAGAGGAGAGCAAGTGGGAGGTGAGGCCAACCTTTCAAGAATGCACTCAAACCAGGAAATTATGAAAAAAGGCAAGGTAAGGACTGAGAGATTTTCACTAAGGTTTGCAAAGAAGGACGCCTGGGGCCAATTCACCCAAAGGTGTGTTGGTGCTACAGGAAGGTATGAGAGAAGCAGGACGAAGAGAAACGGCTTTGCCAAATGTAGCCCCAACACGGAGCCTTGGGGTCGCTATTGCTTCTTCCTTATACAACTACAGCTGCACAATATTCCCAATTCACAGAGCTCTGCCTGCCCGTGCCTCCTGAGTGCTGAGATCAAGTGTGCACCACAATGCTGGCTGCTTCTTCTTTTAGGGAGTGTTCTTACTGTATAGCTCTGGCTGGGTCAAACTCTATGACCAGCCTGGTCTTGAACTCAGAGGTCTACCTGTCTCTGCTTCCAAATTGCTGGGATTAAAAGCAAGCACCACCATACCTAGTTTTATTTTGCCTTCTTAACAGCATGTAATAATACTTTAAATCCTATCGTTTACTTATTTTTTCTATCCCTGAAAAGTGTATTAGGAAATATGTAAAGAAAAGACTAGAACAGTTTTAGGTGCATCACTCTCAGAAACCCTCGGAATTCTTGTAACACTTACTGTCAGCACATCTCTCACACCAGGAAATTTGCAACAAGTCAAAAAAGAAGATTCATAATTTCACTATCCCTGGCAAATCTCCTTTGTAGCATTCTTTCATCAGGGTTCTCTATTGCCTCCTGTTACTCGTCATGCTCGTTTTCTCACAGAACATTCTCATATTAATCTTACTTCAAAAAAATTCTAGGCCAGTTATGGTGGCGCATGCCTTTAACTGCAGCACTTGGTAGACAGAGGCAAGCAGATCTCTGTGAGTTCATGGCCAGCCTGTTCTATAAAGCGAGTCCAGGACTGCCAGAGCTATTACTCTGTCTTGAAAAACTGAAAAACCCAAACCAAAACCAAAAAAAAGTTGTACTAGCAAAATTAAAGTCACTTAAAATTGTGACCTTTGATTTTTTTTTTCTTTCACAATAAAGTCAAAGAATGTCTAAAAATAGCTAGGTCTTTATCAAAGTTCTCAGGAGACAAAAGAGAGAGTTGCAGCAACCATGTAAAAAGTTGGGAACAGTGAGTGGTTCACACCAGCAACACCCAGTGCATGAACACATACACACAGCCTGTTCCAACTCCTCTCTCCTATGAAAACCAAGATGAGAAGCTAGTGGCATTGCCCAGCACTTGGTCTGTGTGGGAATCAAGCCCTAACGCCCAGCTCTTGACAAAGTTAGAGAAACGTATCTGGTTATGGACTCTAATCAGCAGGCATACTTTACAAAGTGCACTTCGCATTCTACAATGCAACATCTCATCTCTAAAAACTGTTACCTGCTGAGCCTTTCCACAGAGCAAGCACAAACAGACTGGATTTTACCTTAAACTCTTTGGGGAATAATAAATATATCTTTGTATTTTCAGAGTGGACAAAATCCATTATTAATCATTTCTTAATCAGTTTATAACTTGCCAATAAAGTTCTCTGATAGTGTATTACTGGATTAAATAAAAAGAATTACAATAATCTTCCCTTACAGTTTACTCGGGATAGTAATTAAAACATAGCTGCCATATGGTATACATTTTTAATATACTATAAGTATCCTTCCTACTTAAGTTTGTCTTGGAAAAAGGAACACAGGAAGTGAGCAATTGAAAGAGGTATTTTGGAAGATCTACTAATCCTACAAGTACATTAAAAAAATAATGTGGATACAGAATAAAGAACAAATGCTTTTGGTGACGTCATCATTGACATATTCTAAGCACAAGTAGCTTCTAACAAATTATACATGAAGTGGTATAGGCATACTTAGTGTCTAAGATACTTCTGAGACGAGGAGAAATTTCAAATATTTAATGACTTCCTACTGCTTTGAGTACATATCAAAAAGCAATGGAAAGGTTCTAATATCTCTACCATCTACAGCTGAAAGATCACTCATAGTATCTCAGAAGACTAACGTCTAAGCAAATAATTTGGATCTGGAGAGACATTTCATCAGTGAAGAGCACTTCTGCTCTTCTAGAGGATCCTAGTTTGGTTCTCAAACCTAATATCCCATAACTAACTTCACCTGTATCCAGGTAGCTTACACCTATAACTTCAGCTCCAAGGGATCTGACGCCCTCTCTTGGCCTCCTTGACCACACAGGTAGCATACTACCACAAAAACACATACATAAAGATAAAACAGTTCATTTTAAAATGTTCTAAACCGAGCATGGTGGCTCATGCCTTTAATCCCAGCACTTTGTAGCCAAGGCTACACAGAGAAACCCTCTCTCAAAAAACCTAAATACATAAATAAATAAATAAATAAATAAATAAATAAAAAGCCCTGTCTCAAAAAACCAAAATAAATAAATAAATATTGTAGCTGAATATGGGAGTACATGTCTAATCCTAGCACTCAGGAGGCTGAGGCAGGAGAATTATAAAGATAACATCAGCCTGGGATCCATAGCTGTTTCAATAGCTACAAAACGTGCTGAGTTCCTACAATTTGCTAATAACCTCCTAAATGCTAGGCGTGCTGAGTTCCTACAATTTGCTAATAACCTCCTAAATGCTAGGAATGCAATAGTGCCTAAGTTCCCTGTAATTAAGTTCTCACAGAGAAAAATTACCTAGCACGTATGAAGCCTTTGTTCAATTCCTAGCATCACATTAACCGGGTGCATTGATACATGCCTACTATAATTCTAGCAGTCAGGTGGACTCATATCAGAAGTTCAAAGTCATCCTTGACTACATAATGAGTTGGAACTCACCTGAGTTTAATGATACAGTAGACTTTACAATATACAAAGGCCTTTTATTTTCATTTCCTTTTGTTTTTTGGTGTGTGTGTGTGTGTGTGTGTGTGTGTAGGCAGGGTCTTATGTGGCTCTTGTTGAAATGAAACTCACTATGTAGTTGCTGACCTTGAACTCGCAGAGATCTGCCTATCTCTAGTACAGAGTGCTACGATAGGATTGAAGGTATGTTCCACTGTGCCTGGCAGGCTTTCATTTTGTTTGTTTGTTTATTTATTCATTGGTTTTATTTGAGACAGGGTTTCTCTGTGTAGCCCTGGCTGTCCTGGACTCCATTTGTAGACCAGACTGGCCTCAAATTCACAACAATCCACCTGCCTCTGCCTCCCTGAGTACTAGATGCAAGGCGTGCGCCACCACGCCCAGCCCATAACTAAACTTTTACATTTCTTTCTTAAGGTAAGGTCTGTGTTGCCCAGAATGAGCTCAAATGAGAGCTTGCTCTTCCTCTCTTCTTCTCTGTCTAATGTCGAGGTAAGGTCTCTCTCTGTAGCATAGGTTGTCTTGAAACTCAGTATGTAGCCTATACTACATCAACTGCAAATCAAACTGATCGAAACTTTGCTGCTTCAGCCTTCCTAATAGCTCAAACTATAGTTGCATGAAACCATGGCTAACAAAGATTTATTTATTAATATTTTTACAATTCTCTACTTGCATGCCAGAGGAGGGCATCAGATCACATTATAGATGGTTGTGAGCCACCATATGGTTGTTGGCAATTGAACTCAGGACCTCTAGAAAAGCAGTCAATCTTAACCTCTGAGCCATCTCTCCAGCCCAAGTATTACTAAATGTATTTCTTCTTAGAGTACCTTATTAACTATATTTATCAATTATTTACTAAATTGTTCTAGATCAAAATATGCTCTCTAAAAAATTAACACCAGGCCTTTTTGGCTAAACACAATGCATTTTATATAACCCTTTCATAAAGTAGTTTTAAGAAAGTAAAATGTATTGTCTTTCAAGTAAAATTATAATTTTTAAAAAAGATTTATTGATTGATTATATATACAGTGTTTTTGCCTGCATGTATACTTGTATACCAGAAGAGGACACCAGATCTCATTATAGATGGTTGTGAGCCTCCATGTGGTTGCTGGGAATTGAACTCAAGACCTCTGGAAGAGCAGCCAGTGCGCTTAACCTCTGAGCCATCTCGCCAGCCCGTAAAATTATAATTGAGCGTGTTGGGCATACCTGCAATCCTAGCACTTGGAAGGCTGGAGTAGGAGGACTACATTGAGTTCAAGGTCAGTATGTGGTCTTCATAGTGACACCCTGATTCAAGGTAATGAGAAATGTAATAAAGTAAAGCCCTACTAATGTGTGCTGTTTCCAACAGTGAACCAAGGATTTTAGATGGCAGTAATTTTAATTTAAATAATAGGAGAGGCTACAGAGACAGCTCAGTGGCTAAAAGCACTTGCTGCTCATGAAGTGGACCTGGGTTCCATTCCTAGCACCTACACTGAGTGGGCTCACACTATCTGTAATGTCAGTTCCAGAGGACTCAGCGCCCTCTTACGGCCTCCACAGGCACCGCACCCAGATGGGATACACATGGACAATAAGCAGGTGCACAAAATATACAAAAGTTTAATAACAAAGCAAAGGACATAAGCCAGGCCTGATGGTGTATACTTACAAGCTACTCTGAGGCTGAGGCAAGAAGAGGAACACAATTCAAGGCTAGCTTCAACTACAGCTATACGAGTTCAAAGCCAGGCTGAAAAGTTAGTGAGACACCATTTCAGAATAAGAAGGAATGTGTCTCAGTAGCAGAGTGCTTAATTATCATGCTCACAGCTCACAGGCAAAATGACTGAGTAGCAGAGGTGCTTCCAGCACAAGCCTGACTACTTGAATTCCACTCCTGGAACTTACAGTGGAAGAAAGAATCTCCAAAAGTTGTCCTAACTTCCACAAATGTGCCCCCACCACCACCACCAATACTAAAAGTAAACAGCTACAATTTCTGGATATAGGGTCCAAGAAGTAGTTACAAACAACAAGAATACCCTAAGTTGATCCGCAGTACTACAAAAACAAAAGCAAAATAAAAAACTAAACATAAACGAAATCCCAACTAGATCCACAAGTCACTGCACCCTAAATTCTAGATTCATACTACATGGACTAAATATAAAAGAAACTCTTGTCATCAGTATACTAGCTAAGATCGTGCTGGCTAATTGTATGTAAACTTGAAACAAGTTGACATCATCAGAAAGGAGAAGCTTAAATTAAGAAAAGGCTTCCATTAAGATCTGGCTGTAGGATATTTTTTAAATTAGAAATTAATGTGGGAGAGCCCAGCCTATTGTGGGCGGCACCACCCCTGAGCTGGTGGTCCTGGGTTCTATAAGAAAGCAGGCTGAGCAAGCCAATAAGCAGCACTCCTCTATAGCCTCTGCATCAGCTCCTGCCTTCAAGTGCCTGCCCTAACTTCCTTCCACAATGACCTGTAATATGGAATTGTAAGCCAAATAAACCCTTTCCTCCCCAAGTTACTTTGGGCATTGGTATTTCATCACATCAATAGTAACCTTAACTAAGACAAAGATGTAACAGCATTTGGTTTGTTTTTCTATATAACTTAAAATTAACTAGCAAAAACATACACCCCTGGGAAGAGTTCATCTATGTTTTGTTTTTAAGATAACTTTCTAACTAAAATGTATATAAGCTATTACTTTTTTAAATATAGATTTTATTATTTGTGTGGGATGGGATGATGTGTGAACTGGAGCCATGGTGGCTGTGTAGAGGATAATCAGGAGTCGGTTCTCTCCTTCTACCATGTGGATCCTGAAGATGAACTCCGACTGTCAGGGTTGGGGGGCGAGCACTCTCACCCAGTAAACTATCTGGCCAGCCCTAAACTATATTTTATTATCCTTCAGTTCTCTGCTACTTCTATTTGAATAAGAACATTTATAAAATGTACTGCTAAAGCTTACCTTCAGGCTGGTATGAGAACGTGGTTGACTTAATTCCTGAAATTTCCATTGCTCTGATCCTGGAGTCTCACTTCCTTTCTGAGTATCAGGTGTAAGCAGTCCATCCCCAGCAGGTAGAGGGAAAATTCCTAGTGATATAGGACGTTCTTTTCTATTTAAAGAGAGGAGAAAAAAAATTCATTTTAGTTTTTTATTTGTCATGATTGTAAATTTGGTGCCTGGGCTGTGAAGAAGAGACTTGTAACCCCAGGTATTTGGAAGATGAGACAGAAGGTTAACAAGGTCAGGGTCTGTCTGGGCTATGAGAGCTTCCCCTCCTCAGTGTGCAACCAGCTCCTGTAAACAGTACTATATGCACACCTGAATAAGTATATACCAAAGAGAAAGGACAGTTAAAAAGTTTACATTGGCCCCGAAATTAAGAAGCATATGGAGAAACTGTTTAGACATTGGTTTCAGCAGGCTGGTTTGGAGTTGTTTAGAGATGAGGTCTCAGTACTTAGCTTGATCTGACCCTGACCTGGAGCTCTTCTGTCCTTGCCTGCTGAGTGTTGGGATTACAGGCACACATCAGCACACCTGCTCTGCCGGGAAGTTAGTGGTGGTCTGGTCTGGTAACCATGGAGAGGAGCTGAGTTTGATCATGTCGTTAGCAGTCATAGGGAGCAGGCAAAGGCAACCTCCCCAATCTCTTGTCCCTAGTTTTCTTGCTTCCTCAAGCTCCAGGGTTTTTAGAGTATAGGCTTTTTCTGCCTAGAGAAAATTGAGTATACTGTTTTGAATCAGGAATACTATTCAATAGTAAAATTTTTTTTTAATTTATGAAGATTCTAGTTTTCTACGAATCATACTATATTACTTCCTTTAGGCAAAGCATAGATAAGAAAACTTCTGCCATGAAAAAAGAGCAGTTCTTTTCAAGTTTCTCTTCACTGAGACTGGTGCTGCATACTTATAGTCCCAGCACTTGAGAGGTAGAGACTAGAGGAGGATTGGGAGTTCAAGGTCGTCCTTTACTACAAAGCAAGACAGAGACCAGTCTGTCTCAAAACAACAAGCCCACGGCTAGAGGGATGAAGGCAGCTACCACCAAGCCTGACAGCCTGAGCTCCGTCTCTAGAACCTGTGTGGCAGGAGAAAACCAACTCTTACAGGCTGTCTTCTCACCTCCACATGCACACTCCAACAATAAACAAAAAATTAAAAAAAGAAATGCAATTTGGAAGCAAATTAAACACTAGTTCACTATTTTATAAGTCAATAACAAAAAAGTTTTTCCCTAATGGATTATATAGTACATATTACATGTTTATATTTCCAGGCAACAGAACTTGCTGTTTCTTGAGACTTACTAGCTCCTACTTTAAGCAACATCATTTCTATTTTGTTCTTAAATCCCAACACTCTTGTTTTTTTTCTCATTAAATGATAGCAAGTTTTTTTCTTTAATTGACAAAATGAAAAGTTGTTAGCCTGATATCTATTCTCAATTTTGGATACATACTTTGAGAACAGAAATTCCCAAACTACCATTTGACTTTATTTCCTAACAAACCTTCATGCCTTAAGTAAAACACAAGGAGGGATTTAATCAGAGTGTATCTAATATAAAGCTAGGAAGATAGTACAGACTTCATGAGAATCCACCACATGAACTCAACAAAAGTAGAGCTACAAGCCAGTGGTCATCAAAATCATCTTCCCATGTGAACGAACGCCTTTATACACAAGGGATACTGAAACATTTTAAACAGTTGAAGGGAAGAGTCTTCTTCAAGCCCAAGTTTTACTTTGCTATTCCATCTATACAATCCAAAATAAAAGAAAAATTCCTGACTATCAATTTTGCTTTTTAATCACTTTTTTCAGAGAAAATATCTGAGAAGGGACCAAATGCGTCAAAGATGCCTCTCATTTCTCTGCTCCAACTCTAGAAAACCATTATCTCCGTGTGCTCCTCTGTGTAATGATCAAGTAGATAACTGATGGGCTGAGACGTGCAGCATTCTTGACAAGTTCTCTAAAGGTGAACACCAATCTTGAATTTTCTCTAAAGGTAAGCACCAGTCTTGAATTTTGTTGGTGTGCATGTTTAGTACTATATTATTAAACCTTTCAATAAAAGTCACAGAAAAGTTAGCCAAAAAATGGAGAGCTCATAGGAAAACACCCAGGGGCACATTTAAATCCCTAAGCTGAAACACCTGCTGTCACTGTCCAACCATTTCACTCCCAGCAGAAGCAAGGCTGGCAAGTATCAGAATCTTTGCTATATTCTCTGGCTAATAGCTTTAGTTCCATAGACTCATTTTTTCTTGTTGATTACTTAAATATTAGCTTATATGTGTAACTGATTTTGAAAATATGTATTTCAAATAGTCTCTTGGCTATATTCACAGGAACTGAGCCAGATAATTGATTTACTTTACTTGACCAAGCCAAACAGCAAGCAGGCACTGCTTTCCCAGATTTTAGAATAGGAAAAATGATGTTCCAAGACTTTATGTAATAGTAACTGGACTGAGATTAAAAGCCAGTTCTATAAAAAAATGTAAGAATACACAAATGACTATGAAGTTGATTTACTTATTTAATGGGCCATATATTTTGCAACTGTAATTAAGTGCAAAATAATGCTCATTTAATTTTAAAAATCAGTCAGAGGTAAATAGCTTAAGAGGAAGAAACTACGAGATTAGACAAATTGCTAAAGGCCCCAGGGCTGCATACGTGGGACAGTGCAGCAACAAAGTCTTAGCCAATGCATGGCAGTGCTTCTCCAATATAGCCTAAGTCCAAAATAGCACTTAACTCGTCTTATATTAATATTATACATATTTTTGAGTCTACAGGTTTTTAATTTCCTTATGTCCTACATATACACAGACTTGTGTACAACTCTTTCATGTACTAATATATACAAAGTAGTCAGATTGTCCCTCATTTTTATACATCAGGAATGTACCCATCAGAGAACTGGAATCCCGGCACTGTGAGGGAGACTGTTCCTGTAGGGTTCAAGGCCTGCCTAGGCTACATGACCTGTTTCAAAACAAATAGATAAGGAAAGAATATAAGTGTTCCAGTACCTAGTTTTAGACAATACAAGAAATCTAATTTCTGAGGCTGGAGAGATGGCTCAGAGGTTAAGACTGCTCTTCCAGAGGTTCTGAGTTCAATTCCCAGCAACCACACGGTGGCTCACAACCATCTATAATGTGATCTAATGGCCCCTTCTAACCTACAGAGATACACACAGGCAGAGCACTGTATAATAATAAATAAATCTTTAAAAAAAGAAAAAATGGACAGCTAAGGCTACACAGAGAAACCCCATCTCAAAAAAAAAAAAAAAAAAAAAAAAAAAAAAAAAAGAAAGAAATCTAATTTCTGAGCATTAAAATCAAATGTGAGCTGGCCTAGGAGTAAAAGGAACCACACAGAAGGAACTACTTCCATTTTTTTCCGCCTAAATCTGAATTAGGATTTTAGTAATCTTATAATCACTTAAATGCTAATGAGTTATATTCTATGAATCTTCACTTCAAGTCACATACACAACAGAAATCTCAGTAAATCAGATACTTTGAGTTTATGAGTGAGAAAACAAGAAAGCAAACCATAAACACTTAAGATGTGGAAGGTGGCTCACACAGGCTGCAAACGAGAACAGCAGCAGAGCTACAGACTGATGCCCGCCCCCACAAGCAGGCCTGGGTATTTGCACCCAGGAGTACAAAGAAAAGAAAGGGCGACCTCTGACTGAACAATAGTCAATAGGCTTTGTAAAGCTTTCACAACTTTGATGTTCGAACAGTGAGGGGAAAGCATTCTATTCTTGTCTTAAGAATTTTTTAAGGTGTTTTTTTTTTTTAGTTTAAAATATATTTTAAAGTAGCAGGAAAATATTTTTCAGTTCCCATAAGCTGTTGTTAAATGTTGCAAAACTGATAGCAAACCTTTCATTAGACAAAGGATAACTCAAACAAAATTAACCTATATTCTGTGGCTAACCATTTCTAACACCCACCATAAACGTTATTTGTCCCTCAAAGCTCAGAGCTAAATTCAGAGCTGTACAAACTTGGACTTTGTCCTCGGCTCTTGCTCTTCCTTACTCTTCAACATTCAGACCACCCTGACCTTATATCTATATACAACAGAGAATCCCTTTCTTTGGTCTGTAATTTCGAAACACAAAGACAGGGCTCCATTTCGGAACCTATAAAATAATAGACATCCTAGCTTGAGCCCGTTTTCCATTGTTTGAATCTGCAATAGAAATGGTTACAAGGCAGACTCATGGTGCTAAGAATAATTAAAAAAAAAAAAAAAAAAAAGCCGCCACGAGCGAAGCAGGGGCTTCCGGAGAGACTGGATGGAGTACCTGAGTATCCTTGGTAGGTTCTGCGTCAGCGCTGGCACACCGGTAGAAATAGAAAAGTGCACAAGCAGCAAAACAGAGAGAGAGACTAAGATAGCAGAATTAATGACCACCGCCCCGCCAACAAAGCCAAACACAAACAGCAGCATGCATCCAGGATTCATGGCGCTGTGCTGGCATGGTGAAACGTCCGAACCAGGAGGCCTACACGGGGGCCAAAGGGGTATCTTTGTAGTGAGGATCTGTCATTCAGCTGCTGCCACAAAAACAATGCCATCAGCAGCAGCTTTCCACTCCATCCTGCAGCGGCTCCCAAGAGATGACGTCATTCCGCTCTCCCCTCCTCCTAACCATAGAGCTCCTGCTCCTAGCATTTATGCAGCAACCCAGAGGACAGCCAGCCTATTAACTACGGTCCTCTCCGCTAGGAGACTTGGCTTAGCTCATTGGCTACAATACCTAGAGATCTGCATAATTTATTCACACTCCTACATCAAACAGATGGCTGGCTAATCCTTTTAAACATGCTTCTCCACAACAAAAAGGACCAACTTTATGGAAGAAATGCATACCCCACAAACTGGAAATTTTCAAACCCACTCTGATTTCCCTTCAAGTATATTAAAAAAAAAAAAAAAAAAAAAAAAAAAAAAAAAAAAAAAAATTAGAATCCTACTGTGTGTTGCTTAAAAGTTATGAAGCTTGTAATTTAACCTTTTCAGTGGTATTTCTATTTTTGCATGCTATTCTTTCCTTTCCCGGAGAGATTTTGAGGAGCAGACTAGCTATTGTTTCCAGACTAAAAACAGGAAAAACAGAAACAAAAAGATGGATTACTGGTTTCACATTTTCTCAGGCAGAAGTGTAACCAAAGCTTACCTAATTCTACTATGAGCTGCAGCCTCTAGTTGGTCACTCCCTGAGAGCTGGTGAAGTTTGGTTCTTTCTAAGTGCTCCATATAATTATGGATCATCTGTTTTGAGAAAGAAAAAATAGGTACAAAATTTAAGGCTATCACCTAAAATAAAACACAGAATTATAACAAAGAAAACATTTTGATACAACTTTCTTACAAGATTACTCAACTTTACGTAAAGAAATAAGTATTGAAGAATGAAAGAATTGTAATGGCAAAGGAATATGCAAATGTTCACACGTAAGATAGTAAAATCAGTAAGTGTAGCTAGTATCTCCCCATCGAAAAACAGTTTTGGATAATATGTGACACTATTAAATGAAAAATATTGGTATAAATAATACAAATTAGTACACAGAGATTGGTAGGAGATTCTAAGAGACTGCTGATTAAAAATAATAGCATTTGAGAAACCTATTTGCTTAAAATGGGAAATAAAGAAATTAATGCCAAACTTGAGAGAAAAAAATCTGTACATCTTTCCACATTAAAAGTAATTTACCAGAGTAAAACTAAATTTTTCTTTTTCTTTTTCTTTTTTTTTTTTTTTTGGTTTTTCGAGACAGGGTTTCTCTGTGTAGCCTTGGCCATCCTGGACTCACTTTGTAGACCAGGCTGGCCTCGAACTCACAGCGATCCGCCTGCCTCTGCCTCCCGAGTGCTGGGATTAAAGGCGTGCCACCACACCCGGCTCTAAATTTCAATTTAATTTAAATTCAAAATTTAAATTATTTTGGTAGATTTATAATTGAAAAAAATTCCAAAATACTTTCTCCTGTGCTAGGTTACTAACATCAGTATTTAATATAATCAGTTATAATAGTAACAAATTAATAGAAATAAAGATTAAAATAAAAAAATCAAAGAATACATTAATTTTGAGTCATAGATAAGAAGCCGTATGATAAAAAAGGATGTAATTTTGATCCTCAGGACTCACATGGTGGAAGGAAAGAAATTACAAGTTGTCCTCTGACCTCAACATATAACATACACACACACTTAAAAAAAAAAGGCTAGTCCAAATGATTAGTAAAGAAAAATGAATACAGCTCACAAGGATATTTACATGTTTTATTTTAAATGTCTAGTTTCCTCTTCCCTAACATTTTTTGTTTGTTTTTGGGTTTTGGTCCCCCCCCCCCCCCCCCCCCCCGCCCCAAGACAGGGTCTCTCAGTGTAGCCCTGGCTGTCTTGGACTCACTTTGTAGACCAAGCTGGCCTCAAACTTACAGCAATCCACCTGCCTCTGCCTCCCAAGTACTGGGAGTAAAGGCGTGCGCCACCACACTCAGCTCTTCCATAGCTTTATAAGAGAATTTTGGATAAAACTTTCTAGTTGTGTCAGCAAATCAGAAATAATGAATTGCTTTCTTCTTGCAGCAAGAAGAACCTCCAAGGAAAGATTAAACTGAGACTAATATAGCAAAATGAATGTTGGGCCTAATATATGTAAATGAACTTGTCAAAAAGGTTTTAGAAAGCCTTGGTTGAGTTCTCACATCTGGATAGTAATCATACAGACATGATTTGTTCAAATGAAAGAATGTAAAGAAAACAGAAACTTCTTCAGGTTGCTTTTTTTTGTTTGTTTGTTTTTGTTTTGAGACAGGGTTTCTCTGTGTAGCCTTGGCTGCCCTGGACTCACTTTGTAGACCAGGCTGGCCTCAAACTCACAGAGATATAACTTACCTCTGCCTACCTGAGTGCTGGGATTACAGGTGTGCACCACCACACCAGGCTTCCAGGTTGTTTTTATAGTAATTATTTTATTCAATAATATATACTAAGCAAAATATTAAGGTAGGATCAACTTTACATCTAAATAGCTTATTCTAGTATTTTAAATGATTAAATATTTAAAATTTAGAAAACACTCCATTTGAAATCTTCAAATGATTACAGAGATAATGTCCTGGCATTCCAAAATGGTCCAATAGGAAATTATATACCACACTCAAGTAGCTCTTACCAGGACAGAGGAACAAAACAGCAGCTATCATACTGAATGCCAACCATTTTAACAGAACTCTTTTTTATTTAACCCTCACAATTTTACAGATAAACCTCAGGTACAGGATAAAATAACCTGCGTAAGTTAACTATCTAGGTAAAAAAAAATGACCTGTTCTCTGCCATTAGCTTTAAAGCTTGGCCTCAAATCTGTCTGATGCAGCTGCCTGAGTATCAGGGCCCATGCTGCATCTGCCCTTTTGGTTAGCTCCAGGCAGCGATGAACTCACTGTCCTTTCTTCTTCACACCCACTTGAAGATCCCACACCCTAAAGCATGTCCTGATAATAACAGCTACATCTCACAAACAGAAGAAAAAATATACTGCATATAAAATTTTTTATTTTAATAATGATTCACGGGCTGGAGAGATGGCTCAGAGGTTAAGGGCACCGACTGCTCTTCCAGAAGTCCTGAGTTCAATTCCCAGCAACCCAGTGGTGGCTCACAGCCATCTATAATAAGATCTGGTGCTCCCTTCTGACACACAGGCATACATACAGGCAAAAACAGTATATACATAATTAATAAATAAGTCTTAAAATAATAATAATAATGATTTGACAGTATGGCTATGGTTTAAAGTGTGTGTGTGTGTGTGTGTGTGTGTGTGTGTGTGTGTGTGTGTGTGTGTGTGTGTGTGTGTAGGAGGAAAGCCAGCAGTCCAGATAGAAAGGACGAGAGAGTAGAGTGCGGCATTGTTTAGACAAGGTGCTACTGAGTCTACCACTTTTAGTCCTCCTCTATCTCAGATAAGCTATCAATTTCCCAGGGTGCAAATGAATTTGCGTAGCGAGAAGTAAGTCGCGTAGCGAGATGACAGCTGGAGTCATCAAAGATTCCAACTATATTGTCTGAAAACTGTGTGAACAGGCTCTACCTGCCCTTCGCTGCTCAATTCAGCACCGGCAAAACCAAAAAGCAAAGCAGCCAGGGCATGGCCTCTGGTCTTTTGATTCTGGTCACCTTGAAGCTTTCTACATGCAGACCTCAGAGCTGTTTTCTTTTTTCTTTCTTTCTTTCTTTCGCTATTGTCTTAAAAGCAGTGAGTTCTATGAGATATAAAGACTCAGAAAAACATCTACAGCATGCAGCCTATTTAACTGTGAATCAGGTCAGCTGTGGCAGTGTCTATCTGTAATGCTAACACTTAGAAATGGAGGCAGGAAAATGAGTAGCTTAAGGTCCATCTACATAGCAAGTTTTCGAAACCAGCCTGAACTCCACGGCACCCGTGTCTTAAACAGTGACAAAGGCAGTTGGAAAGATGGCTCAGTGGTTAAGAGCACTGCTTTTCTAGAAGACCTGGTATGATTCCCAGCATTCACATGACAGTTCACAGCCTTCAGTTCCAGGGGATCTGATACCATTTTCTTGCCTCCATGAGGACTAGATATACAAGTGGTACACAGACATACATGCAGGCAAAAATACCCACACACATAACAACAGACAAACATACACACAAAACACAGGAGAAACCTAAAAACATGGCATCAGGAAGACCAGATGTCACTGACTAGCATAGGATTTGGAACACATCACCCTAGAATATCTTTCTAAAAATTTCAAAGGGTGAAATAGGGAGCGATGATAAGTTAGCCAAAGAAAAGATTAAGAATGCGCATAAGGGGCTGGAGAGATGGCTCAGTGGTTGAGAGCACTGCCTGCTCTTCCAGAGGTCCTGAGTTCAATTCCCAGCAACCGCATGGTGGCTCATAACCAGCTATAATAAGATCTGGTGCCCTCTTCTGCATGCAGGTGGAATACTGTATACATAATAAATCTTTATTAAAAAAAAAAAAAAAAAAAAAAAAGAATACACTTAAATGGTCTCTAATATGAAATCCTCCCAACATTGCACATGTGTAGTGGTTAGCACTAAACACACACACACACACACACACACACACACACACACACACACACACACTATACTTGTGATCCCAATGCTTTATAATAACCACCCCCGCCCCACCTCGAGCTCTCTTTAAGGTGTGTCTTCGTTTAGTCAGCAGTCAGTGTGATTTTTTTTTTTTTTTGCATTTTTTCAAATTTTTATTTTCTGTACATTAAATTTACTCCAGTCAGTGTGATGTTAACACTATGAATCTAGAATTACTGTGCAAACAAGCCTCTGGCACATCTGTGAAAGGCTGTGCAGATTAACTGAGGGGGGAAGAACCTCCATAAATGTAGGTGTCACCATCCCTTGGATGTGGTTATCACACGCACAAACGGGAGAAAGCTAGCTGAGCACACACATGCTTAGTGTGTCTGACTGTACCATGACCAGGCGCTTCAGGACCCTGCCACTATGCCTTCCCTACCAGGAAGGCCTGGAGCCTGGATCAGTGAAACAAAAAACAGCTTCCTCACTTAAACTGCTTTGTCGGAAAACTAATACACTCACTTACTTAGTTCATTCTGTGATAAATGGCCTTGTTGAATCACTACTCCAGGCTGGCCCCTCAACCTCCTAGTGCTGATAAGGCAGCTTTATAAGCATAGGCTACCACATGTAGCAAGGTATGTATTCCTTTAAGCCAATTGAGTAATGTATAAATTTATTATTTGATTAAAGAATGGTCATTTACATTTAAAAAAAATCCAGAATAAATTTCCTGCTGTTAGCACAATATAATGTCAAATAATATTAAACTAATATTGTATCTGTAAAAAATGCTAACTTCCTTGGAATTAGCAATAAATAGGCTATAGAGTCCCTCTCTGGAGTCTACCTTTAAAAGGCACCCTAAGGGATTACAGAGCTATTTGTTCTTGCTAATTAAACACAGTCTCTACAGCATACGGATAAACAGAAAATTCTAGGTGATGGTGAACAGACTCACATTTCAAAGCAGCCTTATCTGTGTTACATAAGCCTACTCTGAGGCAAATAAAACAAGCGTCTATCAGGTTATCTTTGTAACCGAGGAAGGGGGTCCTATGAGAGAGCATCAGTCAGCCAGGAAATGGTGCCTGTTGACTGGAAAGGCCAAGACCTTTGGCTTGGTAACTGAGCTTTCTTGAAACCACTTTTCTTCCAATAATGTACATCTTTGAAGGCGTGGAAGCACACAGAAAACTTATTAGACCTTTCTGTGGGAAAACAACGGCAGGGATTTTTTTGTTTGTTTAAGTTTAAAAAAAAAAAAAAAAAAGTTTTTCAAGACAGGGTTTCTCTGTATAGCATGGGCCGTCCTGGACTTGATTTCTAGACCATGATGGCCTCAAACTCACAGAGATCCGCCTGCCTCTGCTTCCCCAAGTGCTGAAATTATAGACATGTGCTACTGTGCCCATCCTATTATTTATTTATTTTTGTTTTTATTTTTGTTTTTAAAGATAAGGTTTCTCTGTGTTGCCCTGGCTGTCCTGGAACTCACTCTGTAAACCAGGGTGGCCTTGAACTCACAAAGGATGACAGGTTTTTAAACTTCTATAAAAATATATCTTTACTTTTATTAAATAGATATTAGAAAAATAAAATTTCACTTTATATTTTTTTAAAAATGTATATATTTTAAAAAAATATAAATAATTTAAATATACTTTAATACAATATCACAATTTAATAATCTACAATTACTATAAAAATTTGAACTTTACTTTAAAAACATCATTCATTACTATTAATTACTTATAACATTTAAACAAACTTCTCCAAATATGTTTTAGAATTAGTCATCATTGAGAGGCAATACAAGTAAATACTACATAGAGGACCTTACTCTGGTACTGAAATCAATGGTGTAAAAAGCATCAACAATAGGAGTTTTAACAACCAAGTTTTTAAAAATACCCTTAACATCTAGTAAACAATGTTATTAAACATAGGTATTTTTAACTTACTAAAAGTTGTTATGTAACCTACTCACACACTAAGGAAACTTATGTAACCTACCCACATCTTCCCAGGGCTTTATGGTCCTTTGTAATCAAATTTTTTCCTCTACTACTGGCTATCAATTCTGTGACAGTTTGTGTTCCAGGTAATAATACATAACCCCAATCCCATAAGTGGGAAAGAAATTCTATATTATTCAAAAGCAAATGAAATTGAGTCTAATGTGATTTTATGACGCTTAAAAGCATTCAGATTGGTCCCTACCATAGGCAGGACAGATGACAAAGCAATGGGGGGAAAACCCAGGAACTGAAGTTTATTGGCAGGGATATGGGAGCTCGAGCAAGGCCCTAGACTC